>NC_134702.1:256307290-256657290 GCF_043290135.1 Rhipicephalus microplus
TCAGAACGTCACGCAGCGGAGGCACGGTAGTGGCGCGGGTGTACGTTTGGGAAACGGACTGACACGTCATAGCGACACGTGCGCAAAATCACGAGATGCCCGCCTTTTCTACCATGCGGCCAGAAGAAGGAGGCATGCGGTCTGAACAGGTTCACGCACTCGCCGCTTCGGGAATCCCGCTTCGCCATTTTGCCACGCTGCCTTCGGTGAGAATGAGTCTTAATCGTACCCTTAGAGATATGCTTGCCATGTACGCCCCTGACGACCACACTAATTGGGACCAAGTGCTCCCTTTTGTCACGTACGTGTACAACTCTGCGCCACGAACAACCACTGGCTTTTCTCCTTTCTTCCTCCTGTACGGACATGAGCCATCATGCTCCATGGACACCATTCTCTCTTACAGGCCTGATGTTTCCGAAGCAGCTGCTTATGCTGAAGAGTCTCAACTCACTCGCTCATTTACCGCACAAGACCAATGACGCCACAAAACTGACCACAGTGCCTCTGCGTCTAGTGTCCACTATAACCCAGGAATGCTGGTTTGGCTCTAGTTCCCGTCTACCCCTCCCGGTCTTCCCCGAAGCTTTCGTCGAATTACCATGGCCCCTACCGTGTGGTGCGACAAACATCTCCTGTCAACTATAAAGTTGACCCCATCGATCCACCTTCGGACCAACGCTGCTGTGGGCGTGAAACAATACACGTATCACGCCTCAAACCGTGCTAAGACCCCCTTGCCGCGTCATTTCCCTAGGTCGCCAGGTTGGCTCCTTTCTGCGCGGAGAGTAATTGTACCGGAGCATGGTGGCGCCAGCTCTGTGCCAGCGTGAAAGAATACGTTGACATGCGTGGGTGGCTCGTGCTTGCCGGGTTCCTGCCTGTACCAGCTTGTTGCGAATAACGCTTCTTGAGTAATAACCTGTATTTTTACGTAATGTCGCTCGTTGCATTATATATATATATATATATATATATATATATACACACTACCACGTTTAATTCACATATAAACCCTATAAGGTGGCTGGGGGATAGGTCTCGTGGTAGCTTAGTGGTAGAGCATCGAACGCGTCATTCGAAGGTCGCAGGTTCGGGTCCTGCCCACGGCAAGTTATCTTTTCACCCGCTTTTCTTCATATTTACTTTACTATTTGGTCTAATATCTTCCCCTACACTTTCCTTGGCATTAATGTCTGTTAGATCTCATTATTATTGTGTAAAAACACGGAAAAACGAGCCCTTAGGTATACACTTCTTTCCTTATTCATTAACGAGGGTCTCGTACTGGCAGACTTAGTGCCTTTAGATTGTATACGAGGGACTATTCGTCAGCTGCCCACCCGTAACAAGTTCACGTGCTACGTGACGCCAAACAGGCTCAAAAGAGTGTGCCCCACTCGCTGCCATGGCAACTGGTGGCGCTGACTGACACTCCCACGTTTAATTCACATATAAACCCTATAAAGTGGCTGGGGGGTTAGCTGTCGTGGCAGCTCAATGGTAGAGCATCGAACGCGTCATTCAAAGGTCGCAGGTTCGGATCCTGCCCACGGCAAGTTATCTTTTCACTTCCTTTTCTTCATAATTACTTTACTATTTGATCTAATATCTTCCCCTACACTTTCCTTGGCATTAATGTCTGTTAGATCTCATTATTATTGTGTAAAAACACGGAAAAACGAGCCCTTAGGTATACACTTCTTTCCTTATTCATTAACGAGGGTCTCGTACTGGCAGACTTAGTGCCTTCAGGTTGTATACGAGGGACTATTGGTCAGCTGCCCACCCGTAACAAGTTCACGTGCTACGTCACAAGTTCACGTGCTTGAGTGAGCAGCTAGGTGGATCCGTGCAAATTCCGTTTACATAATTTTTTTTTTCTTTTGTGGGTGAGCCGGCTCCTGAAATAAGGCATGTCTCGATGCAATTTTGGCAGGCCTGCATATTCACTCGTGCACCGTGATGGTGCGTCGTAGGTGTGCATACTCAGCCATGCATTGAACACACTAAAAATGAGCAATTCCATGCTTTCGCAGGCTATGATGCGCGCGCTCCAAATGCAGACATTTTCAGTACAAAATAACTACAGTGCCCCCACTACTGTCACCCGCCGGAGAATCAGCCGAGATACGGCGCGTGGCTGCCTCGTACATTCGACTGCCCTCTACTATAGTGTAGTTAATGGCCCTCCGGAAGAGGCTTTAGTGTCTATATTTAATTACTTATTCATTTATTTATTTATTTATTTATAGAATACTGCGGACAAAAAGTCGAAGCAGGGTGAGCATACATGAAACACACTAAATAACAGAATGAAACAAGGTTGCAAAGCGCTTTTTACACAATTTCTTTGCATACAAGACAGAGGGGTTATGACTTTAAAAAAAAGTAACAATTGAACAGCAAGGTGATAATACAATTCTAAGGAAGTCATGGAAGAATAGTAGTTATACAAATGGTTAAGGACGTTGAGGAAATGCTTCGGCTAGTTTATTCCAACCATCTATTGTTTGTGGGAAGAAGGAGTACCGAAAAGTATCAGTCCTTGCGAAGATTGGCGTTAGGGAATGAGGATAAAAGGGCCAAGTGGGTCTGCTTAACAAGGGAGATACGTAGGCTGCAGTGTTTAAGGATAGCCTGTGGTTTACTATGTCTGAAAGAATCTGTAGCCGACTTTTTTTTCTTCGAATATGTAATAGTTCCATACCATTTGCCGTTAGTAATGCAGAGGGGGAGTCGGTTGACATAAATTTACTATATATGAATCGCACTGCTTTTCTTTGAATTCTTTCTAGATTTTGAACGTTAATTTTTGTGTGGGGATCCCAAACCATGGAGGTGTACTCAAGTTTAGGCCTAATTAAGGAAAAGTAGGAGAGGAGTTTAACACTAGGCGGAGCAGTCTTGAGCTTGTGATGGAGAAGGCATAATTTACGGAAAGCGGCGGAAACCGGCCTATTACGGAAACCGGCCTGTCCTCGCAGCTAAACTGGCCGCACTGCCGTAAAGGGATTGATTGATTTGTGGGGTTTAACGTCCCAAGCTGCCGTAAAGGGAAAGGAAGCATGGGCGCACATGCTTCCCCGCACGGTATACTCCAAATTTTACTCAGAACAGCTTCTTTTTTTTTTATGCACACGTAAGCTAGCCTTCAACATGTTGAACTTCTCCAACAAAGCATAGAAATATTGCGAAAAAACAGGCCTTTAAGATCTATGCAAACACCATAAGAGTCAGATTAAAATTTTGATTCTTTGCATAATGCCAACACACCTTTTACTATTGCGTGTTTAGTGAGATCTAGCACCAGGGTTGCCACTGACGTTCGAGGGAAATTTGCCAAACAACGAGCAAAATGTTGCCAAAAGTCGCCTTTTTTTTTCAAACTTCACCAATAAAGTCGCCACTGTACATATGTGTGATGGGTATAATGGTAAAACTTACAAATTATGTACAGCCCAGTGGAGTAATAGTGGCGTACTATGCCATACATAAACCCTAAATTATACTTTATACAGACGTTTTTCAATGCCAGTCGTATCACCATATATTCCGTGTTCAAAGATTCTGAATCCGGAAGATTTCCCGAACGAAGGGGGGGGGGGTGCTAAATTATTTGCCCCTATTTTGTTTTGGCACCAGAAGAAAACAAAAAGAACATCTTGAAAAACAAAAGGGGGGGGGGTCCCAAACGCCAACACTGGCGTTGCAGTCTTATAGTGACTTGGAGTGCCCGAACACATGTGGGTAAGGTTTCCCACGAAGGTGAGAGTCTCATAGGATCAAAACCACTAGCAAAATCTATTTCCGTCAAAACAACTTGCATATGTTTTCCTTGGACATATGTGAACGAACGGGACAGCCTAGCTGGCTGGAGGAAAACTGCAGGTCAAAGCTGTGCTCACTAACTACTTGATTCTTTGGACCAGAACGCCAAAACGCTTCTAGCATATTTTACGTCTTTACTGCCTTTAATTTACCACTGGGTTAGCCAAGCTTGGAGATCGCTAGGCCACAACCGCAGTCCTGTGCACGGCGGTTGCGGCACATGGTAGTTCCTTTTTCAATCCGTGTGCGCTAGCAGCACACGTGCCTTCAAAACTAAGTCGTTTAGATACGATTGCATCTGCTGTGATTTCGCCCGCAGAGTTTCTGGAAAGCAGCGTTGTTTTGAAAAGTCGAGCATTAGACGCACGCACACTTTAAGGGTTCTTTGAGTTACGTCGACGCCATACATGATCGTGTCAAGAACGACCGCGGTTTCGTCCACAGTGGTTGTGGCAACCACACGCACTTCAGAAGACCGCGTGCACTGGTAGCACAAGTACTTCCTAAGTTTTGAGTATGCTTCTCTCAGCATTCGTTTAAGGTGTCCGGTACTAAAGTTCGTATCACTCACCGCGATCAGGGGATGTGTTCGATACATTGGAATTTAGGCCTAACAGACACAGTGAAATTTCACCTTGGAATTTCACAAATCCTTATCTGCCATAGTTGCGCATCACTGAGATTGTCTTGTACGTTTAGATGAACCTCTCTTAAGTTCATTTATACTAAAATGGGTTACGTTCGCAAAAATCCTGGAGCGGATCGAGCTACAATTTTTTTTGTCAATGCGGCCAGATCATGCACAAAAATTTCAATTTCCAGGATATTTTCATGATAACCGTACAAATGAAAGAACGGTCGAATGCCGGGAGTCTCCCCGGCAATCCGGGGGACTTGGGAGACATGCATCACACGCTTCACCTTGGGAGCATAAGAAAGCACATGCACGGACTAGCAGCGTTCCTCCCTGAATGCTATCTCCTCATAATAAAAGTTTGTGACGGTTTCAGTTGTAGCGACTACAGAATGGTTTAGTCGCTATAACAAGAGTGGGACACTCTGCGTAGTCTTCCTGCAGATTTAGATAATATCGCTGTGGTGGAATCTTGAGTCCGATAACCTAAGAACTTAATTATAAAGCAACAGAAATGAACTCTAAATTACTGTGTAACCAATGCAACGCCCTCACCATGCTTATTGTGTGGCCATGCTTACAGTATACATTCGCCTCCCTGTAGTTTCTGAAGGCTGCCCAAAGAAGCTCGACTTCCAGGCCCACTCGAAAAGTATGTTAATAACAAGTTAAAACTCAACATGCCAAATAAGGGAGTACTGTAGCAGTGAAGAAGTTGACAGGCTATTCACGAGTGTTCAAGCTGCGGTTTGAACACGCGGCCTAACTGTCACCTGGCGTCTTCAGATGCTAAATTTGGAAAACGCTTAAAGCGCCTGAAAAAGTCCTTGCGGTAAGCAAAGCAGTCCACTGATCTAAGTTTCTGGGAGGTAGCTGGCGGATGCACCAGTGCATCAGAGCCTCCAGGATCTAGGTGAATTAGGAGATACACAGGAGAAAGACGACATACGTACTCGATTGCACGTAAAGTGCCCCTTCTACAAGTGAGCATTACCCAAACAAAAATTTTTAAAAATTTTGTCGCATATTCGATTTGAAGACACAGAGCATAAGAGGCATAAATCAGTCAAGACCCAAGCCGAATATTGCCAAATATTCGCCATGCAGACAATCATAATTTTAGGTCGCCATGGGCCTCTCAAATTCGCCAATTTGGCGAGAAGTGGGCACCAGTGGCAACACTGTCAAGTACAGAATTACATTTTTTATCTTTTGTTGTATGCCATTTTCATTGAAATGTTAAACAAGGGGTGGCTGTGCATATGATGTTACAAAGATGAAAAAAATGATAGACTGAATGCATGCGGCGCTGCTAACGACTGCAGGAATTAATGAGGCTTGTGGAGGGACAGCAGTGTTTGGATGGCCTGTGTTGTATCGACAGGTCATTGAAAGACACAGAATGCAAACTTGTGTAACAAAGGACAATGGTGAGCATAGGTCGGCGAACTCACTCATGAGTGGACTCACTCAGACTCGGATTGATTTCCCTGTGACACGGGCACTAGCAAATACCGTTTTTTACGGCAGTGGAGGTGCGGTTTGTGTCACACGGTCTTTACGCCAAGGAATTTCGACGATCCTTCTTAGCAGTGAAAGGGAGTGCTCTCATCTCCAGTAATCTGTAGTTATGGAAACAACTGAAAACACGAAACAGCCGTAGTCAACAAAGTAATAAACTTTATCACTATTAACAATTCTTTTACTGCACACTCTACTCATAATGTGCATTTAACAAAAAGGAGACATGCGTACAAGTGTACGCACTCACCATACCATGTCTCACCAAAAGCCACTGTGTTGCCATTTTGAAAAGTTTCTCCGAGTCCGTGCCAGTGTGCCAGCCCTTCCATTTGTGCGCATAGTGTTTACATCTCTGCAACTTGTTCGCTTCTTATTGTTGTACTCTTTATTCTGCTTCAACACTGCCAAAATTCGCGGGTATTCTTCCTTCTTTCTGGAGTCCTGTAGTCGTGCTGGCACCACAAGCAAACTGTTGCGGGACCCATTCGCAGAAAGGGCTGTGTATATTGTGACGGACATTGTGATCTACGTGGTAGCACAACTTCAAAGAGGTCGACGACAGCTTGGAGCGTATTTGACAATCGGCATGCATAGAAAAAACATGTACCAAAACAAACGTATAGTGTTACCAGCATTCCTGTCAACATTAGTGCCAGCAGGCTTGCCAAGTGTAAACGTTTGTGATAAAATGTAAAACACTTTTTTCTTTCTTATTTTGGGTTACTTAAATTAAAAGTATAATCCCACGTACAATTAAAAATGTTTTTAGAAGTATTAGTTGTCTCGCATGCAGAGAAGGTGGTGCAGCCCCTAATGGGCTCTTTGCGGCTTCTGTCCGAGCTTGCAAAATTGCCAGGTGACATGGGCATTATCCCATCTCCTTCGAACTCTTTATTAGAGTTTAACATTGATGGAATTAAACAGAGTTCCGCGGTGGCCATGTGACAGAGGTATGATTCTGAGTGAGTAATATGTTTGCGAGTTCAAATAAGAGTGAGTCCGGTTGAGAAAAAATTTAGTGAGTCTGGCTGAGAAAAGTTTCGGGACTTACTCATCTACCCCGAACTATACCCAGATGACTCGTTTAAGCTATGTAGCATGAGACAGCCACCCTAGAGCATATTTTATGGGAATGCGCACAGATACAGGACGCCAATACAGTCTCCCCAAAATAGCTTGGGGCAGGTGGAGAGCTGCGCTGATCAGCTCAGATTGGGCAGATCAAATATGGGCCATCCAGCGAGCACGGGAGGAGGCTGAGAGATAGGGTCTCTCCACCGCCCCTGGCACGGCTTAGGCCCATGCCTCAACCCGCTGGTTAAATAAAGTTTGTTTACTCACTCACTCAGTCCGAAGGGCAAAATATATCTCACGAGTGAGTCTGAGTGAGCTCTGTACTTTTTGCCAATCTATGGTCATGAGTGCTAGGTTAGGTTTTGTGGTGTGACAAATGTAATCTGAAAACGTAAATTAGCAGCGCAGTTATGAGAAGACTTAAGAGCTTTCGTTACAGTGGTGTCGGTCAGAGATGGCACATGCATCTCAAGTTTGGTCACATAGGAACTGTATAAGCAGAGTGGATCAAAGCTGGCCTTGTTTGTTTTTTATTAACCTCACTACAGATTTTCTCGCTGACTTTAATCTAAATTCCGGCTTAAATAATCCACATGCCATTGAAATAATCTTAGCACCAAGCTGAGCTCATCTATGTGCCAAAAATTTAATCCAAGCACCTATATATTCAATCTAAGCGCCAAGTCGATTTGGCAGTGTGCCAGTGAGTTTTAATCCAAGTGCCACCATATTTAATCCAATTGCCAACGACTTTAATTCAAGTGCTAATCAGTTTAATCCATGCTCAAGAAACACTAGTTGGCCACTTTATATAGTCTAAATGTCAAAATAATGTAAACGTGAAGTGACAGGAAGAACTCTTTGCTCGCCCACACATGCTAGCGCTTATCAAATGAGGTGCAATGCTATTTCCCTCTAACATCCTGGTGTATAGCTTGAAATTCATAGAACAGTGTGTATTAATTACATTTATGGGTACTAATTGCATTTGCTCATAGAGTCCATGGTAGTCTATGGTTCATCTAATCATCTACACCATCGCATATGACAGAGACACATGTCTGCTCAGCGACGGCACTTGGCTACTTATTCGCAGAAGTGTTCGCAGTCTGCTCAGCGCGGTGAGAATGATGGTGACCAACAAAATGTATTTATCCATTCTCGAAATCAGAAATAACCATTTAAAAAATTAACCTTGTATTTCTTGTGGGTCATGTGTAATTAATTAAGTTCTTTATGAAAGCATAAAAGATGATACTGCTGTTTTAATGTAACAGATGATGTTACTGTTGCTGAAGCGTGTTTGCTTGTAAACAGTGTGTTTTTGGAGGGGAACGTTTGCAGACGACAAGAGAGCTTTGCTTGAAGTCATAGCTGAACGCAAATGAGGACCACACTTTAAGGACCCAGACCAGCCTCGTCGAAGAAACAGCAGAGTATCAGCGGTTGACAGGGCTACTATTGGGGACGTCTACAGGCGTGGTGGCGACCTAAAGCACTGGCTGACGCCCTAGGCATCAACATAAAAACAGCAAGATCCATTGCCGCTTCCGACAGAGAAGCATCAAAGCAGCATGGTGTTTCGAAAAGGGAGTTTGAAGATGACGTCGTGAGTACTTTTAGAAGAATTGCTGACGAAAACTGTACATATACATTATGGCAGATGAAGGAAGCCCTGGAGGAAGGAATGTCGGGAGTGCTAACAATCAGTGCAAGCACAATCGCTTGCTAGATAGCCACAGCTACACAGTGAAGCTGGTGACGCAGAAGCCCACAGACTGTGACGATGTCGAGCACAGTCGCAAGCTGTACGCCCAATGGCTGCAGTCTGATAGACTGCGTGTCTGCCGCTTCTACTTGGACGAGACAATATCTGGTGAACTTCAATAGGGCAGTTAAAGGGCAGGGTAAGCAAACATATTAAAAAAATCGTTTTTTTTTTTTTTGCACCATTCGAGAGAGAGATGTAGACTTTATTAATTTCCGGCAGATTGCTAGGATGGGCTCCAATCTAGGGGCCAACGGAGAGACCGTGTCTTCCTGCAGCTTCCTCGGCCTGCTGGATCGCCCAAAGTTGCTTGTCCAGGCCCGAACTGAGCAGCGCAGTCCGCCAACGTGCCCGAAGGTCTTCATTGGAGGCCGCGACCCCAGAATTTTTTACTAATGCTAGACATTCCCATAAGATATGGTCAAGAGTGGCTCTGGTGGTACAGTAATGGCATAGATTAGAACTATAGACGTTGGGATATATGTGGTGCATGATGACAGGGTTCGTGTATGTGCGTGTTTGTAGCTGCCGCCACTGAACGGACTGGGCCCGATTTAGCTTGGGGTGAGGCGGAGGGTACTCCCGCCTTTGCAGTCGATAGTGTTGAATTATGTCATTAAATTTAGTGAGCCTATTGTCCCATTCCCACACCGGCGCAGAAAGGTCCGTTTGGGTGGCCGCTTCGTCTGACGTGACTTGGAATGTAAGACCTCGAGCCACGTTGTGCACCACTTCATTCGGACTGTCTTCCGCGTTACCTAGTGGTGTGTGGGCAGGGAACCACAAGATGTGCACGTATTTGTCCGCCTCGTGAATTTTGCCAGTGCTAAGAATCCGCAATGCCTCGGGGGAGATTCTGCCGCTGGCGTAGTTTCGAACGGCTGTCTGCGAGTCGCTGATTACACATGAGGCGCTAGTGTGGGCTATGGCCATCGCGATAGCCACTTCTGCCGTTTCTACGTTCCGTGTGATGATTGACACCCTGCTTTGGCATTGTTGTGTATGGTCTACGACAGCAGCCATGAAGCGGTGACGTTCCTGGTAGCGTGCTGCGTCAACACAGACTGCCTCATGATTGCGCCCAAGCATCTTTGACATGGCTCTGGCTCTACTGACACGTCTGCCCTTGTTGTGTTCAGAGTGCATGTTTCTTGGTATGGGTGGTACTGTGAGCTTGGCACGGATAGTGCGTGGTATGTCGTGTTTGTCTCAGTGTTGAATGTGGTGAGAAATACCGAGATTACATAGAATCTGGCGGCCTGGCTTAGCCTTGGCTAATCGCTCCAAATGGGAGATTTGTTGCACTTCAATACGTTCCTCAAAGGTATTGTGCAAACCAAGTTGAAGGAGGAGTTCGATGCTGGTGTTTTGAGGCAAACCTAGTGCTTGTTTGTAAATTTTCTAAATTAGGCTGTTGAGTTTTGACTTTTCCGCAGTGAACCATCGGTGGTACGCCGCTGTATAGGTGATGTGACTTAGAACGAATGATTGGATCAAGGGGATGATGCTAGCCTCTTTCATGCCTTTATGTTTATTGGTAATGCGCCTGATGCGGCGCACCGTGTTAGACACTCTGCCTTTGATGTTGCAAACTGTCTCTCCGTTGGTGCCCTTACTTTCTATGATCAGACCTAGCACTCGGATTTTATACACGGTGGATATGGCGTGACCATCGCTTGTAGTGAGTTTTATATCAGCGTGTGCCTGCGCATGGGGATGTTGTTTGGGTGGGCGACCTCTAAGTGTAGGGCGATATAGCAGTAGCTCAGATTTCTCCGCCGAGCAGGATAGTCCAGTTCCTTGTAAATACTGTTCCACTGTGTCAATCCACTCCTGTAATCTCTGTTCAATGGAACCGTCACTGCCGTCGCACACCCAGAGGATGATGTCGTCGGCGTAAATGGTGTGATAAAGTGCTTGGATCATTTGAAGTTTTGAAGGAAGACCAACGAGGGCGAGGTTAAACAACAAGGGAGAGATCAAGGAGCCCTGCGGGGTGCCCGCGCTTCCCATGGTTATTTCGGATGATTTGAGTGCTCCCACAGTGATCGTGGCCGTTCTGCCCGTAAAAAATGCTCTTATATAATTGTACATCCGAAGCCCCAAGTTTAGGTTATTGACCTGATTTAGAATGGTGCTATGCGTGACAGAATCAAAAGCCTTCTTGAGATCTAGACCAAGTATGCCCTTAGTGGAGCGTCCTGTACTGTCTATGATGTGATGCTTAAGCTGCAACACGGCATCCTGCGTTGAAAGATGCCTGCGGAAGCCAATCATAGTGTGCGGGCAAAAATCATTGTCTTCGAGGTAATTTGTCAGTCTAGCCAGGAAAGCGCGTGCCATCAATTTGCCTATGCAAGATGTTAAGGAGATGGGCCTAAGATTGTCAGTATTCAGTGGTTTGCCTGGTTTCGGAATCAGAATCACCTTGGTCGTGTTCCACAGCAGGGGCAAGATTCCGGTGTTCCATCAGTTATTAATGTAGTCTGTGATATGCGTGATCGACTCATCGTCCAAATTACGTATTATCTTGTTCGTGATGTTGTCCGGACCTGGTGCAGATTTGGTGTTAAGTTTTTGTAGGGCGGCACAAATATCGACTTCCGTGA
The DNA here is from genome assembly GCF_043290135.1 of Rhipicephalus microplus. Classification (NCBI taxonomy): domain Eukaryota; kingdom Metazoa; phylum Arthropoda; class Arachnida; order Ixodida; family Ixodidae; genus Rhipicephalus; species Rhipicephalus microplus. The sequence goes on from NC_134702.1 coordinate 256,318,731, forward strand.
ATGCTTCATCTAGTGTGGTGTTAACCTGGCCCGTATAATCTGGATGCTGCTGAGTAGGAGCCTGAGAAATATATTTGAGCTCTGCCTCCCTAAGAAACTCCTCATCAATGCCTTTGTAAGCATGGATTACTTTATTGATGGTTTGTCGAGATCTGCAGCTGTTTCTGAACCAGAATCAGTCATTTGTATATTCTAGCGTGACTTTTTTCAGCTAAAGATCACATATTTGAAAACCTACGCGGCGGCCTGATTCCGCCCCCCTTAGGTACGCTTCACCTGAGTGCACATGAAGGCAGCTAAAAACACATTGAAATGAAAGGCACTAACCTTTTGACAAGTCAAATGGAAATAATATTTGGTCTGGCAACAGGTGCTTCACCTGCCAAGTCAATGTTTAGCCGCAGGTAAAAGTACTTTACGGTCATTTTTTGGCAAGTGTTGTTTGCGCGTGTTGTTCGCAAAGTTCCAAAAGTATTATGCTTTACCCATTAGAAGAAATGTAGGCAGCTTATAGGACATGCGAAAAAATATGTGGCCCCGACAACGAAAGGCTGTCTGGGCCACATATTTCAACATGGCATCAACCACTACCAATCTCTCCACTAACCTTTGCCTGAAGGACGCTGATACCTGGTGCAAATTCGCCTCCTCAATTTCCGCCAAGCACAGCTCAAACGAATTATGGCAGCAATATTTTTCACAAGTACTAGTGGTGAATACAAATAAATAATTTCTTCTAATGTTCGACTGTTGTCTTTTATATTGTTGTAAATGCATTTTCATTGTACTGTCGTTCTTGCGCTTCGTATTGTTTTTTCATAGTAAAGTTGTTGGCAATTATATTAAACATGGTGGCCCTTGGATTAAACTCACTGGCACACGGCCTAATTGACTTGGCACTTCGAATAAATATATTGCCGCTTGAATTAAATTTGGCACTTAAAGAAAATGATTTGGCGCTCAGATTACTTCAATGGCGTGCGGAATAACTGACATTTAGATTAAAGTGCGCAGGAAAACGTATAGTGCTGCGCTAAATGATAGGACAGAAGAAGGGTGGGTATTCAGAGTAACAGTGATAAGAATCACAAACTTTTGCAGAACAGTCATAGTGAAACCTGAAGGAGAGGTCAATCTTGAGACCATTCTGAATTCTATCTAGCAAGTACAGTTGCGTGATGCCTACTGTGCCATAAATCCCAATAATTTTGCGAGACAGGGTAAAGAGATGGCCTGCTAAAGCGCATTCTGAAGGACCCCAATAAAGGTTATCCATCCATGTAGCCACTGTGCCATCTTATTGCTTAGAGTGTGGTAGCATGGCCGAGCGGTCTAAGGCTTCTGCTGATAAGCAAAGTGTCAACTGTAAGGCATCGTGGTCGCACTTCGTTGGTGCTTTGACTGAAGGCATAAAATTATGACTGAGCCATTTATAATGGGGCACACAATTTTAAGTCACCCACTCATTACGCAATGTGTGAAGCAAACTGATGTCATGCCACTCTTCTACTATGCTAGGCATCTGTCAATTCCTCACCCAGCCTGAGTAAGGTCCTCCTGCGAATGAGTTTCAAGCATAATTTAGGCACAGTTTCATTGACCAGATCAACAGAAATGTTGATCCCTTCAAGTTTCTAACTTTTAAAAAAGTACACAGGATTGCTGCTGCTGCCGAGATACTTTTTAATTGGCTAGGTAATGCTGTTTATTTTTCCAATTTTATTATAAAACGTAAAAACGTTTCTATGCCTATAGAACAAAGTAGCCCGTCAATCTGCCTGTAGGCCTACAAAGAAATGAATGGATAAAACGAAAAGTTCAAAAGACAGGCAATCCTTAGCTTTGAACCACCATACTACAAGATAGTGAGCTTCATGCACTGGGTCGAATACCCACCCTTGCCCAAGGTACCTCAACGATATTCATGCGTTTTACTAGCAACCTGAAGACAAATGCGAGACAAAAAGGAGCTGAACCTATGCCACAAGACGACGTTCAAGGAAGGCCGCAACGCAAACAAAAAGTGAAGCACAAAAGCACATGATACTGAATCTCATGGATTACAAAGTGAGACATTTTTATCTTTATAATCTCATGCTGGTTGTACTTTACATTTCGATGGCACAGCTGTCTCCATTTTAGAATTTCTTTGCCAGCGCTACACAGCCGCACATGACGAAGCAGTAGGCAAGCGAAACAGTGGGAAATTAGCAGGCAGCATTTACGTATTATCACAGGCACTCCCTCCCACTCTCCACTTCTGCGGAACAAGAATGCTGCACACACCAATGCACATGATTTGGAATGCTCCCAGAGGAAATTCTACATGGAAGTTTTTTCAGTCTTCGACCTTTCGCTATGACAGTGATGTCCAAGAACGCTTCTAGAGCTGCTTCACAGTGATCTGCCAAAGCAGCCAAAACAGCAGGGTCAGCTTCAATATATATTTCTTAATTGCAATATGTCGTTATGAGTGCCTGCCTACCAAATATCCACCGTCCCTGTACAGTATTTAAAAAAAATCGCGGAAGGCAATCACTGAGTGTCAGCAGCTTCTATCACAATTTCCCACTTTGCAGCATCTCTGGCACATACACTACCTTTCTTTTTTTAAATGCGAAGCATTTATTTGCGTACTGCAAGCACTTTTAGCGTCTATTCGCGTATCTATCTATCCGCTTATGTCTGGGTGCTCTAATGATCACCCCCCTAACTTGGCGTGAACCAAGTGGCACACACCCGGAACCAGGTATGAGCCACTGGTATGCAGGTATGTGCCACAGGTGATTGACAGTGTATAATCTTAACCAGGAATGACGTTAACACACATGGGTAACTTTAATGTGTGAACGTTAAGAAGAAGCTGGCATCAGAAGCGGTTACCCAATAAATGCAAAGAATAAATGTAAGTGTCTCAGCAGGAATCAAACTCCAGCATTCTGCGTGGCAATCGGGTATTCTACCACAGAGCCACACCAGGTCTCGGAACTACTTTGTAAATAGGCAGGGACGTGCGACTTAACTGCATGTGACTCAACTGCATGTACTTGTGCATATATATATATATATATATATATATATATATATATATATATATATATATATATATATATATATATATATATATATATAGAGAGAGAGAGAGAGAGAGAGAGAGAGGGGGGGAGAGAGAGAGAGAGAGGGAGAGAGAGAGGGAGAGAGAGACTTCCACACTCAATAAAAAAACTAATTTATAATGGAAAACATTGTAACAAAGAAGCGTTTGCTGGCTTGCAATGGCATTGTCTCGATATAACAATTGGAAAGCAGCACAATATAAGCTGTTCATTGTAAATGAGAACTGGTTAAAATGAATTTAGGCAGAATACAAGATGTGCTGTACATAGAACTGCATTTTAGAATATCCTTGAAATAACCCCTTTTGCATAGAGTTGGTGACTCTGAGATGAATGCATTCCTTCGACTTGGCCTTCTAGGATATAAGCACTCGGAGCTTGCATAAGCGATTCACAGTAAGCGCGAAATCACGTGCTTAAAACAGAAACCGCAAAACTGGTACAATAAAACTGACTCGTCACCATTACAAATGTTGAGACAAGGTTACTTGTACTCGGGTTTCGCATGAAACAGTCGAGAGCATGTAGACTGCTATGAGAATCAGGAGTCTGGGTATTGTATAGCCTGGTGAAAGAACGAGCACATGCTTTCATCGCAGCTGTGATACTTCCCAACTCTTTGTAGTTCCCGAGGAGCCACTTACGATGTAGCGGGCCTTAAAGCGCTGCTTTCTAACTGTACAATAATGAGTGAGCAGGTAGGCGGATGCGTGCAAATTTCGATTGTACGTCTTTTTTTTTTTTTCTTTTGAGGGTTAGCAGGCTCGTCAAACAAAGATTGTTTCGGCACAATTTTGACACGCCTGCATGTTCACTCGTGCATCGTGACACATCGCAGGTGTGCATACACATATAAAGGCTCAACAGTGCATTAGCAATTAACGCTTTTGCAGGCTATGATGCACGCGCTCCAAATGCAGATGCTTTTGACATCTTCAGTACAAAGTGGCTACAGCACCGCTGCTGCTGCGCCATTGTCAGATAGGAAGGATACGTGGTGCCTGGAGGCACTTTGTCTGAGTCTCACGTAACTCATCATCATCGGTATGTCTGTTCTCGCAATTCCTACCTCTCAGGGTCTGGGGAGAGGGAAGATTTCACCCACAGGAGAATCAGCAGAGAAGCGAAGCTGCCGATAGATGAACTTATGTGGGTGCACCCTTTACATCGGGCGACGGCTAACAACACCTAGCCGTAATACTTAGTGAATGAAAAACTGGATTTATCTTTTCTTTTCCCTTTAAATAGTGAAGTTGAGGACTGTTACTTTGCAGTGAAGGATTTAATTTTCAATCGTGCCTTGATTTTAGTCACCAATTGGATAAACTCCTACTAGTTAATTCTACCCGCTTAAGTCTATTTTGCCCTCCCTGTCCCTAAACCCCTGTGCTTTGAATGCGCCATCATCCTGAACTATAAGATGAAACCCTTTACAGAACATTATCAAGTGTTCGGCAGTTTCCTCCCCTCTACACGCACTGCATAACGTGTAAAAAAAAAATTTGTCATATCAGATCAGTTTGAAAAATCTCGCTTGGTAACATCTGATTATTCTCATCTTAAGTACCCCTGGAAAAATCGATGGTGCTCCTCTAGAATGGTGGAAATATCAATTACGAGACAAAGATACAGAGTCCTCCACCCCCCCACCCCCCCCTGAACTTTTATCTACACAGGTCTGGTCTGGCACAGTCTCCCCTGTGCCTCCACTGCAACAAGAGTGAATCCCTTCACCGTTTCCCCTTAACATGGAGGTTATATACAAACCAAAGAAAGAGACTGTTAAAAAAACCTCTCCGTAGGTTGGCTCTAAATTTATCCCTTCCGGTGGTCCTTTCCATTGGAGCAACTGAAAAGGAATTTAGCCACAGGAACGTTTGTGAGGCCGTACGCGATTTTCTAAAGGCAACAAAACGAATAGAATGTTAAGCTGAGGCATAAATTCACTTTATTTCAAACCATATTAGCTTGTTTGTTTTTTGTATTACCTCTACTTATTCTATTTCTAATCTATCGTTTACCAATTGGCTCTTAAACATCCTTATCTAAATAATCTTTACAGAACATTATCAAGTGTTCGGCAGTTTCTTCTTCCTCTCCACACGCCCTGCATACTGTGTCTACCCCTTCGTATTTGGCCCGATATGTCTTGGTTCGCAGTACTCCCGTCCTTGCCTCGAACAGTAGAGAACTACCCCGAGTGTTATCATAGATCCTTTCCTTGGCAATTTCCTGCTTAAAAGTTCGATAGATCTCTAGTGCAGATTTCTTAATCATGCCCATTTTCCACATGTCAGTCTTTGTTTCCTTCACTTTCTTCTTAACCGATAGTTCTTTTTGGTTTGGCCACCTGCTGTTTTCTAAGTATTTACCAGTCAACTTCCTGGTTCGCTTCCTCCATTTTGTATCGACATTCTTCATGTACAAGTAGCTGAAAACATTCCTAGCCCAACGCTCCTCCTTCATTTCTCTCAATCGCTTCTCAAATTTTATCTTGCTGCTAGCTTCCCTGCCCTCGAATGATGTCCACCCTATATCACCTTGTACTCTCTGATTAGGTGTATTCCCATGAGCTCCTAAAGCATGCCTACCTATTCCGCATTGCTTGATTTGTTATCTTGCTTGAACCTTTGATCTCACGCACAAGACCGCATTGCTGAAAGTCAGACCAGGAACCATGACACCTTTCCAAATTCCTCTCGCAACACCATAGCTATTGTAATTCCACAGTGCCATGTTTTTCATCACCACTGCATTCCTTTTAGCTTTAGTCGTTACATATGTTTCATGTTCCCTTAGGTATTCAGCCTCATTGCTTATCCATACGCCCAGATATTTGTATTTATCTGTTATCTCTAGTGTGACCTCCTGTATTCTAAGCTCACTACCTTCATTATCATTAAAAATCATGACTGCTGATAATCTAAAATCTAACCTATTTCCCTCATTACCGCAGATGTTCATCAATCTCTGCAAATCTTTGTTGTTGTCGGCCATTAGCACTATATCATCTGCGTACATTAATGCTGGTAGTGCCTGATCAATGAGTTTTCCTTGTTTGACTAAAGAGAGGTTGAAGCCAAGTCCACTTCCCTCTAATTTGGCCTCTAATCCTTGTAGGTACATCATGAATAACAAGGGTGACAGTGGACACCCCTGCCTAAGTTCCCGTTTCACCTCGGTGGGCTTGGATACCTGTTTTTCCCACTTTATAACTACCTTCTTACTTTTATAGATTTCCTTTGAAAGATTAGTGACTCCATCTTCCACACCCAGTGTGTCCAGTATTCCCCACAAGTCCTCTTGAACCAGGCTATTGTACACTCCCTTGATATCCAAAAATGCTAGCCACCGGGGCCTGTGTTCCTTTTCTGCTATTTCGATGCACTGCGTCAGTGAGAACAGATTGTCTTCCAACCTCCTTTGTTTCCGAAACCCATTCTGCAGTTCCCCAGCACCTCCTCATCCTCTATCCATGCCTGCAATCGTTCCTTTATAATCTGCATCGCCAGTCTGTAGACCACTGATGTCACTGTTATCGGACAGTACTTGTTCATGTCAGCTTTGTCCCCCTTTCTTTTATAAAAAAAGGTCATGCTCATCGTGCTAAGTTTTCATCCATCAGGGACTTCACCATCGATTTGCTCCCTGCCTCTATCAAAGTTTCCATAGACTTAGAACCAGATTCTTTAATCAGCATATTTGGGATGCCATCAGGGCCTGTTGATGTACTACTAGGAACCCTCTCCTCAGCCCTTTTACACTCTCGTTGTGAAAGTGCAGCCACTGTGCAGACTGACTCACTGGACTTCGTGCCGACCGGTTGTACCCCCGCTATCTCGGACGACAGCGCAGGTCTAGCCGACTGGCTCCACCTACGCCATCTCCTGACACCGACAAGAGCTCTCGCTGAGTGGTGCCCCAATCTCGGACTCCTGTGGCCATGTCCATCTTTCTTATCTTCTCCTTATTTCTGTATGCAGGTACACATGCCAGAATAAAGTGTTATTATTAAGTATTATTAAGGTCTCTCTGTCCCTGCTCTATCTCTATCCCTTTTAATCCTTTCTATCCTTTTAATCCCGCCTTACCACCATCCCTTGTGAGTCATTGTTGAGGTGTCACACTATGATGCAGACAGTTACAGGGCTCACTTTTCTCTTCAGTTCTTTCTTTTAAAAATCACTGACAAACACACACGATTGATTTTTGTCTATTACGGTGAATAAATTTTTCTGTCATCCTTGTTTCTGTATATATATATATATATATATATATATATATATATATATATATATATATATATATATATATATATATATATATATATATATAGAATAGCTTTGTCCCCTTTTAGCCTAACTTCTTGAGCTGTACTGCGTCATTCATTTCACTGCCCCCTTTTAGTACACTGTAGCCGGGCTCATGTTTTCCAACTAAAACAAAGATACCTGTAGAGAGCATTACCTGTGTCGTTACTGTTCATGTGCAGCATCTTCCGCGCAAATTGTGAATTTAGCGTCATTTAAGAACGTGACGCTCTATAAAGAATTACAACACGGTCACCTTCCCTCCGCATGCTTCGCGTAACGTCGATATTCAATGCATGCGAGATCTGCTTTTTTTTTTTTTTTCCTTTTCTGGCCCTGGCCTCTTGAGGCTGCTTGTCACGAATGCAGATATCATACGTCGCTCTCTCAAGCAGCAAGACATGGGAGCAAATAGCAGCAAGAATTGGAGTCAAGCAGTCGAGAGAAAGCAAGTCTCAGCTTACACCGAAGTTCTAAGAAACAATCAAAACACAACCAACGCACGCACTTGTGCCAGTAGCTGCAGCTGGGTTTGTCGAGCTCGAAGCCACGATGCTTGTGGGCAAGCAGCATTTGCTCCAAGTTGCGCGGGTTTCGGTTAGTAAAGTTGCTAGAAACCACGTCATTTTCACTCAGTGCACTTCTACTGTGCAAAACGCGTCGGCCTCGCCGACAAAAACCACGCACGCCTTGCTGCAACGTCGACCCCATTTCACGTGCGCAGTGCTTCGTCTGCCAATGAGCGTCTCTTATCCACGACTACACCGCAGAACACTTTCACCACGGCACTACACCACAGAACACCTATGTACTGACTACACTCAACCCCTAAACACCTATATAACCTATGATACTACCACTCTACCACGACCATTGACATGGCCAATGTTAGAGTGTACTAGAAGTGTTGAGTGGCGTGACCGCGCCTCACCGCCTGATCCCTTCCGCGTTGCCCGCAGCGGCAGCGCTGCAGTCGAACAGTACTAAAAGAGCCGCGCTCCGCGTGCAGGAACTGCTACGCGCTTCGGCTTCTCCATCGCGCTTTCTTGATGCAGATTTCTTCGTACTTGCCCATAATTCATGTCTAGCACATGATTCCATAGCTTTTGAAGTATGACACGCCAATCTAGCGAATTTGAGCTCACTAAAAGCCCCTGCGAGAGACCGAAAATAATTCAGAAAGGGTGTGTCTTATACTGATTTCATCTCTCTTAACTCTTTCTCCGTTGGTTAGGCGTCTACAATATTCAGAATAACTGAGCCAATTTATTAGAAGTTAGCTGTGCTCAGAAAGCTGTGGGATTAAAACCCGAATACTGTGTCACACGCACGCAGACCCAGAAAGCCCTATGTAAAGAGGAGAGAGGAAGGAAATCTGAACCCCCTACTCCACGAATTGATTCCGTAATTTAACTTTTCAGGGTATAATAAAATACTTACACACATTGACAGCGACCACCAAGTGCCAAACTTAGGCGTTCTGCAGCACGCCGCACCCCATCCAAAAAAAAAAAAATCTGCCATGAGTAGTCCTGCGCCATTATCTTATAGTTGGTGAAGCTGAATATGGCGTGTCTCTACAAATGTGCACTGTTGATTTAACCTTTTCGACAGTATGAGGTCTCATGACTAGTTCAAGTCTAACGTAGAAGGACGAGAAGTGCACCGCCTAAAAATAATAGCTGCGCTAAGGGGCATTGCCTGGATATATTGTCACGTACGTAATACAAGAGGGGGAACACACACAATGATTTATTGAGGGCCAACTTGTGCCCTGAAAAGTAGCTATGTCCCAAAGAAGATTCTGCTAAAAGCGTTCCGCCTACGTGTCCATTTCTGAACAACTACTCCGTCAGTCTTCCCGGCTCGTGCTCGTACACCAGAGGCATGCGCTGCTCTGCCCAAGATGCGTGAGCAGGCGCGAGGCACAGTAGACGCCCACATAGCATCCCGTTGGTCCTCTTTGTAAGATAATTAGTAGTAGCAATCTCTGTGGCATTACTCCCCCTCAGAAATGCGCATCGTCTCGATGCGTGAATTCGGAAGGTTAATAGTCGAAAGGGTAGATGTTTCATTCTCTGTCGTGGTATGGCTTCATGCGGACAACGTGGACGACCTCCGCATGGTTTTGCCGTTTCGAGCGCTCTTGTCCGTTAGGAATTACTTCAAAAGTTAGGTCACTTAGCCGGCAAAGGACCTTGTATGGACCAAAGTACCGTCGAAAGAGCTTTTCTGAGAGGCCGCGGCGTCGTATTGGTGTCCAGATCCATACTTGATCACCTGGCTGGTACTTGACTCCCCTGCGGCGCATGTTGTAGTAGTTCGCATCCTTGAACTGTTGTTGACGTATTCGGTGCCGTGCCACTGGCGTGCTTCTCCAGCTTTCTGCAGAAATTTGTCAATGTCAGATGGCTCGTAGTGGTCATTGTCGACTGGGAGCATGGCGTCGAGAGGTAATTGACTATGCGACCATAGACAAGCTGAAATGGGGTGGCGCGGGTGGTCTCTTGGAGCGTCGTATTATAGGCGAACGTTTTATGCTCCAAGTCCACGTAAATCGACAGCATGTCAGCGATCGTGCGATTTAGGCATTCCGTTAATCCATTCGTTTGGGGATGGTACGCAGTGCTTTTCCTATGACTGGTGTTCGTCATTATCATCAAACATTGCATCAACTCTGACGTGAAGGCTGCTCCTTGGTCGGTGATTACTACCTTTGGGGCGCCATGTCGAAGAACTATGCTGTGCACGAAAAACTTGGCTACTTCAGCTGCCGTTCCTAGCTCAAGGCAGCCGGTTTCAGCATACCGCGTTAAGTAGTCGCCGGCGACTACGATCCACCTCTTGCCCGATGATGACATTGGGAAGGGTCCAAGAAGATCCATTCCAACTTGTTCAAATGGTGTAGCAGGCGGCTCTATAGGCTGGAGCAGGCCGGCCGTCTTCAGTGGTGGTCTTTTGCGCCTTTGACATTCGCGACATGTCTTCACATATTGCTGCACGGACGCCAGCAGCTTGGGCCAGTAATACTTCTGATGAATTCTGGCAAATGTCCGGCTGACGACCAAGTGACCAGACGATGGTTCATCATGACGAGCTTCTAGGATTTCGGGTCTCATTGCTAACGGAACGACGAGTAAGAACTTCTCTTTGTTATGCCCGAAGTTCCTTTTGTATAGCACATTTTCACGGAGACAGAATGAAGATAATGTTCTGTTAAATACACGTGGGACCTGGACGGCACGCCCTTCGAGGTGTTCGATCAATGGGAGCAGTTGTGCGTCAGCTCGTTGAGGCTCCGCAATATCTGAGGCTTCCATCACACAGAGAAGTGTCGAGTCGTCTTCTTCTGAAGGAGTAGAGTCAAGTGGCGAGCGTGATAAGTAATCGGCATTATTGTGTTTTCGCCCAGACCGGTATACAACAGTAATGTATTCTTGCAGTCGGAGGCTCCATCTGGCAAGACGTCCCGACGGGTCTTTTAAGTTCGCCAGCCAGCAAAGTGAGTGGTGGTCCCTGACGGCACGGAACGGCCTTCCGTAGAGGTATGGTCTGAACTTGCTGATAGCCCATACCACTGCCAAACACTCTTTTTCTGTCGCGGAATAATTTTTTTTGGCTTTTGAGAGGGTTCGGCTGGCGTAAGCTATCACTTTTTCTTCGTCATTTTGACACGAGTACTGCGCCGAGACCATTATTGCTTGCGTCTGTATGGAGTTCCGTGTCAGCGGTCTCGTCGAAGTGGGCAAGAATCGGTGGGCTTTGCAAACGTTGCTTTAATTCGTTGAAAGCTGTTTCTTGTTCTGCACCCCAAGCGAATGATTCTTCGTTTTTTGTGAGTTTGTTTAGAGGTTCGGCGATTTTCGAGAAATTTTCTACAAATCGTCTGTAATAAGCGCGTAAGCCCAAAAATCGACTCACCTCTTTCTTGTCTCTGGGCTTTCGGAATCCTGCGACCGCCGCAGTCTTGTCAGGATCACGGCCAACACCTTCCGCGCTGATTACGGGTCCCGGAAAACGATCAAGGTTGTCGGAGCCGAACTGGCACTTTTCTGGTTTGATTGTCAAGCCGGCCGACTGGATAGCCTGAAGCATTGACCGCAGTCTCTCTACATGTTGGTCAAACGTCGCAGAAAATACCACAGCATCGTCCAGGTAGACTAGGCATGACTGCCACTTCAGCCCCATCATGCGCTGGAATGTCGCTGGCGCACAACAGAGGCCGAAAGGTAGTGCTTTAAACTCGTACAAGCCATCCGGGGTTACGAAAGCGGTCTTTTCACGGTCTCTTTCATCCACTTCGATTTGCCAATATCCGCTTTTTAAGTCGAGCGAAGAGAAATATCTGGCGTGCCGTAGCCGATCCAATGTGTCATCAATACGCGGTAAGGGGTATACATCCCGCTTGGTTACGCTGTTTAGTTTCCGGTAGTCTACACAGAATCTCAACGTGTTGTCTTTTTTTTTTCTCACGATAACTACCGGCGATGCCCACGGCCTATGAGGTACGATGGTGGATATCATGTTACTTCATGTGCGGTTCAGTTGTATTCATCGACAACATCCGAAATATGTTTGACCCAAGACTTCTGTGGCTGCTCATTCATTTTGCACTTTAGCCGGGTTACAATAGTTTGATTTGTTCATTCGTTCATGCCATTACATTGAGGTCGTTGGGAGGATGTGAACAATTGGTGGACACCATTGCGTTTTAGAAACTGCTTGAATTTTCCAGCTATGAAAGCCGGTCCACGATCAGATAGGAACTTCTTGGGTTTTCCAGCAGCAAAGATGGCGGTGATGCACGAAATGTATGCGTCACAAGTTTCGTTCTTGTGGGGAAACGCGCAGACATGCCGCGTAGCGTTGTCGATCGCCAAGTGAATAAACTTCTTTGTCGAGCCGTATCCTGAAAAGCCACCTATAGTGTACATTGCTAAAAGATCAAAGGCTTGTTCTGCAGGTGGTAATGACTCGAGAGATCCGAATCAATTGGTTTTCGGCTTCTTGCAACGCTGACGTCTGTCACAGTGACGGAGTTAAGCTTTTGATAATCAATGCATAAACGTGTGCGTCCTTCACCTTTTTTTTTTTCTGCAAGAATGACGGGAGCCGCGTATGGGGAAAAAGATGGACGCACTACACCTTACTTGAGAAGTAAGCCCACTTGCCTGACAATTTCCTCTTTGTCTGCCAGGGAGCATCGATACGGTGGTCTGTGGATAGGGACGTTGTTGCTAAGGGCCATGCAGTGTCGTTCATCCACGATACATCCGAAGTCCATCTGAGACTTTGAGAAAATGTCTTCGTAATTGTGAAGCACCTCTCTCAAAGCAGCTTGTTGCGATGGTGGAAGGTGCGTGACATCAACGGTTTGGAGAGGGGTTGTATCGGTGCTGAAGACACACTTTTGAGTTTGTAAGGATTTCTGCAGAGCTTTGTTGTCTTCAAGAAAAGTCATAGTGTTTAACTCCAGTGACAGGTTGAAAAAGGAGGCGCTGTCCATGTCTAGCAAGAATTCAGTCTTCAAGCGTGGTAGAACGTGTGCTTGGACTGCCCGCTTTATCTTCCCTATTTCCATCTGTATGTGTACGCGGCCCAAAGTTTTTGTGGTTGAGGTGACTTGTTGGACACTAATGCATGGATCCTTGAGCAACTGCAACTTGAGTTTTTTTTTAACACAACTTCATTGATACAGGCAATAGTCGCTCCTGTATCCAGAGTAGCGTTCACCATGCGTCCGTTCACAAGTGCACCAAAACGTATTAATGAAGCTTTGGGCCGCCCTCTTTGTTTCCCTGGTTGTCAGTTAGAGCAGACATCATTTCACGACGAGGGCACCCATTGTGCCAGTGAAACTGATTCGGCAAACCAGCGGATGCACAATGTCGGCACTCACTGTGAGAGGTGCACATCGATCCTGCAGGGAGCCATGGTCGCGTAGAATGAGGCTCTCGAAGCATGAGCTGCCGTTTTGACGAGTGTTGGGAAGCATCTATGTTGACAGAGTCTTCCGCTTGAAGCGCAGCAGCAAGCCACTTGGCCCGGGTGGTCAGCGTCAATCCAGTGAGGCGCCTTTCGATCTCGTCATGTACACCATTGGTCAATCCTGATACTATGTGAACGTCTTTGAAGTCTGCGAGGCGACCAAGCTAGATGTGTCTTCTCTCCGTAGTAGTGCCTGATGCGCTGTTCTCTTTTGACACTGCAGTGTATGAATTGGTGGAAAGGGTCGCTAACAGGTGCAGAAAATCGTGCTATCATGCTAGTTTTGATGCCTTCGCACGTATCTTCAGCATCGAAAATCTCGGTGAGGAACCAGCGCAATGCCTCACCTTCCAGCTACTCTCTGATGCAGTACATGCGATCTCGTTCGGACCAGCTGACTTCTGGCGGAAGTTGTAAAAAGAATAGAAAATTACATAAAGATATATATTATCTCTATCAAAAATTACTGTTTTACTAATCATTTTAAAAGTTTTCATTGTAGTTTTTGAACAAATAATAAGTAAAAATATTGTTTGTATAATTTGTAGCTGCCTATAAAACAAAGGCAGAGACTGCTGCGCTGCGCGGCGCACGAGCCACCCCCACATAAAAACCACTCTGAAAAACATAGCTGCTGTAGCTGCTGCAAAGCACGAAAGTGACGTCTGAAATATTCCGGTTAGGCGCTTCGTTTGAATCAAGGAGATTCTATACTGTCTTCTGGAGTGAAGGTGTGCCCCGATAAATGACGCCGGTCACTGTCATATTGGAAAATGAAAAAAAAATCGGAAGCAGAGGACAAAGTGCGCTTCTTAGCTCCACCCTTGCAGTGGCCTTTGGAAACTGTGACATGCTTTTGTAAAGCAGTTATAGATTTTACAAGGCTTGGTGACTTCGTGCGTCGCTTATGGCTGCACAAATTGCACCAAGAAGACGCCTGGTAGCACTTTTAACGTGCAAATATTCTTCCTTCGTTCACTGACGATCGCCTGTTTTTTCGCGTATTCTGTTAAATTAGAAACAATATCAAAGGTGCGCATGCGTGTAGTGCATGGTATGGAAGGTAACTTGAAGCTTTAAATGCTCGCTGACACGACGTTGTCTAAGAGGTTTAAGTTTATGGACGAAGCACTTGCGGTCTGTGGCTGCACGTATCAAACATTGGAACGAGTAGGACGTCGGAATGCCCTTTGAATTCCAAGCTTTCTGGTGTTGTCTTACAAGGCAATACTGACGGCGTGCATGCATATTTTTTGGCGAGCGAATATCGAATTTGGTGCATGTTTACCGATGCACTCGCAAACGTAGAGAATAATGCCATGCCGTGATTATTCGTGTTACTGGTTTCCGAAAAACATTGCGCTGCGTTCTGCCTGGGAACGCGCTGTTCGAAGAAATAGTTGGAGAGCTACGGACGGTGACCACCCCTGTTCTATGGACTTCGAAGAATGCTGCTTCGACAGAACGGGGCAGACAACCAGACTGCGGCCTGGCAGTGCACCTTCGATTTTTCCTGCTTTTCGAGCGCACCTGCAAAAATCTGTTAGTTTCTACCTCCTTGACGTAGATTCAATAGAATTTAGTCACAAAAATAAGCAATTGCGTCAAAAACAAGATGAGACACCTTTGAAATCTGTTCTATCTTGCCGACGAAACCGAAACCAAAACGTCGATTGACGAAGTTGCCAAAATGAGTGAGTGGCGTACTTATATCAAACATCGATCGAGCTACCTTGTTTCTAGGCTCTGAAGGCTGCGCTGGCCATGACAACACATGTCGCCAACGGCAGTTGATACATATTATGCATAACTAACGACACTGCTCTCGTTCTTATAAATGATTCATTTGGGGCACGGCTCCTGGAGTTTGTCGGTTGCATGCGACATCAGTGCTTCGGTTTTGGTTCCGCCGGTGAATTGGTTAGAATTCGATAACTCCAGAAAAATCACTGCTGACTCCCAGTTTACTTAATTAACTCTCTTTTATAACTTTAGCTTTAATTATTTCATCTTCCTTATATATATTCTTTGGTAATGTGCCGACACACACACAAGCACATATCAGAAAGAGGCGAGCAAATGTCACGTTCCACTTGATCTTGAGAATTTGCAGGCACATTTCTTTGGGGTACATTTCTTTGTTCATTTGGGGTACGGCTCCTGGAGTTTGTCGGTTGCATGCGACGTCGGTGCTTCGGTTTTGGTTCCGCCTGTGAATTGGTTAGAATTTGATAACTCCAGAAAAATTACTGGTGACTCCAAGTTTACATAATTACCTCTCTTTTCTAACTTTAGCTTTAATTATTTCAACTTACTTATATATATTCTCTGGTAATCTGCCGACACGCACACAAGCATATGAAAGAGGCGAGCAAATGTCACGTTCCCTTTGATTTTGAGTATCTGCAGGCACATTTCTTAAGAAACCCAATATACCCAACCCTTTTGTACCGCAATAGTGCGCCAGCAAGCTCGATATACGAAGCATTCCTCGACAACAGATTGATCTGAAATCGTGCAGTTGACAATTGGTGCATAAAATAATTTGTTTCATAAACAAGAAGAGGCATTTATTTGTTGGTGTAACCTGAAAGTGGTTTACATCTCATTTTTTTTTATCGTAGAACTGCAAACTGACGCGCGCAGCGCGCGTATTCGGTTGTGGTCTATGGTGGTTCCGGGGAGACGCTCTAGGTGCCGACCAGTGCGGACGCGCGAAGATCGGCTCCTGCTTTCAAGAATGCTTTCCTGTGGTATTCACGAATTTGTCGCCGAGTTTTTACTCTCATCGTGTGCCTAAGTTCTCAAGAAATCAGCAGATACCACCTTTGTGCCGGTGAGTGGACTTTTAAACCGTTTTTTGGGACATTTGTACACGGCAACGCCACCGGGGGATTTAGGCCTAACCAAGGAGGCGATTGTCGCCGATGCGCCGGCCCGGCGCCAACGCGACTCAACGCTCTGCGCGTTCCAGTATCTGCAACTGAGAATGGAATACCAAGTAGATGGAGAGGACATCTCTCCAGAGGATTGCACGGAAGAAATGGGTTGGAAGGAAGCTGAAACGAGACGCTCAAGGAATAAGCAAGCCGCGGTTAGCGTTCCTGCTGCCAAGGGTTCGACCGAGGCCGGCGTTGCGGGAGACGCTCGAGCCAGTCGAAGTAGGTATGACACCAAGCATACAATCGTGCGAGCTGGACGCATGCCGCCACTACCTAAGGACTTCAGCAAAATTGTGCTACGACCACGTGGAGGATTAAATATCTCGAGAATTGGCACTGGAGCCGTGGCAGACGCGATAGTACTGGCGGCCGGCGTCAAAGAGGTAGAGGCCATGCAGGACATCATCTGTTCCAACTTGCAGCAGAACACTATGGTGGCAAGCACTCCGGACCAAGAAAGAGCTTCAAGATACCTCAAGGTCAAGCAAATTGACATTGGAGGCAAAGTTTTCGAGGTTAGCGCGTACGCCGCGGCACCCCACGACACTTGTAAAGGAGTGATTCGCGGGATCCCCGTAAGCGATACTCAGGACATTTTGACCCGAAAGATTGTGAACGTGAACAACCCGCTCGCGCTGCAGGCGAAGAGAATCAAGGACACCGGGACAATCATCATAGCGTTCGAAGGACACAAGGTGCCCAGATTCGTGAGATATGGACCTTCACTTTTGCAGTGCTCCCTTTACCGCAAGAACATCGATATTTGTTACGTTTGTGGAAAGCTGGGACATCGGTCTGACGTCTGTCCGAACCCAGCTGAAACAATCTGCAGAGGCTGCGAGATCAAGAACCCAGATAGCCTGCACCAGTGCAATCCAAGATGCAGGCTGTGCGACGGTCACCATCCCACGGCAGACAAGGAGTGCAAGAACAGGTTCTTAGTGCCATACGTCGTCAGACGCAGACGTTGGGAAAGATCGCGAGCAGCCGCAGAAGCCCGGGACGCATCAATAACATCGAGTCCAGACATCAATGACAAGCAGCTTATTCCAGCCTACGGGACCCAGAGCATCCCGACTACACAAGAACAGGAAAGGCGGCCCCACTCCAGGGGGAGGTCGCGTTCCAGAAGAGGTTCTAGACCCAAGGCCCGCTCCCAATCACGGGGGCGCTCGAGTTCTCAAGGTCACCATCAGGGTCGGGATCAGCCTGGGCGGCACCCGAATGGCCAGCTGCCTGGCGTTCAGTTCGAGATCACGGCTTCACACCCGGGGAGGACGCCTGCAGTTACTTCGAAAGGCAGCTGGGCTGAGCGAGTGCGCAACGGCGGGGCAGAGGTGATGACAGGTAAGCTGCCAGAGCATGATATAATTGCACAGCTAGAGCAAGAAAACGCGAGACTTACAAAATCGAATGAGAGGCTATCAGCTGAGTTAAAGGAAATAAAAATTCTTCTCACTAAGCTAACCAGCGCGCAATCTTCACAGCCAATGCCTCAGCCAGTTGATGTCCCTGTGGCTGAAAACGTGGGGGACTCGAGAACCGCGAAAAAGAGGGCAGTCATGGCAGAACACGTGGAAGCCAACCAAACGACCATGTCAGATATGAAAGAGGTGTTTGACAGCTCAGCAAAGTAGTAGCCAATCTTAGCGAGCAGATGGGTAGGCTACAATCAAGCGTGGCGGCACTGGAAGAGCATATGGCTTTGCGCATTACAAAGCTCGAAGCAGATCTGCACAACACAGCAAGGCCTCCTCATGCACCAAGCTCACCCCTTCGGCCACCAATACTAGTGGTACCAAACCTGTCGACAGGTGCAGCATCAGGCTCTGGCCGCCCATGTAATAACCATGATGGCAGCGCTACGTGAAACATTTCGTATCTGGCAATGGAACTGTAGAGGTTACCTTAAAAAGAAGGCAACCCTGCAGCAGTATATCAGGAGCAGCGAAGAAAAGCCTCATATTATATTATTACAAGAGACCCTTTCACCGCAAGCAACGTTGCCTGGATTCCGGCCTGTAATAGGGGATACTGAAGGGAGGGGAGTCTGCACCTTCGTATGCAACAAACTAACGCAAGTAACCCACGACCTCAAGATAGAAACAGGCCGGTTGGAACACGTCTTTGTAGAGATCGTGCCGGGTACCAGCAACCGTCAGAGCATTTTCATTCTGAATATATACAGCAGTCCAAAGAAACAAAAGCAAGGGTTCAAGACGGTTCTAAAGAAAGCTGTTAATATCGCCGGGGAATGTCCACTCGTCATAGCAGTTGATTTCAACGCCCCTCATCATACATGGGGTTACAAGTACAACACTGGGAAAGGAAATCGACTTTGGCAAAGTGCCAGTGAACTTGATCTCACCCTAATCACAGACCCCAGCCTACCAACAAGGCTTGGTACATCTTGCTGCAGGGATTCCACCCCGTACCTTACATTTGTAAGGAACATCAAGAAGGCCCAGTGGATGAACCTTGCTGTAGACCTAGGGAGTGACCACTGCATTCTTGCCACTACCTTCTCCGTGGAGCGTAAAAAGCAGAGAGAATTTCACTTCACAGACTGGGATAAGTTCAGGAAGATAAGGATGTAAAGGGAACAAGATGGCCACAGACAAGGATTGGAGCAGTGGGTCAAACAGATTAAAGATGACATCAAATCCGTCTCCTCCACCATTACCACAGATTTTCCGGTTGAAAGAATGGATAGCCGGCTCGCTCATCTTCTTGAGGCAAAGCAAGCACTACTGAACCGTTGGAAGGGTCAGCGCCTGAACCGAAGACTGAGGAAGAAGATAGCTGAGGTAAACAGATCAATCGAGGAACATTGTCGCGCACTATCGAGGCAGCAATGGGACGAAATCTGCAACTCCGTCGATGGTCAGATGCGCAATGGCAAGACATGGAATATGTTAAAGCATCTCCTCAACGAAAACACCACCAAAACAAATCAAAAGCATGTTATCGCTCGAATTTTGCATAAAGAGATAGGGCGCACTACAGAACAGCAAGTTGTCCAGCAGCTCGTGCATAAGTACCTCCCAATCAAAAGAGGATTGGCACCACCAAGTAGACAGTACCAGGGCACGCCAAATCCAGGTCTTGAGGGCGACTTTAACATCGAGGAGATCAGAAGAGCCTTGCATGATCTCAACGGCAGGTCGGCCCCTGGCCTGGACGGTATATCAAACAAGGCCCTGCGTAACCTTGATGACGATTCAATTGAAACCCTGAGGGATATGATCAATTCAGCATGGAAAGAAGGCAGGGTGCCAGAGCAGTGGAAGCTGGCCAGCACGATCCTTATTCCTAAGCCAGGAAAGCCCCCTAACTTGGACAACATGAGGCCAATATCCTTGACATCATGTATCGGCAAGGTCGCAGAACATGCCATACTGCACAGGATAAACAAGTACTTGGAAGATAACGACATATATACACACAATATGGTTGGATTCAGGGCAGGGCTATCCACACAAGATGCATTGAAGCTTATCAAACACCAGGTCATTGACAATGAAACCAGAGACGTGAGAGCCATTCTGTGCCTAGATCTAGAAAAAGCGTTTGACAACATCCACCACTCATTCATACTCGAAGCAATTTCCAAGCTTGGTCTAGGGAAAGCCTTCTATGACTACGTATGGTCCTTTCTTACAGATCGGAAAGCCGTGATGAAGATTGCAGATATCGAGACCGCAGCAATCGAACTAGAAGCAAGGGGCACGCCACAAGGGGCAGTGATTTCACCAATGCTGTTCAACATTGCCATGATTGGACTGTCAAAGAAATTATCGAGTATTGAAGGATTGAAGCACAGCATCTACGCAGATGACATTACCATCTGGTGCACAGGTGGAAGCGAGGGACAGATTGAGAGCGCTCTGCAAAAGGCGATTGACACCGTAGAAGACTACCTTCCCCCTTCCGGGCTCAAGTGCTCCTCGAGTAAGTCAGAACTTTTGCTTTATCGGACTGCACGCCGGGGACCGAAGCCCAGGGGATGGAAGCCGTTAAACCAGATAGACATCCATCTCCGTACAAATCAAGGGGATGCCATCCAGAGGGTCGACTCCATCAAAGTCCTGGGAATGCTGATAGAGTCTACCGGCACTAACAGCAAATCTATAGCCAAGTTAACTCGGAAAACAGACAGTGCGGTGCACCTCATACGCAGAGTGGCCAACAAAAGAAATGGGATCAAGGAAGACAACCTCATCAGGTTGATGCATGCGTTTGTTCTAAGTCACTTCACATACGAGGCAGCAATGCACAACTGGCCAAGAGCAGAGTCCGAGACACTGAATGTGCTCCTCAGGAAAGTTATCAAGAAGGTCCTGGGCCTACCCATACATACCAGCACCGAGCGTCTGCTTGAGCTTGGCATACACAACACGCTCGAAGAAATAGCAGAAGCCCAAGAGAGAGCACAGTTTGCAAGGTTATCTACTACTAGGTCGGGGAGAATGATCCTGCAGGAGCTGGGCCAACACCCAATAGCAATCAGACGCAATTACAATGATATCCCTGACAACATCAGGGAGACTATCACGGTATCTCCTATACCGAGTAACATGCATCCAGAACACAACGTCGGAAGAAGAGTAGCGAGGGCCAGGACTATACTTCGTCAAGTCTCAAACGAGGAACGAGGGGTCGTATTTGTTGACGCGGCTTTCTACGCCAATGGGAAAGCGTTTGTGGCAGTGGTAGTCGATGGGGCTGGCCATGTCGTCAACTCAGCGACGGTCAGGACGAAAGACCCAATCATTGCGGAACAAGTGGCCATCGCCTTAGCACTCAAGATGGATAACATTGAAGTCGTCTACAGTGATTCCATGGCAGCACTACGGGCGTTCGCCAAGGGGACGGTCTGTGAACAAACGCTGAAAATACTGCAAGGCAAGAACATAACACATCATCTTCTGAGTTGGTTCCCAACTCACCTTGGACAAATCAACGATTCCCCTCCCAATCTCAACGAAGCAGCACACGAGGCGGCGCGAGAACTCTCCAACCGCGCCTCCCCGGGGATGCGTTCTACCGGTGAAGGGGATAACCGGGAAATTCTTACAACATATAACGAGCTCACTAAACATTTCTACCTGTCTAGAAGGATTTTCCCTCCACCTCACAAAAATCTAACCCGGCCCCAAGCACTTACATTAAGGCTTTTGCAAACGCGGATGTACCCTACTTTAAAAATGTTACACATCATGTACCCTGACCTATACCCAAGTAATCTTTGTCCACATTGTGGGGAAATAGCTTCATTAGAACACATGCTCTGGCAGTGCACCAAATTCGCTCATTTATCGCACATCACCTCTGCCAGATGGGAGGCGGCAATCCGCAGCTCGTCCTTGGCAGATCAGCTCTGGGCTGTCCACCAAGCCCGCGAGGCGGCTGAGGAGCTTGGCATCTCAGTCCCCACGTGGGAGCTGCCCGCAACACAGTGATCTGTGTTTTGGAGGACCAAATAAAAGTTTATCCAATCCAATCCAATCTATGGTGGTTCCACCCTGTTTTTCCTCTAGCAATATGGCCGCCGGTGGCTTCACTGCTCCCGTTGGCGGCGGCCGGGACTGCTACTCCAAATGTTCTATAGAACCACCTTGGTTTGAATAGTTGGAGTGTTTAGCGGTACGCCTAGGCGTAACAATAGAAACCGTAAAAGATTGTGTTTTTTTTTACTTTTCTAACGGTAAAGTAAAAAAAAATGTTAGTTAAGTCGAGTGTGACAACAATTCAAAACCGGCTTGTTAATCGTTCTGAACCGATTGGCAGCTGTGGCGTAGTTGGTTAGAGTAGCACAACAAGGAGTGGTAAGGTCGGCGATTCAAGCTTTGTTTCAGTCTTTGTTACTTCTTTTTTGTTTGTTCGCGCATGTGTTGTTTTAACATTTACGCCTCCTCATCGGCCTCCCGTCAGCCTGACTTGCTGCTGAAGGTGGTCCTTTCCACAGGCCCTTTATTATTGGATGTTTGATGGCTCTCGCAAAATTGGCTATATTTATTATGATAAAGTGTTTTGCGAATTAACGCTCTTTATTGGCGACACGCAAAAGGACAAGGAAAACTCGAATGCAGCTGGCTGCATTGGTTTCTCCGGCACACTCAGGAATGTTCATTTCCGCGTTTTATGAAAGTTTGGTTACAGAAAGGCGCACTGCAACGTAGTCTCAGGAAACATTTTTATGTCGCTCAGTGCACCATCACCTGAAGAGGTAACCGGCAGGCAGCTTCAAAATACTAACGTGCCACCACAATGGTCTAGGCGATCAGCGCTTGACAAACGATACCCAAGGGGAAGTGCCGACGGTGATATAGCCCATCTAACTACAAAACAGCTTGCCTGCCTTGCCGAATAACACGCACGGCCTGTGGCAGCATGGGATCATTTGCGTAGCAAGGGATGAGAATGGCCGTACCTGTTCGCACTTAACAAAGCCGGCAATGCAGTAGCTTAGACCTTCGGAGATCACAGGCTT
Organism: Rhipicephalus microplus; assembly: GCF_043290135.1. Classification (NCBI taxonomy): domain Eukaryota; kingdom Metazoa; phylum Arthropoda; class Arachnida; order Ixodida; family Ixodidae; genus Rhipicephalus; species Rhipicephalus microplus. Next base: position 256,341,580 of record NC_134702.1, read on the forward strand.
CGTAAGAACACTACAATAAAGTTCTTTCCATCCTTCGTAAGAACACGTCGCAGACGCACTAAGGTTTCATGCATGTGCGTCCGGTCAGTCACACGTGAACTGGGCAAAAGCATTTATTTCATCGTCGACCTTGCCCTTCGCGACTAGCAAAACTCAGCAGCAAGGACAATTTCACCTTTGACAACACAGCACTTGGCAATGCAATCTAGAAAATGCAGTACATCCAACAACAATAATCCGCACTTCACACTGAGAAACTTTATGGCGCACACGACGACGACGATGATGATGATAGGTGGCTGTTGCCTTTGAATCGGGTGGTCACAGATAGTGTGACCTAGCCGTTAAGAACATAAAAAAAAAAGAAAAAAGAAAGAAAGAAGAAGGCGAGAGATCGAAAGTCTCCGAAGAGACAGCGGAGCACACACTTGTCACATAAATCTTCTTGCACTATATAAGGGCTGTGTCTGTCCTGTCAGTCCCTATCGCATCGTAGCCTTCCACCACATTTGTAGACGAGCCTTTGTTATCACCACGGCAATGGCATCGTCGGCGTCATAATCCTCTGCTGCAAATCAAAGCACTTGAGGCTGCGTAGAAAGACGGGCGCAATCCAGAATCAGGTGCTCAGCCGTCTCGTTCGTTTCGGAGCAGCAGCGACAGACAGCAGCTTGAACCTGTGGGTCCTGATGGAAACGGCAACGGTACGTAAGCGTACGCAACGCTCCTGCACGTGCCTCAAACAGCAGAGCACTGCCTACGCTGTTGTCATAGAGTTTTTACCTGCCCAGTTCAGCCTTGTATATGCCATACATCCGCAGGGTAGACTTACGCAGCACTCCTGATCGCCATTGGGTGCTTTCTACCTCTCGGACTTGAGTGCGCACCAAACGTGGTGTGAGGTCTTCGGGTGAGCCACTGTCTGTTTCGCCGAAGAAGCCGAATTTCCCACGCAGCCGGTGAACTCTATTCGACCACTGGGTCCGAATACCCTTGAGGGAGAGGTACCGGAAAATGCGCCTGGCCCACCGTGAGTCGCTCAGACACTGGAGGTGGGCCTCAAACGCTATTTTGCAGCACGCCTCCCTGGCTTCGAATGATGAGGAGCCGATGTCTCCCTGGACTGCCTCCGTGGCCACCCTTCCATGACAGCCGAGGGCCATGCGGCCCACCTCTTTCTGCGCACGCGCGGGTGCTCGTCGATAGGCACAGGACAGCGTTTGCTAAAGTCAGGCAAGGCACATGTACCGTCTTCCATAGCTCGCGTACAATTACATACCGATTGAAACCCCACAGGCAGCACTTACGTAAGGTGCCAGTCGCTCATTGTGACGACTGCCTCATCTTGGCCTCGTAGACGTCGTAACACTCTCTATCACGAAGTGTCACAACGAGCTTTCGGTACTCGGTGCTGCGAGGGATCGGCTGGTAATTCGGTAGCACCAGCTCGCGTTCGTCTGCTGGCCCAGAAAAATACAGCACCGCCGATTTTCGTTCGCATTGAACGTCAGTGTCAGCGATGCCAGGTGGTGGGCGGATATGTCTATGAGGTTCTGCAGCTGATCGGTGTTTTCCGCTAAGAGCACCAGGTCATCCGCGAAGACCAGTCCCGGTAGTGTCCAGACCTGTGGCGGCCCGGCATATTGGAACCGTAGCGCAAAGCCAAGGCCCGAACCAATGAGGTCCCGCTCTAGCCCCGCATTGTAAAGCATGTACAAAAGCGGGGAGAGCGGACACCCTTGTTTCAGACCTCGGCGAACCGACACTGGCTTTGTACTGGTCTGGCCAAAAGTCGCAATCACCATGTTGTTGCTGTAGAGACGCTGGAGGAGGTCGATCTACGTTGGCGGCATGTCGATATTCTGCATGCGGCAGAGCAGTAGATCGTGTGGAACGCTATCGTACGCTTTCGCTACATCCAAAAAGCAGGCCACCAGACCACGGGACTCCTTTCTTGCGATCTCAATGGACTGTGTGAGGACAAACAGGCTGTCGTCCAGGCGTCGTCGTTCCCTGAAGCCATTTTGTAGCTCAGAGAGGAGCCCATTCGCCTCTGCCCCTCCGTTCATCCAGCGTTTCAGCACCTGGGCGAATACCCTGTACATAACGCTGGTTACTGTGATGGGTCTGTGGTCGCTGAGGAAGTTGGCATCTCCTCTCCTCGGTTTCGGCACCAGACACACACTACTTTGGAGCCAGTCAGCTGGTATCGGGTCCCCTTGAATGATGCTTGCGAACATCGTCACCAGGTGTTCCCGGACTCGCTCGCCAAGGCACTTGACGAGTCCTGCCGCAATGCCATCCAAGCCCTTTGCTGTATTGCAGCTAATTTTGGAAATAGCGCGATCGATGGCCAGTCGTCTCACTTTCCATAGGCTGTCTTTGGGATTGGCAGTCCCGCATGCTGTGGGAGAAGTGGGCGAGTCGTGGGGTTGAGTGCTGTCGTATATCCCTCGAATGTGGGCGGTGAGATGTCGCGCAATATCTTCCACCTTCTCTTTGTTCTTGTCCAGAAGTTCACACACGGGCACTTTGCGGCCGAGCGATGCCATGTATGACCAGAATTTGCCCATGCCGTTTCTTCCGGCGGTCATCAGCGACTGCAGAATTTGCTGATTGTTCGCCCTGATTTTTCGCTGAACAATCTGTTGCATCTCCCTTTTACAGTTGATATAATTGACCCAGCTTTGTTGTGCTACTGTGGGACCGAGAAATTTGACAGCTCGCTGGTGAGCTCTGTTCGCGGCCCGTCATGCTTCGAGAACCCTCTTCACTTCATTGTCCCACCAGGTCCTGTGTTGTCGCCCGTTCTCCCTCTTTGGGAGGACTTCATGTTTTTGCATGATCCGACGGAGGTCCGAGATATATTCGTAGTACGTGGCCAGAGATGAATGGACTGTGCTTTTTTCAAATTGTTGCGCAACAGCCTCGTGCGCAGTTGCCGGTAGGTACTTTTGAGCGCTCGCGGCTGGCGCTGTATAGCTGCGTTGTTGGAATGCGGACGTTGAGAACGATATCTTTATGCGATTATGGTCGCTCCCAAGACTGTGGTCGCCAGCCTCATCGACGTGTACCCGAGATGTATGCACGGATAGTTTGCGTGACATCAGGACGTAGTCGATGGTGGACTTGTTGTTCCTCGCGCACCATGTAAAAACACCATCACAATCACTGCGCAAGTTGGCCACCTCGAGGGATAAATATTCGGCCAATTGTAGCATGACAGACCCGTTTGCATCCTGGTGTCCATCGAGAGGCTGTATGTGGCCATTGAAGTCCCCCATCAGAAGCACCTCTCTCTCCGTTCCCCAGCGTGCCACATCGTCTTTGATGCACTGTAATATGTAATATGATGCACACACTCAGATGAAGCTGCGGTGCGGTGAAGGGCTGCGCTAGCTCCAACCTACAGTTTCAACTGGGCCTCCAGCAATCACATGAAGCAGCGGCGACACAGGGTCGCTAGACCTCCTTGGGGGCGGCCTAGGCTATGCTATGGCCACGATTTTGTCGGACCTTTCGCAGCCGCAGCGCTCATGGCACCCCCTGTATTTAAAATACTTGTTATATGTGTTTAATTACTAATATAGGCTGACTCGCCAAACACCTGCTTACTAAAATGTTGTAGGTTTAATGCAGTATACATTATCAATTTATACATTTAAATAGCGTTAGATAATACTTTTTAATGTGACGTCACTTTCGTGCGGCGCAGGAGGCTGTGTGGGGCTGGCTGCTGTGCCGCGCGGCGCAGGAGCCATATATATATATATATATAGTTACGATGTTCAGAGGAACCACAACCGAATGTGAAAAGCACTTATTCACTTTATTAAGCACACATACGTCACAGCAATATTTGATCAGCAGAAGGATCTATGTTTTGGCTAGTTGTCAATTCTAGCTGTCAAGCACAGCGCGGATTTTTCAAGGAGCAAATGAAGAGAAAAACACAAGCCAGTGCTCTTACTGTGCTTTTTCCCTCTGTTTTGTCCTTGTTAAAAACGCGCGAGGTGCATGACCGAGTAACGTCCTACACGCATTGTTGAAAGTTAAAGAAGAGTTGTATATAACTAAACTGAGAGTCACCAGTAATTCTCCCAGAGTTATCGAAATCTAACCAATTTACAGGTGGAATCAAAACCAAAGCACTGATGTCAAGGAGGTTGGAACTAACAGGTTTTTGCAGACGCACAGGTAATTCAGGAAAAATCGAAGGTACACTGACAGGCCTCAGTCTGGTTGTCTGCCCCATTCTGTCGAAGCATCATTCTTCAAAGTAAATGGAACAGAGGTGGTCACCGTCCTTAGCCCACTAACAATTTTTTTTTCGAACAGCATATGTTCCCAGGCAGAACACGGATAATCACCGTCGGCATGGAATATTCTCTACGTTTGCGAATTCTTCGATAAACATGCACCAAATTCGATATTCAGTCGCCAAGAAATATGCATGCATGCCGTCAGTCTTGTCTTGTAAGGCAACACCAGAAAACTTGGAATTCAAATGGCACTCAGACAACCTACTCGTTCGAATGTTTGATACGTGCAGCCCTAGACCGCAATTACTTTGTGCTTCGTCCATAAACTTAAAACTCGCGGATAATGTCGTGTCAGTGAGCATTTAAAGCTTAAAATTACCTTTCATATAGCTATACACATGTGTTATATGCATGCGCACCTTGCATCCCAAGCAAAAATTTGTCCTCGGCAAGAGGCCAGCGAGAAGTGTGACTGACTGCGAAGTGGTAGGCCTGACCTCGACAACCAACGTAGGGTCGGTCTTGGGAATCGACATTGGCCTCACGCCGGCCGACGTCGACACACAACGTAGGCACGACCACGTTGGCCACCGAGCTTGACTGCGTGCCACACGCGGGTTGACCATGGCCCGACCTTACATAAGCGCCGATCTACCGACGGCTGCAGGTCGGTTGCCAGCGTTCCTTGCTCTGCTTTTCGTTTTTTTTTTGTACTTTGTGCACATGACATTGGCTCAGTTCACATGTAAGACGAAATTAAACGCCTCTAAAGTCAGCGATTGGTAGCGTGTAAGTATGTAACACTGCGTACATATACCTTGGTTCACTGGTGTTCTTTTTATATTTCACCCCCATCGAACTGCTGCCGCCATGGTCGCTAATCTATCTCGCGCCTTCAATAATAGCAGCGTGACACTACACGAGCTATGCTGACATGGTGGCTCGCAGATTCTTGAGCTTGTGTTGAGGACTTGATCTGCACGTGGCATTGCACGCTGCCATGCTTTTAAGTGTTCAGGCTCTTTCGGCACGAAAAACAGCGACACACGTTGACCAGATCTCCTCGACAAGACGTAGCCGGACGAACAGCCGGGTGCGAAGCAGTGTGTCTGCGTCGTTTTCTTCTTGACACCCGATTCTATAGCGCTAGCGGTAACGCACCAAAACTTGCACGAACAATCCACGCCATATTTTGTAAAACGGCGCGGAGGAGAACGGGCGAAGCACACGCGACTGAACGCGGCATAGGCACAGCACGAAAGAAAGCACGTGAGCCCTCCGCGGCGAGCATCGAACTGCCTGCAGCAGCGCCGCCGTGTGTCTGCGGCCGTTTCATGAAGCAAGGCAGCGCTCTCTCTCTGCCGCCGCAATGCCGCTCGCGCCACCTCCCGCTCTAGCCACCATACTTCGGTCACTACAAATCTAGTGTGACGTCACTAACTTTTGTTGCCTTTCCTACTGAGCTATGTCAAAGCTGAACGCGCTTGCAATGGGCTTCGGTCGGGAGAGCGAGCCTTTAGAAACACTTTGGAGGTGAACTAAAATATATTCTATACATTTGCTGCATCCAATCATTCATGCGGAATGTCTTTGCATACAGGGGAATCCAACAAGAGGTTCGTTATAGCAAAGAAATTTGATGGCACCACCCCTTTAAAAGGATTAATCCCAAACAGTAATACGAAATGATGTCAGAGCCTACAGTAGTTGCAAACCCAACTGGCCACACAATTGTTCCTCTGAATACATACAGAAACAGCCTGAAGTGTTTCGAGAATTCCCTCAGGTATGAGTACAAACAGGACTGGGTTAGTGCCATTCCAGTACCATATGAGGGCATTCTCAGTGCTTCATAACATTCTCAAAGTGGCACTCTGAGGTTGTTATTGCGTTGTCTGTGTACTGCTCTCTCTAAGGGTTTCGAGATCGCGACTTGCGTGGCAAACACCACCAATATTTATGCAGATACAATATTCCTGTAAAGAGTTATTCCATCTGTGTGAAGATATACGCGATGTTAGTGCAGTCCGCATACTTGTGATGATTGCTGCAACAACGAGCTTTCTATAAAAAGTGGTTATTACTCTATGTAATAAACCATGTTGAAAATGTATGTATGAGCGTCTGACATCTTCCTGTGTTCTTGTCATTTCATAGGCTTACTCTGTTCACTCGAAATTGAGTTTATTGCACTGTACAAGTAAAACATAAAATGTGCAAAACGCAGCAGTTTATTTAGGCATCACTCTTGTTAAGTTGCTGCTTTTCGAGCAAAGTTTGGGAGGCCATGAGGAGACGATAACGAAGGCGCAGATTGCGTGAGCGCACGTGCAGGTTGACAAGCTCCACCGTGTGCGATGCTGGGAACCAGCCCCGTGCACCATCTCGCAGACGCTCTCCTTCATACCAGCCTGCAAGGAGTCGGCACACAGTCAGCATTGCAACAATGCTGTCACTATTTCATAAAATTACCATTTCTAACCTACCAACTGTAGATCCAGCAAAAAAAAAAAAAAAAAAAAAATCCCTGCCTTGACTTTTTTTTTTTACTTCATAATAAGAGACATTTAAAGTGTACAGCGCCATCTGTGGACCATTCTGTGAGCTTGATCCACCATTCATGGCATTCGAGATGGCCGCGCGCACATTTCTGAGGCGATGCACCATGTTATATAGGCAAGAAAATGAAACTAGCTGCATATTGCAGCAGCTTTTCAGGTGCTAGTTATTGATAGAGATTACATTCCAATGCTTCGTACACTGTTAGGCAAAGAGGAAGCCCTTACAATGCCAGGAACAAGGAAGCACTAATTTCAATCGAATTTACGAGTTACCTGAATGAAAAATTTCGACACTTTTTGGGCATGTTGGTCAACCAAACTCGGCTACATATTGAGCGCTCACAAACAAGGACATTAGAGAGACGACATTACAAATGTGCTAGAGTGTTGTGGTCTCTCTGATGTCTGTTGGCGCTCATCGCTGAACGAAAAAATGTATTGACGTGAACCTATTTAGTAAATAACACTGCAAAATGAATGGCACGCAAAAGCATTCTTCAAGCACAGTTCTTATTTATCCTTGCAATTTAATTGCTCATGTGCAACATAAGTGAGCCTTACAGAACAATATCTTATGATCTACTTATCTTAAAACACACGGCCAACATCACAAGGGCGCCATGTGATCGACATTAGCTTGTCGGTGTTGCAAATCAACGAGAGCAGAGATTAATGTAAATAAACAAGTGAAAGCAGTGCCACAAATACTGCAGTGCTGCATGCTTGCGTGCGCACGATGAATTAGTAGCATCATTTGACAACAAGGCGCAAAGACGCAGCCACCGCTTCGCGAAGCAGTGTGCACTGAAGTAGTTCGCACGCCCCGTCTGCCCTTGGTTTAAAAGCGCTCGACACATATATAGAGCGATTCGGCATCTGATCCGGCGTGCGACGCTGCACGCGTAACCCATGGTAGAAAACGAGCCATCAGCGCTCAGGCACTTCAGCTTGCACACTTGGAAAACATTGTATCCTCTTTATTAAGCCCAAAAAAACAACCTCATGCAGCCATGCTTCGCTCTAATATCATTGCCGACAAAGCTACGCTTTCGCGAGCAAAAAGCATCACCGCAGCCAACATTCATTCCCGACTGCAAGCATAGGCCTAGCTAGGCTGACGATCTCAATAAAGCCTCTCGCTTCCCAATGTGAGCTCATTGTCGAGCACTTCTTTTTGCCAACTTGATGAAAACTTGTGTGTACGTTTATATGATGCTTTTACACCTACAACTGGTTTTTTCGACGGCCTCGATGGCAAAGTTGTGAATGAAGCGGGCCGGTTCGTCAGGACAGCCGGCGTCACTAGTTAACTGTTAAATGGCCTTCCATCACGGCTCAATATTGTCGATATCTTGTTGATGTTTTGCAAACAAACGTTGCCTTGCAGAAATGCCGCACTTTGAACATCACATTATTTTATGAGTTATATCGTGTCAGAAACCGTTTATCCAATTTTCTTCAGGGCATCAGGGACGGCGCTATCCACAAATACCACAAGGATCAGGGCTATAGGAGCCGCGAGAAATTAACCAGCGATGGGTGCCCACCAGTGGCACCCATTGTTGCACTCCCGCGCTGCCATTGGCTGTGGCCACCAGACTGGTGCGACTGCTGTGCGGCTACCGCACTGGTCACTGCACAATTGAGCAGGTTGGATGTCTGCGCGGCATGCCAATCGCATTCAATCATGAGTTGCAAAACTCCGCATACGTTTTATATATATCAATCCGTACATGTCATCATAAACTCTCAGCATAAACTAACAACATCCATTTTGTCACCACCACAACATTGATGCCTCAACTTCAGCACAGCCTATATTAATTGCCTTCAAATAAACCATGTCAACAATCCCAGCGCTCGTGACACTGGGCCTAGTAACATGAGCTTGCTCGATTGCGCAAACTGTCCATATATACTTTCGCCCCACAATGAAACTGTGCCATTTCCAGTGGCCTATCTTGAAAAACAGTTTAGATTTATGACCACTGTGATGTGCTGTCTGAACTGCAGAGTTATGCCGAATGATCGAAAGGTTATGAAATTAAATGTAAAATTGGTCATCCAGTCCTGTCTCTTGAACAAAACTATGATGAAATCCTTTTGAATTTCTTATAAGCAGTTTTTAAGTTGTAAAAAAAATTTAAATATTCCACAGTTAGAACCAGAGACCATCACATTTTCGGGGCGGTCGCTGAATAACTTATGCCAGCCAGTATGCTAGTAATCACACTGCAGGGGTGAATTTCCTCTGAAGCAGATGGACACTAAATATGACAATTAAGTTCAATGAAAAGCAAAGCTGGTTCACAGTTGGTAGAGCATCAGGCGCTAATATTACTCGAAGGTCGCAGGTTCCGTCTTTGGCCACGACAAGTTGTTTTCATTTACTTTTCTTTCTTCACATCTACATTGAAATTATTTCAAATAACATCCCCTATCTTTCCTTCGGCATGATTGTCTGTCAAATCTCATTATTATTGAATCTAACAAAGAAAACGAGCCCTTAAAGGCGTCATGACATCTAATTTTCAACCATTATTTGTGTTGTGTGGGTTGATTGATGTACGTTCACAGACAAGCTGGCAAAATTTGAACGAATTCGGTCGAGCTGGTAATTTATAATCAAATATAATTATAAACGAGCGAGTGGCTTGAAAGTCGGGCAACACTGCCGCGCTCGCTAGCCGTGGTGTCACGAACCGCGTGCGGGGCGAGCTGCTGCATGGTCTGGATTTCGGAGAACAATCCTGTTCTATAGTCAGTTGCGTTTGCAATCGAATATTCTCTGTGTTGTTCAACTTGCCACAGAAACTAAATGACTTCCAGGGGTTGAAACAATGCCACCGCGTCACCCATGTAGTCCTGGTACTTGCAGCAAGCAACTTCGAAGGTCAGAAAGTATCCTGTCAATGTGCAATGCATATGCCATTTGCCACTATGGATAAATATTTATTGAAACTCCTTGCAAGCAGTGCTGTGGTTGAGCGTCACACTTGCAATTTTTTTTACTGGAACCAAATGCAATCGACAAAGTTCAAGCAAAGATTTGGCCAAAATGTATGTAGTGAGGAACCCTAGCACCGCACTGACATGCCGTTCGCTGCTTATATTTACATATGCCGCACGCAACAACTGATGGAAAAACAACGGTTCCAACGCACAGCAATGCTACGATTACTTATTTATTATGTTCAGCATCGAAAGTTGTGCATGCACATATTCTAGCCAACAAAAATATGCACACCTTGCCAATTTCACAGCACTAAGTAACACTTGCTTGTAAAAGCAGCGTCAACGAATCCGCGCATCCCATGCTCACTTTTCAACCTGACAACAAGACGTCGTCACCGTCTATGGTGATGGTACCGGTAACACACTGCAACACTTGGAAACTACTGACACGTGCGGACCACGGGGCAAGCAACACTTGCCACACTGACCGCGCGCGGAAGGTGCTGTTTGGTAGCAGACGACGACACTGCTCCTTCGGCTTGTGACGTCACACACACCATGACAAAATAGACATCACCAGCGGTGGGTGGAGTTTGCAGCCTGTTAATTCTACGACTTATTTTGGACTGAAATATTCTCTAACAGTCCAGTTTTCACACGTGAACAAGCATAGTTGACCCCCTATCTTTGTTTTTTGCCGGGAACCGTCAATTTTTGAGTGACCATGTCATCACCCCTTTAAGTGTACGCTTCCTTCTTCAATACAGAAAGTAGAAGTATTTTATAACTAGCTGCAAGTAATGTTGCTACAATGGAATCATGTGCTAAAAGCCGCAGCATGTTTCCACAGAACTCATTTGTCACACTTAGTACAAGCGTGCTTTGGCAATTCGACTTATTGATTTTTGCACTACCTATTGCTAGGCAGCTGGTTCTTTCAGTTGTAAAGTAACAGCCTTGGAAAGGTGTTGGTTTTATCCTTGAGCCCAGGAACAGAGCATATTTTTTTCTTGTCTTTTCCAAGAAATTAGTATAGATTTTTTGGTAGTTTTGTGCTCAAACACATCTATTTTTCCTTTACAAATTGTTCTCTACATGCACCGTGACAGCCATGATGCACTACCACAGCTATGATGTGGACCGTGTGATGTTTCACTAGTAAGGAGAGTATTGTTGACACAAGAGAACAATCATAAGCAGGTGCGCAGACTGGCACCCGGCAAGGACTATAGTAGTTCGTCCCCCCTCAACAAATTACGGTAAAAAAGTCAGCAACAAAACTTTTGGTTCACCAAGTAACACGGCACAACAGCAGCGAGGCTTCAACCATGTGCTGCTCGAACGCCACTCCACAGTAGATCAGGTGGCATGACTTGGAGATGCATAAACAAAAGAGAAGCAACTGGCCGAGAGTGTTTTGTGTTTTACTATTTTTTTTCTGGCTCACGCTTACAGCCACTCAGCTTTTTTTTCTGCCAAGGCTGGCAAGATGCACCTTGACGGCTCAAGGTAATCATGACGAGATGAACGACCTAGCCAGACAAAGAGAAGTATACACTTCTAAGTGCACGAAAGAACAAAATAAGAACAAAAGGTGACATTGTCACAAAAAGCAGCACTGTATCCGTGTCGCTTTTGGTCCTTGTGTTTTTGTGCACTAAAGGTGAGATAAGCAGAGTCTTTGCTCTAAAACAATAGCATAAAGGGAATACACCATCAAAATTCACTAGAGCCTTGGGGATTTCCAGAGAACATTGTCTGCTTATGATACAATGTGCATCGTGCTTATGTAAGCTGCGTGATCAGTGTGTATACCGAAGTTATTTTACTCGAATACCATTAATCGCTCCCTGCATTATAGCCTATAAATATAGTGTTCGATAATATTTCAAGCTGAGAAATCGTCTTTCTGAGCAAGGCAGCTGTTGAATGGAGTATCTAATCGGATCAGTGAGTGTTGGGCTTGCGCGATTGACCAACGTCAGCATCCATGCATCTGTGGCCGTCAATTCACCTAAGAAGATGCCATTCCAGTGCCAATAATTACACTTTTTGACAGTTGTTCTCAGGATGCTTTACTTTGTTCACATACTGTACTTCTGAACAATTGCAGAGTACTTGTGTACAAAAAAACAAAATGTGAGCAGCTGACAAGATTGCAGCACTTGGCGGCACAGAGTTCAACCATGCACAAGAGTATGAGACCTCTGCACTCCACTCTGCAGCTTAATAGAAAGGTCTCAGTCTGCCTAGCGCACTGCTCTGGCCACTGCTGGCTGCGTAACTGAAGAGTTACAGAAGAAGAAGTGCTGAGGAGGGCACTGCAGTACTATTGCCGATAGCTGCCTCGATAAAAGGAGCAACACTTGACTTGGGGTGCACTTGCGCTCAAGTAATTCAATTGCACTTGTGCCTAAGTACATGCCAACACAATTTAAGAAACTGTTACAAGGAACATTAAGGCTTTGTGCGGTAACTGTGTGTATGTGCCATTGCTGTGCACACACTCAATCATAAATAACAAAGGCCACACAGGGATGTTCTAAGCAGACGTGGAGGCAATAAGGCTGCATTTGCTTCTTTTCTCGAGAACATACTGTCACTTGGGTTCTCACAGTAGGGTGCAGCGAGACTTCTTTGCTTTAAGGACCTAGTGGGACTGTGTACAATTACAACAGGCACTTTGATAGAGCTACTTCCTCCCTGCCCCCAAGAGTGTCCAGGCATCTCCTTTTGACATAATAGCATCTCAATTGTTCTATGAGATGCTTGTGCATCAATTGCCATCATGCTCTGCTACTGGCTTGAACAGCCCATGAAATTTGCACTGACCATCGGACATCTTGCGGAACACGTTGACGACATCAGCTTCTTCCAATGCCAGTTCGTCAGCTTGCTGCGGCGTATATGCATGCAGACACTGCACTTGTGGGCAGTCTGCAAAAGAAAATGTTGAAGTTTAGCCAGAGTGCACAGTGAATGACATGGGCATCTGCAGGATTTCATGTTGTGGGGAGGTGGGTGGGTACAAGGTCGTGATGGGTAGCAGGAGGGGGGGTTTGGAAATAGTGTAGCTTGGGTAGGGGAAGTACTGGTTGGGCTTTAGGGGGGCAAGTTGTGCCTTTTTTGAAGCTCCCTGGTGATGCTCATGACTAATGGTCTTTTAAAGCCCGAAACATATGCAGCGTTTTTTTTTTTTTTTTTTTTTTTTGACGTTTTCTCGGTGTTGTGTTTCGTGCGCCGGTGTCACTCGGCGTCGAGGCTGCCGGTGACGGTGGCCAAAACGTCCACTTCTGGACAATTCAGATATCTGCAGCGTCAGCGTTAACGCCGGAAGTGAGTCGATGAACGAAGAACCAATCAGCACATGACTGCCAGCTACTTCGGCTACATAACAGCATCGTTGCTGCTGCCAAAATGGCTGCCGCCCACCTATGGCATGTCATCACTGTGCTCTGCGTGACCCGAAAATTTTCAACGGATGCTTGTATTGGACTTAGCTTCTTCCTCAGAAGCTTCGACAGGAAGCGCTCGGAATTTCTTTGAACCATTTTCGAGCACCATACTCAAGTACGCTGATACAGTTAGTAGGCCTGAGTGCATGGGCTGAATGAATATGTGGTCTCAAATATGTAGAGCAACTTCCAAGCTCAGGGGCCATATATTGCGAGTTTCTGGTTATTCTTATTCTCAACAGCTGGCGCTGCAAGTAAAAAAAAAAAAGAACTTTTCGTTGGTACTGTGATTTGTTTCCCTCACCTCAAAACTGCAAATGAGACACGAAACCGATTTTCAGGAATATTTCTTGATGCTGCACTGACAGACACTGCACACTGCTTTGCGAGGTCTCGGGTTCATTCTTTTCGACACAACGTCTGACGTTGCACCGGCGTTGGCCTCAGCGCTTCCATGCAGCTGGACATAAAACGGCAGGACTACCCAGCCAGCGCTCAGCTGACTGCCCGTACTCATGACCTGCTCTATAAAGTGCCCACGATAATCACAGCGATGTTGCTGCCAACCTGGACACTGTGACCTTTCGGTAACAGTATGTTTCTATTTCAGTGCCCCAAATATTTTTGTAACAAAAGAACGCTACAAATATTAAGCCAGAAATACAAGTTAGAGTTTTTATTACTGGTTCATTGACGAAAACTTTACGCACTTAAGAATACTTCACAATGAATTTGTCTGGTCACACTGTGCGATGCTGAGCTGTCGCTAGCCTTGGCGCTCCCCACATGGTTTGCCGCCCTCCCTGGCAATGTTGACGTGATGACGCTAAAAGAAGCACCACCGGGAAAACGCTGGCAAAAGTGTTGCATATGTTTCGGGCTTAAGAGTTACACCTCGCTGACAAGTTTACACAGCAAATGTGAATGTACTTATCAGCATGCTACTTTGTTTGTATTCTGAAAAAGGACTTGCTGTTGGGCTAGCTAGCGCTTGCTAAATAGCATGGCATAGCGCAAAGCACGAAACGGACACGCAGCACCTGAGGTGTGTCTTTCTGTATGTTCATTTCGTGCTTTCACACTACATTATGATTATTACTGGTAGTCTTGCCACGGCTGCTCGATAATTGTGGTATGGCTTTCTTTAAAGGTATTGACAGCTTCAACGCATGACATTAGCCAAGCTGAGACCACCATAGGAAATGAAAAAAAAAAAAAGGTTTGAATCGGAAGCCGAAGAGACTATGCTTTTGGAGTCTTAGAATATATGTGCCACTGCGTGCACAACCGTTCATCTTCAAAGTACAGCAAGCTAAGCTAGTTCGAAAGCATTCATTCAGATGACCGCTACTGCCCCAGATTTGCTTCACCACCATGCTGTAATCACAGCACCTGGAATCGGCTTATCGCTGCCGTTACCCCTCATTCATTAATGGGTTATTGCTACTTTATTCACAATGAAACAGAATAAAGACTGCACATGAGCTCTAACATATAGGGCTGAAACCTAGAGGACAACGAAGCAACTAGAGAAAAACTTGACGATCGACGCAACGTGCAGAGGAACGTAAGATGTTTGGAGTAACATTAAAGAGGCCCTGCAACACTTTTTGAGCATGATAAGAAAGCTCGGTTGATCGGCAGTTGAGGCTCTCGATAACACAAGGGCCAAATATTAAAGCTCAACATGAGGCCAGAAAATTACAATAAATCCTCAAACTTAGCCCAAATCACTTTCTCCTCCCGACAAATGATACTACATACTCAAAAAATGGCTGCGTCACAGGCCAAAGTATTGGCCTTGATGTATTTGAGCAGGGCACGCTCTGGAGTTACTGGGGCCGCCGCAACCTGTCCGCACTTGAACGCGCCATTGCACTGAAGAGTCGCACGTTCGAAAAAAATAAACGCACTAGATGTATTTTTTTTTCTCATGTGCCATCCTTCCCCGCTTAGCCTCTAGCACATTTGTGGGGATGAGAGAAGAGAAAATGCGATTGTAGCATGCGACAAATCTTAGTAACTCCGCTTGCACTAGACGCATTCTTGACATTTTTGCGGTGGTCAGTTTGTAAGGCAATAAGCTTTTTTACTGAATACCTTCCATGACTACTTGGAAAAGTGTTGCAGGACTCTCTTAAAACGGTGGCAAAATGGGAGTTAACAGGGGTTGCAGATATCTTACAAGCCGAGCTTCATGGAGGGAAAGCAGAGGTAATGATCACTAATTACAGCAACCAATACAAGGAAGCCAACAAAGGGAAGACAGTCGCCTTTATTGAACAAACTATGGAAGCCAGAAACGCTTTCACCTTCGCAGATTTCAGTGCACCTTCTGTGACGACACAAGGGCCATAACAAGCTTTTGATGTCAACCTGAGTCTTCCCCAGCATAACCAGGAATACATGAATGTCTTGCTCTGAAAGTACAATGACTGCTCCTCATTGTCATCGCGAATTCCACGGTCTGGTAACCAAACACTGCATTAATAATGAAGGTTACGTCCGTCCACTCTGCAGAAGTCTGTACTGAGTTGCAACTCTAGAACATGGGGCGGTTAATGACCAAGTCAATGAAACGCTACATAATGACATGACTGAACCGTTCAAGAGCCTGCAGGCATCTCCCGTTGTGTTAGTGAAAAAAAAAAGGAAACCGATGTTTCTGCATTACCTCGGTGCCTGAACAAAGAAAGACGTGAAGACAGACGTGTATTTTTTTTGCTGCATAGACAACGACCTGCATCAATCACAAACACAAAGTACTTTTCATCGCTAGACCTCAAGACTACCTACTGACAATTTGAAGTCGGCAAGAGAGATTGTTCCAGCAGATCGACTGCCTGGGGCCATCCCCAATGTTGACTTGGATTATCGTATGTAGTGACCACCTTACCTGCTATGCCAAAACAAGAGCCCTGTTTAAAGGCAGTGCTGCTGACATTGCCAAGTTCTTTATTGAGAACATCGTGCTTTGTCATGAGGCTCTAGAGGTCCTCATCATTGACCGAGGTACGACCTCTACTGCTAGCCTAACTCAGGTAATCTTGGCATACATCCGGAAAAGCCACCACCGCCTACCACCCACAGATCGATGGCCACAACAGGCATCTAAATAAGACCATCACCGACATCCTGATTATGTATGTCGACACAGAACACAAGATGTCAGATGCTGTCCTTCCTTATGTGACCTTCACATACAAAACAGCCATGCAGAAAATGGCGCAGTTCCCAACATGCAAGTTGGTCTTTGGAGAGACCCTGGCAACAACATTCGGTGCCATGTTACCTGAAGTCACCAATGCAGAAAACCTCAACGCCACCGCTTACCTACAGCTCTTCGAAGAAGCCAGACAACTTGCCCGTCTGCGCATCAAGAGCCATGCAAACGAATGACAGCCACCATGACAATTTTCAACCTTTCGTGGGGTATTAGCCTGGCGAGTGCGTTTTGGTCTAGATGTCCATAGGTGAAAAAATTAGAGCGTGCTTGAGCGTCGCCTTCAATCATGATATTGCCATAGGACCTCCTGAACTGCTTCAGTTATCAATGGCCGTTACAAAAGAAAACCAACAACTGTGCACTACGCCATTTTTATTCCTTTTGCGTATCAGCCGAGGGCCCACTTTGCTTATTAGCCAAGAGCCCACTATTCGCAACACGCGAACTTATGTAACCGTTCACTTTCTTGATGGTTCTGCTGTTGTTGATGTTTTAATATACATCTGAGTGCTTTGTGATGGATGGGCCTTTAAAACACTAACTTATTGCTCAATTCGTTTGTTTTCACACCTGGCACAATTCTATGCTTTTGCCAAGCTATATATGATGCATTGAGGCAACTCCTTCCACTACATGACATTCTTATAGTGTTTTTTTCGAAAGCAGTTTCAACATTCGCTCTGTTGTGGAACATCTGATTGCCATGCAGACAGCTTAAGTTGAATCTTCACTCGGTCCCGAAAATTTCAATTATTTATTTCTGTCTCGCTTTCTCAGTAACAAACAAGATGATGTATTTTCCGATCACAACTACTAATTCCAAAGCCAATGCTGGAATTTCTGCAAAGCGAGCTCATCAATGCTGTTCTGTTAAAACACCTGCAGCGATATTTCAGGCCATACAAAGGGGCTCCGACATCTTGATGGCCTCATCTTCGACAGCATTATGAACTCTCAGCAGTGCCTCGCAATACTATAAGTCGTCCATGTCATGCACCTTAAGCCTCTTATACTCGTTAGCCCACATGAGGAATGTGCTTTTTGCTTTATTATTGTCTTATATTTGTGCACGCACTTTTTTTTTCCCTTCCATGTTCTGCCACAAGCAATAGGTCGAAGCTTTTTCAGAAGAAGGTAATGCCCCAGGTGCTCTTTTTTTCCATGTTACTGGTTCATTCCAAATGTAACTGCTGCCTTACCCAAACCCTGCCTAAATAACTGTGAACCAAGATAATCTCAGACCCTTCCGATGTGCTTACGCGTACAAAACGAACATTAGAGTTTGTTATGGAACTTATGCAGCCTCTAGCGATAACACTGGAATCTTTGATGGCACTTGTATACCATATTTACTTGCATAATCCTCGCACTCGCATAATTCTCGCACCCCCCACATTGCCCAACAAAAATATAATTTTTTTTTTCCTCGAGTAATTATCACACCCCCTCAAAACTGCCCCAGTAATGTCGGCTGCTCGTTCCAGCCACTGATGATGATAGTGCACATCATTTGGTGCTATCTCTTAAGCATCAAGCGTGCTATTACTGCATGGCGATTCAATCCAATCCAAGCCAAGCCAAAGTGACAAGTGGGCGTTGCCGCATGTTTTGTATGTTGTGTCGGTAATCTTGTCACGTTATGGGGCGATATTGAAGCTACACGGCTGCTTTCAAGTTGAAAGTGATAGATCATGCAATAAACAACGGCAAAAGGGCCACTGATAGGCTTTTCGGACTCTACGAGTTTTGTGTTCACTATTGGTAACGGCAATTGAAAGCCACCAAGACGCATCGGGCCTGCCGTGTGCCTAAAACTGGGATTGACCGTAAAATTTATTTCTTCAGAAGAAAACTGCGGACGATTCTGTTAAATAGCCATCTGCCCAATACTGACGTCCTACGCTTACCTTTTGAGGGCTCCTGTTGCGCGACGAACACTATCGCTACGCCCGCAACACCCACAAGCTTTGCGTATGGCATTTTAATTCTTGACTATTTGCTTGCACTTTTTGTGTCTCAAATTAATCTTGCCTTGTGTTGAACCAGTGCTTTTATTGTTGAGGTAAGTTTTAATTAGCACTTCTCAAAGCTTGCTGTTAGTTGCTGGAGTGAGAATCCCGATTTGCGGCCACTTCGTTTTTTTTGCTCTGTACGTGTTCGTAGAAAGTTTTCCCCGCGTAATTCTCGCACCCCCCAACTTTGTATCAGTTTTACACCAAAAAAAGTACGAGGATTGTGCGGGTAAATATGCTAAATGCCGATGTGCTTCAGTGTTTGGCAGATTATCAATGGGCGATGCTCTGTTCATCGCAATCGGTGCAGAGCGGGAATCGCTTGTATAGTTTGACTTTCTGTTTCCTGGCTACAACAAGTTTATCCAAAATAAAGAATTGCATTTTGGACATGTCATTTTCTCCCTTTGTCAATGTCACAACTTTGTATTTAAAGGACACACTAGATGGATGAGGAGATGAAAGAGTGTTGTGCACACTGACTAACCCCACTCTTCGTAGATTCGTTCATCGGGGTCATTCGAAATGATGGGCGTCAGCACGTCCATCCACCGTGTCTTGTCACTCCTGCAAACAAATAGCATAACTCACGTCAAGTTCAGTTTAAAGGAAGAAAGCTGACTGTAGAACTACACTCTACTGTTTTTATATCACACTTGCACATGTTTTTGTGCCTCTCAAGTCTAGTTTTTTCACAGGTATCTTTTTCGTGGCTCTTCTTAGTTAGAGAAGCTGGTGCAACAAAAAGCTGGATAAATTTAATCGTGAGCTTCATGTTGGGAACTTACTGAACAAATTTTACACATTCTATTTGCAAGTTATCAGAGGGCACCACTTGTAGACACTAGTACTCTCAACATGTGTTTTGGGTGGTTGGGAATCACTCGTGAGGAGTTTAATCTGGCACTCATGTTCCAAGATGTCACCTAATGATTGATTAATATGTGGGGTTCAACATCCCAAAAAAACCACCATATGATTATGAGAGACGCCGTAGTGGAGGGTTTGGAAAATTAAGACCACCTGGGGTTCTTTAACGTGCACCCAAATCTGAGCACACGGGCCTACATATCCGCCTCCATCGCAAATGCAGCAGCCGCAGCAGAGATTCAATCTTGCGACCTGCGGGTCAGCAGCAGAGTACCTGAGCCACTAGACCACCGCGGCAGGGCAAAATGTCACCTACAAAAAGCACTTGAGTGTCAGTACAGTGCAGCCAGAAACATGGCTCACTCAGATTCAGCGGCTAGCAGCATCTCGACCGTACGTCCGGCACTGTTCTGTAGCAAGGTTAGTTGGAACAAGTGGCGGCAGCAGTCGGGCAGGCGTGACGGCAGCGTGGCCTCTGCGCACGCCTGCACCATGTTGCGCGGGCAATGGTCGAGAACGGCGTAGTAGTCCTCTCCCTTGCGCTTGGTCACCAGCAGCAGGTCGGTGAAGAGAAACAAGTGCAGCGAAGTGCGCGCACACTGCACCAGGCGTCCCCAGGTACGCCTCCGGCTGTCCAGGGACACCCGTACCAGCGGGCCCCGCTTGACCAGCCAGCGGCTTGATGAAATGAGGGGCACCGCACGACAATCCCGGAACTCCAGGGTGCGCGAAATGTGGAGCATCTCTTCCATGCGGGCCATCTTGCGGGCACCTTCATTGCACTCAGCTACAACCTGTGGCAAAATTTAGTTTCCATCTTATCTGGTGCTCAGCTACATGCTTGTCTCATCCTTGAACTTTTTTTGAGAATTTTCAAGTGTACTGAAGAAAAGCTATATGTTTTTATGTAAACTTTCAAAATGAATGAGTGAACGAATCACTGCATAAATGGGTGCTGCCACTCAAATTCTACATCATTTTCTTTTTCTCACTCACAAAAGATGTCTCTTCCTTCAAGAGATGAGTTCAACATTGCAGAACACTAATTATAGACTGCTATATATACAGTTGAACCCCTTTATAAGAGACTCTAATGTAACAGACACTGGAGGTATAGGAGACACCAGTGTGCTGCATAAAAGTAGGGGTTTATAAGAAAATGCATAATGCAGTACCCTGCTTATAAGAGGCACCTCATATAAAAGACAAACAGAATTGCTCCTTTGTGCATGTCTCTTATGAGGGGTTCAGCTGTTAACACAAAAGAATACAAATCGTTAAAGAATTTAGATCTTTCAACTTAAACTACTGGATCATATACATTGCACAAGTGCCCCCTGTAAGGTTGCAAATTTTTGAACGTTTCACTATCAAAAGTTCGAACATTAACAACTGTGCAGTGGCTATTTCAAACAAAATTTTTCACTGCTAGACTGCCTTTTGAAAAAGCGTTGCACTCTATCTACTACTTCTTGTGCCAAAAGCAAATTTCAGTACCGCATACATTAGTGTCCCTATGGTTTTAGAGACGTTTTGGAGCAGGCTTTGAGCACCCAGGAAGGCCTTTTTGAGCAAGTTTAAAGCAGCAAGAACATCCATGGAAGATTTAGCCCTGTTCAAAGCATTTGGGAAGCCAACATTTGTTCAATGCTGCATTTTCAAACACACAGCTTGATTGTGCATTAGCTTCATTATATAAAGGTATATAATATGGACAATCCGGGTGGGTTTTTGCCGTTGCCATCATGTCCCGTATATATTTGAAATTGATAACATATTCTAGCGCATAGCATGTTTTATCCGTGGGTAAAAGCATGTGAGTTGGGCACCGAACGCGGTTGAAGCAGAGATCAAGCGATCTGACCCATCTCCGCTGCTCAGAAAGTGCGTGCGATTACATGTGATACCCCCGCCTGGGAGGCCTGTAGTCGAAGAAGAGAGGAAGAACTTCGCCTATCTTAGAACTGCATTTGCTTTTAAGGGTGTGGTTGTGATCGCTGGTGGGCACGGTAGCTTGGCAGCCACCAGTACGGGACTCGCATACGTGCTGCACTCCCATCGCAAAGAGGCTGTGGGAAAAAATTTTCTCTTCTTAAAGTGGTCATATTCTCGTATACCAGCGTGTACAGTTACGCGAGATCACATCCAAAAAGTTAGCTGCCAGCCTCACTTCATATGACATTACAATTTGCTGCTATCTCATTCATTGCTTCAACCTTGTGGTGCATCTGTGACTTTTTTTAATTATGCATAGCCACTTATGTTTTTTTTCTTTTTCTTTACCAGAACGCGCGAGCGCCAACCGCAGAGTCAATAAGCGCGAAGCACAGCAGCCAAATGAACGAGAATACGAGCATACATTTGATGAGCAGCATTTGCTAGGCTGTTCCGGGAACCGGACACTGCCAACCTTCTTTTGAGTATCGTTACTGCCATCCTTGATTAATGTTCCCTACTTGGCCGTGTTATAAAAAAAACAGCTTCACCGGAATGGCGAGGCAATGAATGCGATCGAAACAAATCATAAGGCTGGCAGCAAACTCTTTTATATACAATATCACGTAAGCCTACAACACGCTGGTGTAAGAGAATATAGCCATGCCAGGGAGATGCTCTTCTCGCAGTCTCTCCGCGTTGAGAGTGCAGCACAGAGAAGGGTTCACGAGCTATTCACATTGATGCCTGCCATGACCGCCTGCACATAGCGATCGTGAACATTCCATTATGATCAAAGTTTTCGGCTGCTCCTGGGACGGTCACAGCTTTTATGCAACTAAAACTGGAACTATTTCTATGAAACTAAAGAAACAATGTTTCAGCTCCGTTTCCTTTTGAACTTCGTGGCTGAATTCTCGTGCTGCGACACAGTAAGGCGCTGATAGGCTAGTTTGGCTCAGCATAGGTGGTTCAGCACAGAATGGCATAGGTAAGCAAGCTTGGTGATTAATGGTGCAAATGGCGCAGCTGTTCCATTCCTGGGAAACCTTAAGCGTTGATGACTTCGGCGAACGACGGAGAGCACCCTGAAATCAAGGGTCTTGTAGAATTGTCAGTTCAAGCGCAAGAATAAACAGAAAGGAAGAGAGGACAAGCGCTTGTGGCAAAATTTAGTTTTCATCTTATCTGGTACTCAGCTACATGCTTGTCTCATCCTTGAACTTTTTTAAAAATTTTCAAGCGTACTGAAGAAAAAGCTATATGTTTTTATGTAAACTTTTACTTGTGTTTATGTTTTTATGTAACTTTCACTTGTTTTTATGTTTTTATGCAAGCTTTTCCCTCAAGAATACATCGAGGGAAAAGTTGCCATTGTTCTAAAGGCATTCAAGCCATGACTGGCGTAGTTTTTCTTGCAGAATGGCATTCTCGTCAAGAAAAACTTCTCGCCATATCGGGCCAACTAGCTCATCATAGTACCTTCGGCGTTACATCCAGAAGTCTGAATTCAGTGCATGATGACCCGATAGCTACTGACTACGCCAAGACAAGGGCATTGCCCAAGCGCAGTGCTGCCAAAATAGCAATGTTCTTCGCCGAGAACATCATTTTGCGTCATGGTGCCCCCAGCGGTCCTGTGCAGTGATGTGCGCAGCGAGTGCGCAGCCCTTTGTGATAACTGTGTTTCTTCCTTTTTAGTCTTTTTCTTCACCTTCTGAGCCTCCCCGATTGAGTCACTGGCTGCTTCTTCCGAATCCACAACGTCGTATTGTTGTGCGGCCCACACACGTCGTCTGCCGCCACGCCGACCACAGCGACGTCCCGCTTGCTGGTCCAGCACTCACTGGTGTCCTTCTTGCTGCCTTGAAGGTCATCGGGTTCATTCCCAGAGAGCTCCTCTACCGTTGCCGCGGACTGCACAGCGTCCACATTCTCAAGGCTCGTGTCAGCGCACACGTCATTCCTGCTTTTGTCATCATCCTGTGGTGCCACCACGACGGACGGGCCCACCGCGACAGACGGGCCCACCGCTTCATGTGCAGCACCTGCACTCCCTTCAACGTATTTATTAGTCTCGGCAAGCATGAAGTCTTCTCCCTCGGCTGCACTGTTGAGGTGATTGTCGTCTGCCCTGTGGTCCTTACTGTGAGCCGGCTTGGTCGTCCTGGGACGTTCTGACCGTGTTCCGGGTAGAAGGACCCTCGTTGATGGATGATGCATCGCTTGTTGCCGCGAGGGGTCGCCCGGCTTGACGAGCTCACCATGTCTTCCACGGTCTGCATGGGTAGCTCGATGTCGATAAAAGAAACAATGTATCGGCACGCGCCGCATCTTGTCGGGCGTCATCTCCCCGGAGTAATAAAGGCCATGGAGTTTCTAAACCAGCAGGTGCAGCCGAAACTGGTTGCAAGCTAGCGGGATATGTCTAGGCACGCCCGCTCTAGTTGCCAGAGCTGCTTGTAGCCCATAGCACCTTCGAAGGGGCCGAAGTCAGGAGCCAGTTGAAACTGCCAGACGAATGTTGAGGAGCACATCTTGGAGCAGTGTCTTTATCGTTAAGCTCGATCCCCGTAGCACAGGGGCAGGGATCTTCCCGTTGGGTGCCAAATTTAGGGGTTTACGGCTGAGGCTAGCCCAAGAACCCTTCAGAGAAGAGGCGGCGACCGACAGAAACCATGTTTACTGATTGAAGGCCGTGCCCCGCAACTGCCTGCTGCCAGCGAATGACGCGCGCCACGAGTGGTGGCATGCACACTTGTTAGTCCTCAGTGACTCAATCACTCTTTTCCGTCTCTTTTTTCCAGACTACTCTAACGAACTCTGCTGCTCTCAAGCTTTCGGCTTTGGGGCTTTGGGGCCAAGGCTAAGGTCACCTCTATCGCTGCCCAAACCGGAGTCAAAGCCATTGTTGGCAGTGCCAAGTCTAAGCTCGCTGCCGCCTTAGTCCTCACCGGTCCGGTCGTCGCAGCTCCACCGCTCGTGACTGCCACGACTATTCTCCTTCCGCCAGTGGTGCTTGCCTTCATTACCAACCTGAAGGTCTTCAAGTCGGCCCCACCGTGCATTGTTCCCCGTCCAGTACACATTGAACAATGGAAGCTCTCCCTGCCCAAGGGATGGGACAGCTGTCTGTCGTATGGACACCCTCTCTACGGGTACGGCCTCACCAGGAGCGCCATCGAACTGCGCAAGCGCAGGAAAGCAGTCTCGCCAAACGCTGCCCTGATGCACCCGCGATCGTCCTTGTCCTCTTCTTCTTACCATCAGCTCGCTCGCGGCCGCCGCTCTCATAACCTTTGAAATAAGTTATTGGAATTTGTTTTTCCAGATGTTTTGCAACTAAAAAAAAGCCAGCTAATGATTTTGATCATGTACATCGTATTTTTTCGCATATAACCTGCACCAAAAATTGAAAAAAAAAGCATGGCCTGAAAAGAGGGAGTGCAAGTTATCTGCAAATATTCCGGAAGCAGAGGTCAGTTTCACGGCAATGCAAGGCTTCCCGTGCAGTCCACATCCCCATCAGCATCATCTGGTGCAAAGCCAATAAAAGCCAACACAGGCCATAGATAGATCCCCTCCATAGCGTATTTATTCACTTTTTGCGTGCTTTGTTTGATTTGGTCAACAGCGTCACAACAGCCATTTGACAGAGTCTTTCTTCGAGTCAGGTGTGGCCAGTTTCCATCGTTGGTCAGCCTTGTCTGGTGAGGCACCATGCGTGGGTCTTGACAACAATCTTTCACCGCGAAAGTAACAACTCAAGATTATAGCTGCTGCGGAAGAAATTGGCAAAAGAGCTGCTGCGAGGAGGCACGACGTCAACGAGTCCTGCATTCGCGACTGGCGGAAAAAAAAAAAAAAGGGCCTCTTTCGAAAGTGCACGCAAGGAGAAGCAAGCATTTCGCGGCCTGAAGACTGGTATATACCCTCTTCTCGATACGCAGCTTGTCAATTTATTGAGGAGTGGAGGAGTCATGGCCATGCTGTGTCAACAAAGATGGCACAAATGGAAGCGCTGCGGTAAGAAAAAATCAGTAAAATTTCAGTAAGAAAAAATCAGCAGTCATGATTTTAATTACAATGAAGGTAGTGAACTTAGGACACAGGAAGTCACACTAGAGATAATGGATAAATACAAATACCTGGGCATATGCATAAGCAATGAGACCGAGTACCTAAGGGAACACAAAATATATGTAGCGACTAAAGGTAACAGGAATGCAGCAGTGATGAAAAATAGGGCATTGTGGAATTACAATAGGTGTGATGTTGTGAGAGGAATTCGGAAAGTGGTCACGGTTCCTTGTCTGGCGTTCGGCAATGCGGTCTTGTGCACGAGATCAGAGCTTCAAGCAAGATCGGAAATTAGGCAACAAGGAATAGGTAGGCCTGCTTTAAGAGTTCACGGGAATACACCAAATACAAGGTGATATAGGATGGACATCATTAGAGGACAGGAAAGCTAGTAGCAGGATAAAATTTGAGAAGCGATTGAGAGAAATGGGGGAGAAGCGTTAGACTAGGAAGGTTTTCAGCTATTGGGCGAGAGGCCTATCACTGGAGGCGCGAGCGCTGCAATTGCTGCGACGTCCATGGTTGGATCAAGTGATCTCGCCTCACTCTGGCCAAGGAAAGCTGGCAGTTGGGTGCATTGGTTTTAACGGTGACATTGCGGTGTTTTCATTTTTGAACAGCTTGAACAGCGTTGTATTGCTTTGCCTTCATCTGTGCAAACTTATGCAGACTAAACAATGCAGAAAGGTGCAGTAAACGTTACAGGCGGCGTGCCACAATGCGTTATGTATGTGATGCCACTGTCGTGACCGCTGGCAGTGCCACTGTCACCTCTATTTTTCTTTGTTGTCGTTATTTCGAGCCCATGGTGCTAAAATGAGCACAGACCATGAATGTTCACATAAAAGCAGGACGTTTCAGTTTCTGGCCAGGAGACTTATTCACAAAGAAAAATGAATGTGCAAACAGTTTATGTATATTTTAAAATTAGACTCTGAACTGTCAGAGTCAAAATATAGCCCAGAAGTCCAGTTTCTTTCCCTTGTTTTCGTTATTTTTACCCTAATCCGATGTATTTCATAGCCAGTTGCTTCTGCAAGTTCTGTCAGCGCGTTCGACCAAACCTTCTTTCCTACACCATACATGTGCCACTTCAATCTTTGATAAAGCTAATTTTTCTCGCCACGGTAACTTTTACCGCAGTCTGCGCCACCACCATCATCCTCCCCAGGCATTTGTCCCCATGTATGTACCCGGCCATGCGGGTTCCCATCTGCCAGTGGCATAACCAGGGAATGGCACACTTAGCCCGTGCCCTCCCCGCTGTAAAAATTTTGTGCAATAGATATTAGGAGCGTGCAACAGAGAAAAGTTACAAATCTGACTGAGGCACAGATGTGTGCGATTCTCACGTTCGCCCGAAATCATAACAAAAAGGATGCGGCTGCATGCTACTGTAAAAATGCTGTGTTGCTTCCCACAAAGTGAGCAATCTGCTTGCGCTGTGCTTCGCTTGGTTATGTGTGCTAAACATAAATGAAATTTGCGCATATGCTTGTCATGTCAATTGCGGCCCGTCTTGAGATGCAAAGCTACAATGACTGAAGTAGCGTGGTTGCACGCACTTCTTGCAGCAAAGACAAGTTTCATTACCGTTAATACCCATTTGATGCTTCAATGCAACACAGAATGAGTCACCTTTTATAGAGGCAGCGTGCTCAGCCGCCGTGGTTTTTTTTTTTTCATTTAGGTGGTTATAGCAGACGACGCCAGCAGTCAGGCATTGTGAGAAACGTAATACTTTTCCGAGGCAGTTATTTAGCACTTCATACAGTCAGGGAAAAGCTGTAGCAGTGTTTTACTGATTTTGTAGAGTGAAATACAAGAATAACAATAAAAAAAACGCGAAAGCGGCTGCACACAAGAGGGCGACGGAGCTATCCAAATACGCACGTCACAAAGATGCCTGGGCATGGTGGCACCACAGTATGTCCTCGCACTCAATGTGTACATGAGGAATGTCAATACAAAATGGAGGAAGCGAACCAGAAAATTGACGGGTAAATGGTTGGAAAACAGCAGGGGGCTAAACCAAGAACTATCGGTTAAGAAGAAGGTGAAAAAAAAAACGGGGACCCGCATGTGGAGAATAGGCATGATTAAGAAGTCGACACTAGAGATCTATCGAACTTTTAAGCAGGAAATCGCCAAGGAAAGAATCTATGATAATACCCGGAGTAGTTCTTAACTGTTTGAGGCCAGGATGGGAGTATTGCAAACCAAGACTTATCGGGCCAAATAAAAAGGGGTAGACACAGTATGCAGTGTGTGTGGAGAGGTGACGGGAACTGCCGAACAGCTGATAATGTTCTGAAAAGGGGTTCACCCTATAGTTCAGGATGATGGCGCAGAGCTTTTCAAAGCAATAGGGCTTAGGGACAGGGAGGGCAAAATAGACTTTAAGCGGGTAGAATTACCAAGAAGGAGGTTATCTGATTGGTGGCTAAAATCAAGGCACGAGTGAAAATTAAATCTTTCACTGCAAAGTACCAGTCTTTAGCGGCTCTATTTAAAAAAAGATATAGTTTTTGTTCACTAAGTATTACGGCTAGGGGCCGTTAGCCGCCACCCGATCTAAAGGGTACAGCCATATTAATCCATCCATCCAGGTTGGCCAAGAGATGAACATCTCATGCGAGTTTCATGCGAGCCGTAGATGCCTCCAGCGATTCATGGCCAGGCACGAATTTTCGATGCGGCGGGGAACAACTATGTGCCAGCGGCTTCCCAACGCCGATGAGGATTAAGCTGTTGAGCTATCGACGTTACGCCATCGGGCTGCAGAAGAAGCAGAACCACATGCTCTCCCAAGTGGAAAATGCTGATCAAACGCCTGTGTACTTCGAGATGCCCATGGACACCACTCTGCAGAAAAAGGGCTCGAAATCTGTAAGGGTACTGACAGGCGGAAACACCAAACTACACTGCACAGTAATGATGTGCGCTTTGGCGGATGGTACCAAACTGCGCCCGTACGCAATCTTCAAGCGCAAAATGCTACCTAGCACTCTACTGCCACCAGAGATTGATGTGCGAACCGAAGATAACGCGTGGATGAATGGTGACCTTGTCTGTGACTGGCTTCACACGATCTGGGAGAAGAGGCCGGACGCCATGTTGGCACGGCGGTCGATGCTGGTGTTGGACTCGTTTCGAGGCCACTGCACTGACGCAGTGAAAGCGCGCCTCCCTGACAACCGCACCGATGTCGAGATCATACCCGTTGGCATGACTTCCATGCTACAGCCACTGGACTTGTGCCTCAATAAGTCATTCAAGGCGCACGTGATGTGGCTGTATGCCAAATGGATGGCTGACGTCTGTTACGCCCTGACAACGTCTGGGCGCGTGCGAAGGCCGGACATTGCGCTGCTGTGCCAGAGGACCGTGGATGTGTGGGGGGCGATTCCGGCTGACATGGTGCGCAAGAGCTTCAAAAAGTGCGCCATCAGCAATTGCTTGAATGGCACCAAAGACAAATTCGTTTTCGAGAGCAGTGACGAAGCTTCAGATGGCAGCAGCGACAGCGGCGAGTTGAGCGATGATTGAAAGAACGGAAATCGAAGCCGCCAACTTTGCGGTGATCGCTTCGAAATAAAGTTTTTTTGTAAATGAGATTGTAATGTACTGTGCACTTGAGACTTCCCAAAACCGTTTTCTTTTAAGCTAAGCATGCGAGTTATACGCGAGGATTATTATTTTTTTTTTGTTCAGAAAGTTCAAAGTTAGGGGTGCGGGTTATATGTGAGGGTGGGGTATATGCAAGAAAATACGGTACCCACTTGATGTTGTAAACTTCAAGTTTCCTATTTGTTTCAAACTTTTCTACATGTTATTCAGACCTTCAATTACCTACAGTGCCATCCTTATTCAACTATGTATGTGCCCATTTTTTCTCCTACTTGCAGCTGTCGAGATTTCCGGATACAATTGGTTACGTTGACGGCAGCTACATGCCTATCAGGTACCCAGCTGGGAAAGCGTGACCTGTTTAAAGAAATTGGCACCATTACCTGTCCTTAACACTTCAAGGCGTCTGCGACAACGAGAAGAGGTTTTTTGATGCCAGCATTGGCTACCGAAGAAAAATTCACGACGCGCCCTTTTTCTGTTGGTTAAGGACTTCAAGCATTTTGCCGCAACCTTGCACTATCAAGTACTATATAGTGAGGAATCCTGAATGTCCTTTCCAAGAGTATGTTACCTTGCGTCCCCTTTCATAAGTTTTCGAAAAAAAAAAAGAGATCTAGTTTTCCTTGGTCTCCGCGATCATCATCAACAGCACACCGTTGCTGCTGGAGCCTATCTCGGGGACCGTAAGTTTGCACATGTGTGGCAAGTTTGTACATGTGTGGGGGCCAAATTAATGCGATTCTACTGCACTGTAATCTTACAATAGAGCCCCCCAAGTTACGAAAAGCTTTTCTACTTTTATTTTTCTGTATGGCCGAGAACCATACTTTCCAATTGACACTGTTCTCCACGCTATCAAATTCACCAGAAGGCCTAAATGAGCCATTTCCCACAATGGCTCAATATGCAGAATTCTGACAACTAGCTCGCTCTCTTGTAATTGAATAGACAAGTGCTTTACCACACCACTAGCTTTTGCCGAACTCTTTCATTTGGTTGTGGGTGCCTCACACTTCTAGTTACGTGCCTCCTTAAAGCTTGCCACCACGTACCATAGACTCCACCATAAAAGTTCTCCTGTGAATAACTTCATCGTACTTCTCACACCCACGGCAGTCCTGCATCACTGAGGCTGAAAAACTGTGCACGTAGACCACCTCAAACTTAAACCTGAACCCCTTGGCATGACAATGCCTTAAAAAACATGAGCGAGCCTTGCTGACTGGTACAGGCTCCTATTTAGCTCAATATTGCTAACAGTGCAATTGACAAGCTTTATTCAGGCTGAACACTACCTTAAAAAATAGCTATGACACCACTACCCGAGAATTATTGGAAGCATTTTACATACAGTCATTGGGTTCGCAGTGCATTCGTGTTCCTTTCATAACCTTGTTTAGCAATGAATTTTGAACTATCATGAGTGCACTCAGGTGACCAAATTGTGGTGGTTGTGCGCACGATCTACACTACACATGTCCATCTGGTGTAGGTATCTGGTTGTAGTCACACAATAAATAATGTCAGTTGAGAGTAATGCTGGGTTCTTTCTTCTTTATCGTGGTGCCGTTCTGCGCTAAAAAGCACTACACCTTAAACTTGGAGCATGGTTTCGTCATCAGAAAGGGTGTGCATACATCATAAAAAGAATGTGTGCCCAAGTTCACAGCCAGTGCTACAAGAGGCTTGTGCTTAATGTTGCTGCTGCTAAAACTGGCTGTACCTGCAGTCTTGCATTTCTCAGTCAGACTTGCCCACACTGTCCACACCCACATTGTACTTCTATATAAAAAATATACAAACACAGCAAAATAAACTATCTTTTGAGCGCTCGGGTTTGAACCTGCAAGCACTGGCACTCAAAGCGAGCTACACACCAATGCTTGCAGAATGTGATTTTGGACCATATCAATGCTTTGCACACACCGGGAAAAACAAATGCAGGAAAAAAAAACATTCTATGAAGGCTTCATTGAATTTCACAGCAGCAGAACGAACGCCCTCTGTAAGACCAGATGTTGAGCAAAGATGGAAAATGATGTGCATCAGCCAAACTTACTTTCAAAAAATTTAATCCCAAACTCGCGTTTCAGTGGTCACATGATGCTGCTTCAAAGGCAGCTGAGCCAGATGCTGACAAATGATGGAAGCAATAGGCATCATGTCTCCCAAGAAAAACATTTTAGGGATGGCTGGAACCTTGACTACAACTGTGTGCACTTAGAAACTGTCAAAGGAGATTTCGTGTGCATCTTTCGCTGTTACTAGTTAGAGACATGACCTGGCTGCCAAAGTGCTAGCACCTTAATGCTGAACAGATGTTGCCATTTCTATGCAAGGTTGAATACAGTGACTACGTGTCCCGTCCTTCAGCAAGATGGCAATTTGGGCTAGCTGGTTGGTGTTCATATTTCAAAAATATGAACATTATTCTACGTAGTGACTGCTTATAAGGATGCCAAAGCAAGGTTGCTCTCACCTGGTTGAGGGCCCCAATGGCATCTCGAGCAGGCGTGCTGTCAGGCACATGCTTCAGCAGAGCGTCAGCCAGCAGAGGCAGCCGGGTGACGCGCTGCATGGGCAGCAGCAAAAATGAGTGGAGACGCAGACCCTGGCAGTTTGGAGCCACCTCCAGGTCGCGCAATTGTGCGGCCACGTCTGGCCGCGAAGCAGTAAGCTCGCGCAGTAGTCGCTCCTGGTGGCCCTGGTGGGAGCAGTAGCGCACGTAGGAGGCCCCATACTGTGAGGCATGTTCCTGCAGTGCGTTGCACACCTCCCGCTCACACAATAGCGGGCCGTCCCAGGCTTGATTAAGGCGCGCTAACAGCTGCTTACTCGCCTCGCGCAGGGGTGCCAGGCTGCCAAACAGGGCATCCCACTCGCGTGGCTCGATTGTGCCCTGCAAACCTTGCGCAAAGTGATCAGAAAGGAGGTGTAGGCTGCGCTGGTACGATGCTTCTGAGGTGAGAACCTCAAACAGTGCCTCCTGCTGGCGCCGCTCAGTGTCCGTCAGTCGTTCCAGCACTCCACTTGCACGAACCTGCATGGAACCAAACCAGCTCGTGCACTGAAGCATAGAACAGCGTAGTTCAGCTAATTGGCAGACAAGTAGGAGAACAAGCCTCAGAGTACTAAAACTTAAGCACAGAAGAACAAAGTCAAGTTAAGCTTTCAGCATAGTGTAGTCCTGATTTGTTTTTTGTGTCCGTGTTTGCACGCCCGTCTCCAGTTATCATGAAGCACTCAGTGGTCAATAAGGCAGATGTGCAGCCTTATCCTATGCGCATGAGTAAGCATAATAAGTATAAAGCGCAAGCTTACCTTTATGCCTGCTGAATAGTTGTTCAAAAAGTACCGACCATAAGCTAATATTTAAATATTTACACATCAGAATTAACATTCTTTTGTGCAGTATTATTCGTTAACTGCTCGCAAAAGTAGTGAAGCTATTGTTCTGGCTTTGTTGTTGTCTACTTGCTCCTGCCTTGTTCCTCGCACCTGTTGTAAAGATCGGGCCATAATTTGATTTTAGCATGCAAATGAACCATCAGCTTCCAAAGTTTATGACCAGTTGAGCCTAATTTATGAACCTAAAATGATAACTAAAGAAAAGGTCAGAGTACAGTGTCCAGACCTCACAAATGGCCATACAAATTTGCACGGCAAGCAGCAAAGTGGCAGGCCTAACATCTAACAAAACTTGCTGAGAAAGTGGACTGAGTATTGCGATTAGATCAACAATTGACACTCTGTCAGATGAATTTCATTTTATTGGTCAAAGCACAATTCACAT
Organism: Rhipicephalus microplus; assembly: GCF_043290135.1. Lineage (NCBI taxonomy): Eukaryota > Metazoa > Arthropoda > Arachnida > Ixodida > Ixodidae > Rhipicephalus > Rhipicephalus microplus. The sequence continues at coordinate 256,374,362 of NC_134702.1, forward strand.
GATTGTAACTAAAAATCTTGGGTTGGTCAAAATGTATGCAAGGTGGCTAACAAGAATGCCTACAAACCAACTCAAACGGCAAGGAATGTCAAGTGGGCGAGCATTTTTGGATCCTACAGACAAGAAAGAGATATTGTGTTTCGCACATTGTTACAGGCAACGAGACTTGGATATCATATACTACTGTTGAAAGAATGCAGTGTGCCACTCCACTTTACTAAAACTGAACATTCTTCTCACTAATGTTGGAACAGGACAGAAATGAAAAAGATACTAGTACTTTGCTTCATTTTGTACAATATTGGAGCACAGTTACGGCTGACGTACTCTACAAAACACTCGCAAAATTGAGATGTGCGATTAAAAATCAATGGCGCGAAAAACTGTCCTTTGGAATTGTCCTCCCTCATGATAATGCGCGTCCTCAAGTCACAGCCAGAACCAAAGAGAAGATTCAAAGTTTTGCATTGGAACTTTTTCAATTTCTTCATCTCTTGCTGTTACACTGTAGGTTCGAGGAGCAGGCTTTCCAAGTGGTAAAAGATGCTTGTTGGAGCAGCAAGGAAGAGTATACAACAGAGTAAGGTGCACGGCTACTTGAGCGAGTTGGTAAATATTCATCTTGAGACAGGAAACATATATGAACTCTAAAGAGTAAGGAAAACACCAACGACACTATAAATATCAAGAGAAGTTTTGTGCCACCTAAAAAGTCCATCTACTAAAGTGCCACCTAAAAAAAAGTCTACCTTTCTAGGAGATAAAGTGAGGTCTGGCTGACGCAATTACTTCTTCCCTTCTTGATGTGAAATGCTTTGATCGTTTCTCTGATGGTGTATTCCTGATGTCTGTATATACAACACTTGGGAGATGATTTAGACTTCAACCAAAAGTTTTGAAGAAACCCGACGTTTCGAAACCGACTTGGTTCTTTCCTCAGGGGTGGCTGCGGGACTACGTAGTAGCGGCGTCTTCAAAGCACTCGCGGGGCGGATAATGACCCCCCCCCTCTCTCTTGCTTTTTCCGTGGAGCGCAGTCCATGTGTATACACAGGGGGAAAGGTTCCGAGAGAGCGGTTGATGTTATGGGTTGTCCTCTGTATGTGCCACGACTCGAGTAGTAACCTTCTCCTTCAGTTCGGCTCGCTTTCAAGGATGGCCGTCGCTTCGAAATTTATCCGGTGATCCAACGCCTCAGCATGCTCGGCGACTGCGCTGCACTCTTTGTAGAGCTTCGCACGTCGTTGGCGTGTTGCTTGAGTCGTTGCGGTAGGTTTTTTGTTGTTGCAAATGACATCGCGGTGCACCTTCCTACGACGCAACTCAAGCCAAGCCAAGCCGAACTAAGCCAAATGTCACTCCTGGGACCATGGATGATCGGGATGCAGTGAATACTCGATTTTTCGGACTTTCTAGGAACCGTGAAATCGTCGAAAAAAATTCATGACGCTTTATTCCACTCAAGTAATCTAATCAGTACAGCCCCGTCTGAAATCTGAAATAACTCCAGTGTCTCGTAGCATGCACTTAACAGGTTTTGGTACATACTCAGGCTGTCGTAATTACATTCAGGGTCTGCAAACCTTCATTTGCAAATATTCATCATGTGATGAGCACCGCTGATATTAGCAAAGTGAGAAATAAGTCGCGGATTTGTCGCATGGAGCATGTGGAAATGATGACGCAGAGCATGAAGGATGTGGCAGAATAGAGAAATACTTGCCCGCACTTCCACGATGCGTGCGTGCACTTAGAAAATGCATCACTGTACGAAAATCTCCAGCGAGCGACACGTAGCACTTGTTGTCACTCAGGACCGATCATTCCTAGTTGGGTGTAGCACATAGCCTCCAGAACTCACGCGGTTCCTACCGGGACGCTTTCGTACGCATATGTTTGTCATAAAAAAGTGTTCTTGATGCCCACTCTGTTCCTGATCCCACATGGGCACGACTATGGTGAGCTGCTTTCGTTTGTGAAGGCATCGCCTCTGTGCAGCGACCTTAGCCGATTCGCACAGGCAGCATGCGTGAGGGATTAAAAGCGTGCAGTATGCCGACAACTGCGCCACATGCAGTACCAAGCAGTTAGCTGAAGATGCTTATAATAAAGCGATTAAGTCTTACTGGCATGTTTGCTGCATATCCGCCACCACGCCTCTGAGCATTTTGTGTGCTTTAGACATCACCTGACTCTGCGATGATACCGGCCCTCTCGAATATTTTTATTTCCTTCACCCCATAGCACTTTTGCACTGCGGCACAGCCAACTTTCGGACATTACTGTGATGCTGAATGGTTTTTGAAAGTGTTCTTTTGAGCCTAAGACGTGATAGACATAGCAAAGGTAGGGACCAAGTGATGCTGTTTCATACCTGGAATGTCGGTTAAAGGCCCTAAAAGTTGGACGCCGAAGAGCTTCAGCGTAAAAAATTTCAGATATCCTTATCCGTAGACGTCAATAGGGCTTGAGATGCTGTGGTGAAATTGTCTGAATTTTCAAGCATGTCTGAAAAATCTGGTTTCTGAAAAATCTGCAGTCAACTGATATTCAGTCACGTCATAATGAAGTACTATGGTTCTAAATTATAAGATCGGCTTTGTGTACTAAATATGGGCAGGTCATTTGTCGACATATTTTTTTTTCTTAGTCCATTATGCTTGAATAGCATGCAGCACATTGCGATTTCAAGATTCACGTGTCATGAACACAGTATTCAAAAATGCCGGAAAGGGGTGGATGCAAAAATCTGTAAACAGAGCTTGTGTCAGGTTGAGGTTTTGACAAGCGAACATGTCTTTTTCAAGCCTAGAACAGAACAGCTTTGAGGAACACGAGACAGCTTTTCAGAACGTCTGCTCGACACAATCCCTGTTTACAGATTTTGTAATAGGGGTATTAAAATTGACTCTAGCAATATCTGCTCCAAAAGCCAGTTTTGCTGCTTCAAAATCCATTTTTGTCTGCTCTAAAGGCGTTCCAAAGCAGTCTAAGCCAGCAGCATCCCTGCAAATGTTAAATTTCCTTGCAGTTGATTACCTGTTGGCGGACATGATGCGCGAGGGCAGTAGTTGCCTCAACGAGGATAAAGTTGTTTAGTCATGACATGGGCCCAGAAGCCTAAAGATTAAAATTTTTTTCAGGTTAAGAGAGGGCACCTCCTTAAAATCGTCATTATTCTCTCTGCATGGGGAAACCATTTTAGGAGTAGGGGACAGGCACGGTCAGCCATCTGCTGGTTGCGCCACTGCTTGGGTTACGTTCGTGAGTGGGCCATGGAAAGAGCTCATTTCGAATTTTTGGCGTTTCAGTTGAAATCCTTGCTGTCAGTGCTGCTCCACGTGAAGTTTTCATTAACATTTGTGACGCGGCAGTAGAACAATCCAGCATTTCACGCAGACCAGGGTATAAAACTACATAATCCCTGGCGACTGTTGAAAAAAAACCTGTAAAGTCTAGCCCGCTTATAATGAATTTGAGCCTGACGCGGCATCCGTTCGCTGTATCCCGAAGTTCGAAGTAAATGAAACACAGCTTTCAAAAAAGTTGAGAGTGAAAACACAAAATTTTTTTGCCCAAAAAAGTCCGTGATGCACGTGTTTCTAAGAGCAGAAGTGATAGGGGTGGTCTCGAGTTTATTTCAAACGGCAGTGTGCTCTTCGCCAAGGCCCGTGGCAGAAGCTGCATGAGACACTGGCCGCCAAGTTTCGTCGTTCTCGGAATCCAATTCCATCAAATCGCTCTTGCCGCGTACTCAAATCACAATGCCCTAAACCGTGCACAGCGTGATGTCGGCATCATCATCGGCCGTAAAGAAACCATCGCAACAGATGTCCCACCCTTTCACCCATGTCGAAGTTAATGACGCGCTGCGACAAATAACCGACGGAGTGGTCCTGTTCGGAAGCTTCAGGCTCAGCATCGGGCCCGACGTCGAGGAAATCGGCCTCGCGACAACAGTTTCACGTGCATGTAGCCACCACTGCGACCTACGAAATATTCACCATCTCCACAGCTGAATACCGAGACGCCCGAAGAGGCAAGTTGGCTGCCAGGTCGACAACAGCTATAAGCAAGCGCTCCGCAACGGGGCACCTACGGCACGAATTATGCGCAAGTCAAGCAATCACACTTTTGATGTTTTGTTGAGCGGCAGAAAAAAGCATGCAAGGCCTCCCGTTCGCCATCCTCACCACACACGCACACCAAAGCGAACAAGACGCGCACAAACGACACACATGCCAGAACGCGTGGAACAGCTCTGGGCTTATTTCTAGTCGAAGAACGAAACTTCTGAATTCGAGCCAGAAAGGCTGGCATCACGGAACGGTGAAGATGGGCGAAGGAGTTGTAATCAAGAGAGCAGATTTGTGAGAGAAGGGAAGGAGTTGCGATAGAGTGAAAAGAGGAGAGGATACGGTGGGAAGGCGACCTTGAAAACTAAAACACACGGGAAGGAGGCAGGTCGGGTAGCTTGCTTGAAAGGTCCGCGAAACGCACGTGCAGAAAAACTTGAAAGAGCGCGTGTGCGTGCAAAAGCCAAAGCACGGCCGCCTGGATCGGCACGCGCGGCGTTGTTCAAAGAATCAGCGGCCGTGGTCAAAGAATCGTTTTGTTGCGCCGGCGAGTTTGCGTGGCCTCATCGATTTCGATATTTCACGATTGTTTACGTGCAAATGAAAAGCAAATTTTATGCTTTTGCACGCGTGCGGAGGGCGTGCTGAGCTTAGTGCGAAGTGAGCGAGAACAGGTGAAATAAATCGCGAATTATCAGAGTGGGTGGGGTAGCGTATGCGCGTGCACTAGAACGATATGATAAGACAAGACACAGACGATCGGATACAGTTCGTGGCCGAGGATGTTGGCGAAGGGTCAGGTCACTCAAGGCCGCCAACGACAGTACCTGCCATCAAAAACTGAGGGGAGATGGCCGACCTGTTTTAGAAAGATCGGTGGCAGTGTGAAAACACGGGCCTCTCCTGGCGATTCCGAGTGCTTAGAGTAGCGGGGGACAAAGAACGGAGGGGTGCATAACAGAAAGCGGTCCTGGAGAGCTGCGCGGAGGCAGGGTCAGCGTTTAACAATAAAAATCTATGGGCATCTCGCGGATGCCTGGTCGGTGGTCGAAAGTGGTTTCCCGGGAAGTCCGCAGAGCGCCGGCTCCGTTCGCTGTAACCGATCGGTAGCGCTCGCAGATGTGCGTTGTAAGTGCGATTTTGTGCCACTGAAACAATGTATATTTTCACCGTCACGTGGATATTGTTCGTTTTAAGTGAAAGTTCATTTTAAGTGGAGCCGTTACATGTGAGCTAGACTGCACATATGATCCCAATGAACCGAAATATTCTATTATTTCCAAAATCGTGTGTGCAACAGTATTATTTTGTTTGTTTTACAAATATATTACGTGAATGCTTTTGACAGTCATATTCAAGCAATGTCTCCTGCAGGAGAAAGTGCATTTCTGTCAAATCATGTAGATAATTCGCAGATGCAGGTGTAACTTGCACGGTAAAGCGCAATGTATTTAGTGAATTGAAATGTCCCAATTTCATTTCTGATACTTCGGCACAGACATGTTCTAATCCCAGAGTCTATGCCTAATTGTAATTACGTTAGTAATTTCACTCAACACTTAGCATATTTTCTTAGCATCAATTCTGTGGTGTACGCAATAAAAAGAACGAACGTCTTCTCCTGCATCACCATGTTGACAATAAATATTTCGTTCGGATGGGAGTCTGTCTATCCTAAGCTAAATTATGGAAACTTCTTACAACATTAAAAACTTTCACTACTTGCGAAACCTTGCACCTTGTATGTTGAGAAATTTGCGTCATGAGATTAAGGAATAATCACCAATGTATCGCCAAAGGGCGTGTACACGGAGGGCGCAGAAAAAGGCGACAAGCGCCAGCAGAGCAGGAGAGTCAATGCCGTGACATCACATCGCTGCAACCACAGCGATGCCAGTGTTCGTTTGCGGGGCTAATACAAGCACACAAGTCAGCACTACAGGCAAACATCCACGCTACATACAACAGAACAGCACGCAAGATCTCTTCGTGCATGTACTGCAACACGTGGACACAGCATAATCGCATCTAAACACACACTCGATCCAGCTCACGTTGCTGGTCTGGCTGAAGCCTGTTGTGACCGCAGCACCACTTCCAGCCACAGCTTGCGCCACCGTCGCGCAACACCGTCGAGTTTTCAACTTGATTAGCTTTTAGAAACGTTGGTTCTATGCTGCTCAGTGTTAAGAGCTGACGTGATCCACTGGGGACTGTCTTTTCAGACATCCTTTGAAGGGGGTTAGCGCCAGGAATATTGGCAATTGCTGTGCGTGGTTGCTGTATCCCTAGGCCACACTCGAACTGGGGTCAATGTGTCGGGCTACATCTCAAGACGTTTGCGCCACAGGCTGCTGAGCTGATGTCCCGCTCCCATCGCCACTGCGCTTGCTGCCGAGGTGACCTTCTGCTTGCAAGCCCACATCGACAATCCCAGCACACCACTGCTCGTGCTTTGATCACAGGTCGGGTCGCACGCCTCAAGCCATGCATTATGGTGCATGCGCTTGCACCGATTTGAGCACTGTCTGCATCTTTTCATCATCATTCTTCTGAGGGGCTCTTGCTCATGACATATGCTCCTCTATCCAAGAGTTTTTACTCAAAAAAATGCTTTTTCCGACTGTATTTCTGTTGGTGTAAGCCTAATCCGTTACTTCTTGATTTCGCTCATCAAGTGCTCACATCTACTTTGCACTGCACACTGGTCATCACCAGGCACTTTTGCAAATTTTTTATCCAGAACTGCACTTCACTGCAGTGTTCACAAAGGCCATAACACTATGCGACTGCACTCAGACAAATACCTACATACAGTGTGCAGCACTCGCTGTTCAGAAATGGTCACAATGTGTGTAAAGAACTCTACATAATTACCTATCGGACTGCTTCAAACACATCCTACTTGACAACTTTTTTTTTTTTTCAAAAGCAGCCACAAGTTTGATACAACATACTTTCAGTGGTGCTTTACGTTCTGTGCCTTTTTTAGCTTCTTCGTACATATACTCACGACCAGCTATCTAGGACACTGTGACTCAACCCAGCTGATGTCTCTGTTTCTTTTCCTCTGACGCCTCTTCGAATCAACTTTCGTAGACTGTGTCCTATCTTGCTATCCGATGATGGTTGTCTGCCCTGCACTTTCTGCATTCACATAGTTGTGACCTACATTAGGCATTGTTGCTCCATTCTTTCCCCTTCGTCTTAGGCGTCTAACATTCAACACATGGGCAGCCTTTCTAGCATCCTGATAATTGCTATACTAGTTTTCGGCAGGTTTGGAGCTCTCCTCATTTCCGTTACCATCATGAGTCTCAGGCACTCTTAACTATTTTGCTATTGTTGTGACCGGCCTCCATGTCTTGGCAGTGCTTAGACGCGTAAGATGGTTTCAGCTAGATCTACCCCGATTAGTTCCGGCTTTGCAGCGCTCTCTCAGGCGTCTAGAAACAGTCAACGACACAACAGTCGTACTGCGAATTCTTCAGAGCCGTCGACTCGCCTCGCCAAAAGCACTCTGGAAAAGCTCAGCTGACGAATTATTTAGAAAGGGCTATTTTCAGTTTGACAGGTAGACTGCCACTATCCCTCAAGAGGAAGGTATATAACAGCTGTATCTTGCCGGTACTTAGCTACAGAGCAGAAACCTGGAGACTTACAAAGAGGGTTCAGCTTAAATTGAGGACGACGCAGCGAACAATGGAAAAAAAAATGGTAGGTGTAACCTTAAGAGACAAGAAGAGAGCAGAGTGGATTAGGGAACAAACGGGGGTTAAGGATATCATAGCTGAAATCAAGAAGAAGAAATGGACATGGGCCGCGCATGTAGCGCATAGACAGGATAACCGCTGGTCGTTAAGGGTAACTAACTGGATTCCAAGAGAAGGCAAGCGGGTTAGGGGGAGACAGAAGGTTAGGTGGGCAGATGAGATTAAGAAGTTTGCAGGTATAAATTGGCAGCAGCAAGCACAGGACCGGGTTAACTGGCGGAACATGGGAGAGGCCTTTGTCCTGCAGTGAACGTAGTCAGGCTGATGATGATGATGATGATTTTTAGTTTGAGCTCTGGTAACCTCTGCGCTACTTGGTTCGTCAAAGTACACCAGACAGTAAGCCGAGCGCCTGGAAGCCATCTTTGGGGACGCTTCCCATGTTCCACGGTGCCTTTCTCATCTTCATTTCTCGCCCACCGCAGCCTGCCCGGCATCAATGCCACATCGAATAGTCAACTCTGCGCATAGGACTCCATGTTGTGTTGCAGTGTGCCGTGTTGCCTCATTGTGCATTGTGTGCGTTTCTCCCTCATTGTGCGATGGTCTGGGCATGCCTCTTCCCTCTTTTCTGAGTTGGAAAGAAGGCTGGGTTTGACTTTCCCATTTTGGGGGCAGAGATTTAGACAACAATGTAATTGGACTGTCTTGGCCTCAAGTGTTTTTCTCTGCACGAACTCTTGAGAAGACCAGGACATAAAACGCGAGTGCAGAGATGCTCAAGGATGCTTTTTTTTTCACGCTACCTCAACATCACGCTACCTTCAACATGTAAAATAGTGTAAATAAATGTTCCTGGCACCAGCTTCGTCTCCTCTGCTTGTCTTCACTTTGAGACTTGAATGGCTCTGGTCCCGCTCAAATTTCCCCAGTTGCAACACTACTCTTTAGTAGTACACCTTTCAGATGCTGAACACTGATTACTTCTAGAGGCATGCTCATCAACGAAGAGCTCTGCACTCCCTCTTTGTTGTCTCTAGACATTGCATTCAATTGCTCTGTGCCTACTTCAACAAAACTGGCATGCAGTTCACTACCATTTGTAGTACTTTCAGTTACTTAAAAGTCTGCTCTCATTTGCACATTAAGCACGCTCATTGCCCCCTTGCTCAGTCAAACTGGAAAATCAGGCACACAAACTTCTTTAAGACATCTGTAGACATTCTTTCATCTGGTCTAATGTACCTTCTAGCGCCAATCGCAATTTTCACTCGAGCTCCTGCTTTTCTGGAGCATCTGCTTCTAGCACTATGGTACATTTTGCCTTGAGTTTGCCACTTTCAGCCTCCAACTCTTGTTGACGGCATTCCCTCTGTTTCTGAACACATGCCCCTTCTTCAATGAAATTTGCGCTTTGTTGTTTATTGAGCTTTTGCTCCTGCATAACCGTCAAGATCTTCTCCCAATCCATCTCCACAACAACCAAAAATCATTGACTGGGCAGGAATAAATCTTGGCGGGCTCGCCAATTGTCATGGATTCGGGTGGCTGCAGATGATGAACTGCCACAAGACACAGTTAACAAAACACATTTAATACACAGACAAGCAGCTCACCAAAAATATACAAAAACAGTTGACCTCACATATAACGGCCCTACATAAAACGAATTTTCGCTTAAAACAAACAATATTCGCGTGACCGTGAAAACATACATTGGTTCAAAGGCACAAAATCACACTTGCAACCAACGTCTCCGAGCGCCGCTCATCGGTTACAGCGAGGTGGTCTGCCGACTTCCCCGGAAACCAATTTCGACCACTGATCAGGCATCGGCGAGGTGCCCATACATTCTCATAGTTAAATGCCGACCCTGCCTCAGCGACCCTCTAGTTGCCCCTCTCCCCAACCCATGGAGGAAGGGAAGCTGTTTCCTTTTCCATGCCCCAACTGCTTTTTGTTACACACACCTCTGTCCTTTGTCCCCCCGCAACTCTGAGCCCCCCAAATCGCCAGACGATGCCCGTGTTTTCACACTGCCACCGATCTTTCGAAAACCGGTCGGCCATCTACCCTGTTTTTGATCGCTGGTACTGTCGTTGGCGTTGCCGGCCTAGAGTGACCAGACCATTTGCGAACATCGTCAGCCACCGACAGTATCCACACTGACTGTATCCGATCGTCTGCGTTTAGTGCACGCGCGTACTCTACTCTACCGACTCTGATAATTTGCAATTCGTTTCGTGTTTAAGACTTGTTCTCGCTCACTTCGCACTCAGCTCAGCATGCCTTCCACGTGCGTGCGGAAGCACGAAAACAGCTGTTAATTTGCGCAGAATGAATAGCAAAATATCAAAGTTCGTGAGGCCATGCCAACCCGCCGGTGCAACAAAACGATTTCTTGACCATGGCCGCCGATTCTTCGAACACAGCAGCGCGCACTGATCCAGGAGGCCATGCTTTGACTTCTGCACGCGCAGACACTCTTTCCAAATTTTTCTACGTTCGCGTTTCATGGACCTTTCAAGCAACCTACCCAACCTGCCACCTTCTCGTGTGTTTTGGTTTTCAAGGTCCCCCTCCCGCCGCATCCTCCCCACTCTTTATCACAACTCCTTGCCCTTCTCTCCCAAGTCTGCTCTTCTCTCTTGATCACAAACCCTTCGCCCGTCTCCACCGCTTCACGACGCCCACCACGCTGGCTCGAATTAATTTCGTTTTCTGACTGGAAACGGGCCCAGAGCAGTTCCATGCATTTTGGCATGTGTGTCGCGTGCGCGTCTTGCTCGCTCTTGGTGTGCACGTGTGGTCATGATGGCCGACAGGAAGACTAGCTCGCTTTTTCTTGCTGCTCAACAAAACGTCGAAAGTGTGACCGCTTGGCTTGAGCGTAATCTGCACGTTAGGTGCCGCTTTGCGGAGCGCTTGCTCATAGCTGTTGACCACCTGGCAGCCAACTTGCCGCTTCGGGCGTTCCGGTATTCAGCTCTGGAGATGGTGAATATTTCGTGGGCAGTGGTGACGGCTACATGCGCGCGAAACTGTTTTCGCGAGGCCGACTTCGTCGACGTCGGGCCTGATGCCGAGCCTGAAGCTTCCGAACTGCGGCGGCGATTTGTGGCAGTGCGTTGTCGACTCCGACCTCGGAGAGTGGGTGGGACATCGGTTGCGATGGTTTAATTATGGCAGATGATGATGCCGACACTGCGGAACTGTGCACGGATTGGGGCATTGTGAATGACGTACGTGGCGAGAGCAGTTTGGAGGAATCGGATTGCGGTAACGACAAAACTTTGGAGCCAGTGCCTCATGCAGCTTATGCCACGGGCCTCGGTGAACGAGCTCCCTGTTGTTTTAAACGAACTCGAGACCGCCTTTATCGCTTCTGCTCTTCGAAACAAGTGCATCACGGACTTTTTGGGGCTCAAAAAAATTGTGTTTTCACTCGCAACTTTTTTTCAAAAGCTGTGTTTCATTTACTACGAACATCGAGGTACAGCGAACGGATGCCACGTCACGCTCAGGTTTGTTATAAGCGGCCTCGACTGTATACAAACTCAGTATCAATACCTTTAGATTTTAACTAAGCCCACATGCAAACCACTGTGTTGCTTTTAATTCGAGTGCAGGTGACTACAGCGTGCACTTCCAATCGCCGACTACGTCAGTGCACGCTGCTTGCTGCTGCCCTAGCCGAGTTGCACAGCTTTTTCAGTGGGCGCAAGTCAGCCTAATCAATAGGTTCTCATCTTTTACGAGCCTTCTAGTCTCCTGTTGTTCCAACTGCCATCACTGCTACATGACAATATACTACAGAAAGGCCCACCTGTGGGAGTTCTCGCCAGAGGGTGCGCTGTCCACAAGGCTCGTCAGCATCAATTGATCCCCACCGGCAAGCCTGCTGCACCACAGCCTGCTGGTAAAACTGGTAGAAAGGCTCTTCCTCCAACAGCCGGCCATCACTGTCACCCACAACACATTTCTCGTTTATGACATTACACAGCCAAAAAGAATAGCACACCAGCTCTGTGGCAACCCAAGAACAAAAATTGCCACTTCATAAATTGCTGCATCTATACATGGTGCCCCAAATTTCACCCAGCACAAGTTAAAAAAAAAAAAGAGGAACGCCATGACACAAAGCACACCTACTGCATATTGTTCCCAGTAGACTGTAGTAGCCACAACTAATGTTTTCGGTAAGAAGGTTTATTAAATTCAAGCTATTTTCTGAGAGGCCAGACTTCAGTGTCTAAGTACACACAGATGTATCTCAGCTCAGCTTGGGAGGTCTATTGCTGCAAGAGGATGAAGAGCCATGCTACTATGCAGAGCTAGCTTTTGAGGCATTCTCATTAGTATTAAGGCAATGTGTTCGCAAAGGAACCACTTTTTTCAGATGTCTTAAAAGGTATCCTGCACCCCATAACCCATGGCTAACAGATGGTTTATTGAAGTGCATGCGTAAGAAAGACAATATGTACAAAAACAAGAAATGTTGTTTCTCTTTGAGGTTAAATCCTCAAACTGCAGCAGCGATATTCATGTTATAAAGGTATCTTAAATAAATTGTTGAGAAACCCCCCAAAAAACGTATTACAAAAATGAATTTCAAAAAGCTGGTGATATCACTGAACAATGGAACCTCATCAACTCTTCTCTGAACAGGAACTCAAAAGAATCACAGATAAGATTTCGAGCATTATTGGCAGCTACTGAGATCCTACAGCCATTGTGAATAAATTTAATAATTACTTTAAAGTTAATAATACCCTCGAGTTCGAAAGCTTTGAAAATGCTTGAAAGACAACCACAGTCATTTTTCGTATATCCTATTTACCGGAAGAAATTCACAATGTAATCAAGCAAATAAAGTAAACAAGCTCGGGTCATGGTGAAATTCAATGAGTTCATTTGAAATATGTCGCCGATATCATTGCTGATCCCCTTTCACATATAGTTAACCTTTTGTTTAAAAATGGCATATTCCTATTTGATTTAAGTGAGCCCAAATAGTTGCTGTATTTAAAAAAGGTGATAAGGGTTTGTTTTGTAACTATCACCCGATTGCAATACTGTCTGTGCTCAGCAAAGCTATAGAGAAGTGCTTTGAAAAATCTTTAACAAATTACTTAACAAATTTTAACATTATTTGTGCCACTCAGTTTGGATTTCATACAAGTTACTCTAACAGCCTTGTGCTTCTTTCATTCATGGATAAGATTATACATTACATTGACACAGGTAATTATGCTGCAGTAGTGTTTATTGACCTCATGAAAGCATTCATTCCTATCTTTCATAAAATTTTAATTACTAAACTAAACGCAGTTGGTGTGGCAGGACCTGCATTGAACTTCATTCGCAGCTACTTAAACAACAGAGAACAGGCTGTTAGCATTTCTAATCATCTATCCAATTTTAAATTAGTCAATAGGGGAGAACCTCAGGGATCTATACTGAGCCCATTACTCTTCACCTATTAAAGATCTGACTTCTCACCTGCACTGTCTACTTTAGCTGTATGTAGATGACGCTACGGTCTCAACTGCTTGTACCTCGATTGATAGTGTTACTTCTAAGCTGAATAGCGATCTTAAAAGTATAATTTGTTGGAATTGTCAAAATTTATTGGAAATTAAACTTACTTAAACAGTTTTTATGCTATTTAAACCCACTAAAAAAAAGTTGTTGAATTTCCGTGTATAATGATCAATAATTTCTATCGAAAATTTCAACAATTGTCGTTTTCTGGGTGTGATTCTTGATTCCCACTTAAAAGTACACTTCAAATGTCTCACACCTCGAGCAAAAAGCTACCTATGGCACTGGGATTCTCATCAAGGCACGTCCATACTTCCATCTAAATACTTTGTTTCTCTTCACTACGTTTTCATTTACGCTCACTTCATAGCGTCCTGGTGTAATACATATAGCACTCATCTGGCTCCTTTGCTACATATTAAAAACCAGGCCATTCGCATTATCATATTTCAGTCACCACAATTTTTTGCACCTGCTCTTTTACATGAGCATTGTATTCTAACCATACCGAAACTTTTCAATTTTTACATGGCAATCCTTACATACAATTCTCGTCACTCAAACACCCCATTCATAGTTTTTAATGACGAAGAGCTCACTTATCAAAATACAACTTGATTCGCATCAAATAATAACTTTTTGCTTCCTAAAGTTAGGACTAACTATGACAGATTCACTTCTATCTTCACAGCGATTTATGTCTGGAACAGAATTACAAGTGAGATGAAAATGTCTTTGAGGATAGGTAGCTTTAAAAAACACTCATTTTTTATTTACTTAACGTTTATTTATTTATTTATTTACACAATACCTGCATTGCAGAGAGGTTTCTCCCGAAATGTGCTTATATTGATGTGTCTGAAATTGTTGCCACTTTGCCCATTATAAATCATCACATGTGATACCTCGTATAGCAGTATTCTATTCACGACTATTTTGCTGTTACCGCATGGTATCATTTGGACTCTATTGTTGCATTGTGGTTTGTATTACCCTGGTTTGTATCGTTCGCTTTTGATCTCACATGCATTACAGTGTCTTTGTACATCATGTTTTAGTTTGTTAACTGTCAAGTGTTATCGATTCTTTGAAACTTGTTCTTTTCTGTACGCCAAGTTGCTCTGCTTGATTCACTTTCTTTTGTTTCATGATGTTTCTTTTGTTTAACCAGCAAAGGAGGTCCTTTTGCTTTGGGACCTTCTTCTTTATATTATTTCCGCTATGCATTAGGTATTATTTTTTTTCAAATCAATAAAAGTATTTCTTCTTCAGATAGGCGAGTTTGGAGCAGCCGGGGTGATTTGGCGCAGGATGGCACAGGTAAACACATTGGCACTAATGGCGGAATTGTTCCACCCCTGATTTTACAATGGCTTGAAATTTTCTTGCCAAATTAACAACACATATATAAAATATCTATTCAAGCAACATGCACAACTTTGTGGAGCTTACTTTAAAAATAGCAAAGCAATGGGCTCTCGTAGTAGCACACCTGTCTTTGCAATCTGCCCCCCCCCCCCCCCCCTAACATGACGAAGACGCACATTTTGCAAACAAGGCGCAAGTGACACCTAGCAAGCGCCCTCGCGCAACACGGCGGCGGCAGCATGACGCGGTTGTGCCAACACGCAGTTTAAACATGTGTACCCGCAGCCAAGCAGATATCTGCAGATGACTGTGACAACCAGAGACCAGATTTCAGACAAATGCCTATTTTTTTGTTTCTTGCATACCTATCAAGCCACTTTGGTATATCAGAATGAATTAGAGGTTAAGAAGAGTTTTTGTAGTGTTTTTATGGTGCCTATAAATGCCTATTGGTTATGTTTGTGCCTTAATTCCTATAAGTGCCTATGAATACTTATTTTCAAAATCTGTGCCTTCAAAATGCTATTTAGCCTCAGTTTTGATTTGGAGGAAGTTGGAGACCGGTATTCATGTTACTAGAGGAAATGGAGCTTTCGTAACTCTATAGGGCACAACCTGTACTCCATCTCACAAGTTTATTTCAGCAGTATCAAGGTAACAAAGCCCCTTAGCCCATAGAAATGCCGATTAGAACGAATGTGAAAATATGGAGGTTAAAAATATTAGATGTCCACGTGGTATTTTTTTTTTTTTGGTCATTTACTTCTGAAAAGGCGCTTCACTAGGTCACATGAAAAATTTTAGTAAGACACTGCAAGTCGTGTTCCATAGCTCTGTACCACAAGAATTTTTTAAATGGTTTATTAGGAGCTGCAAAAGCATCACGCCAGTAGGTGGTCTTGAAACCTTTGCCCCTTGATGGGTGTAGACTTCGCAAGCCAAATTCCTTTCCTGCTCACTTCAGCGTCAGAGAAGAGGATCACATTACGCAGACGTATCGATACATCATGCGCACGCAAGGTTACATTCGCATGGCACGCCCAAGTCATTTCGGCATTCTCTGTATTGTATATAGTACTGCCTGTTTCTTTGGGATGGATTCCTCTATGCATGCACGTTTAGAAAAGCTCGCATGGATCATGTATTCTTACCACACAACACAGTATCGCACCACTGGAACTGCTCTAAGAAACGATGCGCCGAAAACACGAAAGCATTGTCAGGGCTGGCACCGCAACACGATGCGAGAACGGTGAGAATACCACTGCAAACCAAATGAAGGCAGCTTAGCCTAGCATCTCGCTCGATATGAATTTGGAAAAATAAATAATGCACACACAGATTCCATTTCTATGTTTTAATATTTCTATTAACCTTCATACTTCTATGCAAGCAACACACAGCACAAGTTACACAGGTTGCCTTGAATAATGCTCACAGTGTCACGTACTACTTTGACCTACTTAGGACCATTCCTTGTAACACCACCTCCACCATGTTGGGGCACGTGCCTCTTAGGTAAAAGGCAAGCGGCCTTTTGTCTGATATTTCACCTCTTCCAGGAGTGCGTAGCATTGCAAATCTTGGCTGACGTGATCCTGAGCACCTAGTACACGCATTTCCTGCTCGAAATGGCCGAATCTGGTGAGGGGTGTTTTAAGGTGTTCACAAACCGAGGAAAAAACCACCCTGTGACTTAGTTATAACGAGGCCAAAAGACCCTCCTGGCTCACTAGTGCTCCGGCCATTTGCTCCTGTGCTGCCCTTCTCAGCCATGTTGAAAACAAGGAGACCCAGGAGCATGTTTATTCGACGGTAGACACTTAAAGGGACGCTTTTTGGCGTATTAGTGAAGAGCAATTTTACAATCCCGAAAACATCACTCTTATCCCGATGCGACACTTGGTATGCGAGAGAAACTGCGGATGGAAACGTCACATTGAGAATGTTGCACACACACTGCGACGTCATGAATTTTCAAAGCTGTCTACTGGGTTTTACATAGTTTCTAATTGCCAAAACTGAAGTAGTACATTGTAATCTATGGCTGCCAGAGACTTAGCATAGGAAGTCTCTGAAAGTTTTATCAAGCCAATGTTGCAAAAATACGAAAAATACATTGCAGAATTTTTTAAGTCATGCATGGACATAACAGGGTAAAATTTAAAAACGAAACTTCAGTCTTCATTTTCTCTGCTAATCATGAACTAACAATTAAACATAACAGTTCTCAGAGTATCAATCCAAAAACAATTCATTGTTTCTCTTCAGTGTCCCTTTAACTCACTATGCTGAAAACCCTGCTGGAAAAAAAAAATGCATGGCAAGGCTGAACCGGGGTCTTTGTACCATCATAAACTAGAACATTAATTTTTCCTTTCTGTCATACACACAAACTCTGCACGTAATCTTTCAAAAATTTGAATTTTATAAAAACTTATTGTGCCTACAATTATGATTTTGGGGGCCTAAAACTGGGTTTTGCCTGCCTATTTTTGGTGCCTAAAACCCAATTTTTAATGCTTATAAATCCAGCCTCTAGTGGTAACGCTGTCGGCGATAAGTTGAAATCACGCGTTCATTGCCACTGCCCTTCGCTCATATTTGATCGACGGAAGAGCTTTTGTGGCACATAGTGGCACCAGCGAGTTGAGCATTGCAGTGAACTTTTAACGGACTCAAGGTTATAGTCTTGCATATATGTCTTTTAAGGTTCGACATAACATTGTTTAATTAATTATTGGCAGTTGCAGAGAATGGCATCAGAAATGTTTACTTTGCGACCGCAAGCTTAATTCATGCTCCCTTTGTTTGCTCTTTCCTTTCAGCCAGTTGAAAAACACCTAAAAAGTGAGCAACCTCGCTGGGAGCTTCTCAAATGTGCGTGCGGCACTCACTGCGGTATTCGATATGTTCGTGGCAAGTAAGTGGACAAGCGCGAGCGTGCGCCTCTCGCATGCTTTAAACCAACTTTTTTTTTCTCTCTAACTTTTTTCGTATTTCGTATAAGCCATATTTTTACCGCGACCATGTTAGAAGTGTTTTGCGCCCCGACGCGGTAGTCTAGTGGCTAAGGTACTCGGCTGCTGACCCGCAGGGCGCGGGTTCGAATCCCGGCAGCGGCGGCTGCATTTCCGATGGAGGCGGAAATGTTGTAGGCCTGTGTGCTCAGATTTGGGTGCACGTTAAAGAACCCCAGGTGGTCTAAATTTCCGGAGCCCTCCACTACGGCGTCTCTCATAATCATATAGTGGTTTTGGGACGTTAAACCCCAAAATATCTATCTATCATGTTAGAAGTGTTCTTTGTAAAGGTAGGAGGCACTGGAAAATATTTGCTATATGTGGGCGCAGCTTCCAAGGGTAGTATGGGAAAACCGTAAGTGCGCTGAAATATGGTCGCTATAACCGATAGATGGTTATATCTGGGATCGTTAGAAGTGGGCTCAATGATAATGACTTCTTATTCTGCCACTCAACACTACAAGCACCACTCCTCCTTCTACATGGGCATTTTTGCAAAGCAGTTCCAAGCAAATCCAAAGCTCTGTGGTGGAACAGTAGCGTATCACGCTGAAGGCCAGAGTTCCATTCTCACTCGCACCGAACGTTTTAAAATTTAATTTACATTTTCCTGACAACCTTTCTCATTTAACTCTAATGATACCAGCACCGAAATTTCTACAAAACACTCTTGTTAACATAAGCACCTTAAACTATGGCAAAACAGGACAGCCGAACCATGTTGCCTTAAGAGGACAGGGTAACCAGAAATATTGAAAGCATTCTTTGCTTTTTGTGTTATTCGAAATCTGCAGCCTTTTCTGAACCAGAATCAGCAGTTTGTTTGTCTTCGTACAATTTTTTTTTCTAAAGATGACATATTTCAGAACTTGTGCGGCAGCCTGCGATGCCCCCCTTTTTACGCAGCAAGAAATTCCTTTCAGTTCAAGCATCATAGCCATATGGAGAACCTACAGTTTACAAGCTGGAATGCTTTTGGCGCATTCAGATAAGAGTGGGCCCAGAACTGTAAAAACAAAAGAAAGCAGAGACATCAAGCTTTCTGTCGGGAATTTTGTATCTGGTGGAGGACGTCTTAGTGGGGTCATCATTGGCTAGCACCAAGACTATTAAAGGTGGCCCAACAAAAAAAACAGAGCCAGCTTGGAGGACATGAGAAAAACCATTCGGTCTACATATTTTCACATGGCATCAAGGGATATCAATCAATTCGGCAGCCTTTACTGGAAGGACACTGAAATTTGGTGTAAACTTAACAAAGCCCAGTTGAATGATGAAGCATTCGTTCATAAACACCTTCTAGCATCTGTTATTGAGGCCACTAAGCCAAATTATCTGCAACTAGCCCATTCAAAATTACTTGCTAAATGCCTCCATGAGAAAACTCAATACCATAATGAGCCGTTGAACTGCCCTGAAGAAGCACCTTAAATAAAAAAAAAAATTGCTTTTCTCGAGCTCAAACGTTGTAAATATACACTCTTGATGCTGCGTTCACATTTAATGATTATAATACATATACCCAGTGTGAATGTGCTGGACTAATTTCGAATTTCACCAAGGCACAGCACAGTGCAGACAGGGCGTACGCACCCTTGAACTGTGTCAGCAGTACCATGCTGACATGACTGCATAGCACGCGACAAATGAGGCTTGCCAAGCAAGACATTCCAAAGCAAAAAGAAAAAATTATATTGGTGATGAGTACCTGGCTTGCACCTATTGAACGAGCCCATCAATTTTCTGTTATCTTGTTGTACTTATCAAATAATGCAGATCTTCAATTTTTAAATGTGATTTGAAAAACATGCTTTTCTTTTGTATAGTCAAGCCTACATATAACGGCCCCACTTAAAACAAACTTTTGCTTAAAACGAACAATATCCGATTGATTGATTGATATGTGGGGTTTAACGTCCCAAAACCACTATATGATTATGAGAGACACCGCAGTGGAGGGCTCCGGAAATTTAGACCACCTGGGGTTCTTTAACGTGCACCCAAATCTGAGGACACGGGCCTACAACATTTCCGCCCCTATCGGAAATGCAGCCGCTGCAGCCGGGATTCGAACCCACGCCCTGCGGGTCAGCAGCCGAGTACCTTAGCCACTAGACCACCACGGGGGGGCAACGAACAATATCCGCATGACTGTGAAAATATACATTGGTTCAATGGCACAAAATTGCACTTACAACGAACGTCTCCCAGCGCTGCTGATTGGTTACAGCGAACGGAGTCAGCGGTCTGCCAACTTCCCGGGAAACCAATTTTGACCACCGATCAGGCATCGGCGAGGTGCCCATACATTCTTATTGTTAAACGCCGACCCTGCCTCCGCGACCCTCTAGTTGCCGCTCTCCCCGACCGCTTTCTTTACGCACCCCTCCGTCCTTGTCGACCCCCGCTACTCTTGAGCACCCCGCATCGCCAGACAAGGCCCGTGTTTTCACACTGCCACCGATCTTTCGAAAACCGGTCGGTTTTCATCGCTGGTACTGTTGTTGGCGTCGCCGGCCTGGAGTGACCAGACCATTTGCCAACATCGTCGGCCACCGGCTGTATCCGATAGTCTGCGTCTAAAGCACGCGCGTACGCTACTTCACGGACTCTGATAATTTGCGATTTGCTTCGTGTTTAGGACTTGTTCTCGCTCACTTCGCACTCGGCTCAGCATGCCTTCTGCGTGCATGCGGAAGCGCGAAAACGGCTGTTAATTTGCGCGGCACAAATCGCGAAATATGGAAATATGAAAGTTCGTGAGGCCACGCAAACCCGCCGGCGCAACAAAACGATTTTTTGACCACAGCCGCCGATTCTTTGAACACCGCCGCGCACACCAATTCAGGCGACCATGCACTCTTTCCAAGTTTTTCTACGTGCGAGTTTCGCGGACCTTTCAAGCAAGCTACCCAACCTGCCTCCTTCCCGTGTGTTTTGGTTTTCAAGGTCGCCCTCCCGCCGCATCCTCCTTTCTTGTCGCAACTCCTTGCCCTTCTATTGCAAGTCTTCTCTCCTCTCTTGATCACAATCCCTTCGCCCGTCTCCACTGCTCCGCGACGCCCGCCACGCTGGCTCGAATTAGTTTCGTTTTCTGACTGGAAACGAGCCCAAAGCTGTTCTACGCCTTTTGGGATGTGTGTTGTGTGTGCGCGTCTTGCTCACTCTTGGTGAGCGTGTGTGGTCATGATGGCCGACGGGAGGACTAGCACGCTTTTTCTTGCCGCTCAAAACGTCGAAAGTGTGACCGCTTGGCTTGAGTGTAATCAGCGCATTAGGTGCAGCGTTGCGGAGCGCTTGCTCATAGCTGTTGACCACCTGGCAGCCAATTTGCCGCTTCGGGCGTCCCGGTATTCATCTGTGGAGATGGTGAATATTTTGTGGGTGGCGGTGACGGCTACATTCGCGCGAAACTGTTTTCGCGAGGCCGACTTCGTTGACGCCGGGCCCGATGCCAAGCCTGAAGCTTCCGAACAGGACCACTGCGGCGGTGAATTGTGGCAGCGCGTCATCGACTCCGACCTGGGAGAGTGGGTGGGACATCTGTTGCGATGGTTTATTTACGGCCGATGATGATGCTGACACTGCGGAACCGTGCACGGATTAGGGCATTGTCAATGAAGTACGTGGCGAGAGCAATTTGGAGGAATCGGATTGCGAGAACGACGGAACTTTGCAGTCAGTGCTTCATGCAGCTTATGCCACGAGCCTCGGCAAACGAGCACCCTGCCGTTTTAAATGAACTCGAGACCTCCCTTATCGCTTCTGCTCTTCGAAACACGTGCATTACGAACTTTTTGGGGCTAAAAAATTTGTGTTTTCACTCGCAACTTTTTTTAAAAGCTGTGTTTCATTTACTATGAACTTCGGAATAGAGCTAACGGATGCCGTGTCACGCTCAGGTTCGTTATAAGCGGGCTCGACTGTACTTGTGTTCCTTTTTCTGAGCACCCACAGTATCTAGAATTACAGTTTTTGGCCAGTATTTCAATAACGTAATAGGGAATATGGTGAAGCAGAATTATTGTTGTGTGAGGAAGTGCTCTTCTACAATACAACATCTAATCGCTATTATCCAATGCTAATTAGGTACCTGAGACAAAACATTTACAAAAAAATTAACATTACGACTTTCAGTGCTAAATATGCTTTAGTATGAAGAAGAATGGCTCATGATTTCAATGATAGTTGATTGACACGTGGGGTTTAACATCCCAAAACCACCATATGATTATAAGAGGCGCAGTAATGGAGGTCTCCGGAAATTTTGACCACCTGGGGTTCTTTAACGTGCACCCAAATCTGAGCACACGGGCCTACAGCATTCTCGTCTCCCTCGCAAATGCAGCCGCCACAGCCGGGATTCGATCCTGTGACCTGCGGGTCAGCAGCCGAGTACCTTAGCCACTACTACTAGACCACCGCGGTTGGGCATCTCAATGGTACTAAAATAATTACTGTATCTCTCATGGTTATGGAGAAAAAGATCCATAAACTTTGCCTAAATGCATGGCAGGTATAGGGCTTAGGGCTTGCCTGTTGACTTAAGTAGGAATCATGCGCACACATACTGAAACTTTAGCGCATGCAACACGAGGACGCAAACGAAATGTTCACAAGGACCAGCGCCGGCTATGAACTGAACATTTATCAATTAGAAAACACAATACATAATCGTTACAGCACATCATGTTCACTGTGTATGAGGCGAGTTGGTCAAACTGATGAGAGAGTTAGTCAAACAGTTAATCAATCTTTATGTTCACCCTAATCTGATAAGAGAAAATGTAGAAGCCAGGTGTATCTCTAGAATTCAAGACATGAGTGTCAGTCACCCATCTGTATTGCTGAATGAGAACAAAATTGAATCGCTGAACGTGATGTGATATTGCAGCGTCTCTCTTAAATGTGTTATTTTATTATTTGTATGCAAAGGAACAGTTATACCTCGCCTAACTGCCCAAAGTTGATAGCAGCGGCCTACAGTGTCCCCCTAAGTAGTGGCACTTCTCCGGATCATTACATAATGTTCTTCGTATTGCATGCAAAGGAATGTACTATGCTGCTCTGCTCATGCACAGTGATCATAAGCTGCTGTAACGAGTATATATCCTGTATTCTTATTGAATAAAGGTCATTTCATAGTCTGCGCTGGTCCTTGTGAACTTTTCATCTGTGTCCTCATGTTGTATGCATTAAATTTTCAGTATGCAACCAAACCAATTAGCCCGCCTTTCTGTATTAGTTCACACAGCAAAATGCTTACCAATGCACTGCATTTTATTGAGGGAGGTCACATCCTTGATGAACTCAAACTTTATATACCGAACTTATTCGGTATATAAACAGAACAGAACAGAAGAACAGAAGCGTAATCCAGAGCTGCTTGACATCATCAGCCGTATCGAATCCTCCACAAATGATGCTTCCGTCCGCTACTTTGTCATTCAAAAGGGTGTGCTATACCGTCGCAATTTCCGACTAGACGGGCCCGACCTTCTCATTGTTGTGCCTAAGCATTTGCGCCGCTGTGTTCTCACCGATTTTCACGACGCTCCCATGGCTGGACACCTTGGTGTATCCCGCACGTACGAGCGCGTCCGGCGCCGTTTTTTCTAGCCAGGCCTTGCTCGTTCAGTACGCCGATACGCTGCCACGTGTGACCTATGCCAACGTCGTAAGACGCCGTCGCTGCTACTCGCTGGCCATCTTCAACCAATTGACATACCCGCGGAACCATTTTACCGTGTTGGGTTAGACCTGCTTGGTCCTTTTCCCACATCCACATTGGGAAACAAATGGATAGCCGTTATTACAGACACGCTACGCTATTACGCGAGCTCTACCGACCAGCTGTGCAACCGACGTCGCTGACTTCTTGTTACGGGACGTTATATTGATTCACGGTGCTCCGAGACAGCTTCTCACAGACCGTGGCCGTACATTTCTATCCCAAGTCATCGCCGACATTCTGCGTTCTGGTTCCACGCAACACACACTGACAACCGCTAACCACCCTCAAACAAACGGCCTCACGGAACGATTTAACTGAACTTTAACAAATATGCTCGCTATGTACGTGTCGCCCGACCACCGAGACTAGGACATTGCCTTACCCTACGCAACTTTCGCGTATAATTCATCCCGTCACGACACAGCGGGCTTTTCGCCGTTCTACTTATTGTACGGAAGAGAGCCGACTTTGCCACTGGACACAGTCATCTCGGCTCACACCTCGTCCACCAGCGAGTATGCCCGCGACGCGATTGCGCGAGCCGATCATGCCCGTCAGCTCGCTCGCGCTCGGCTGATGGCGTCGCAAACCAACCAATGCCGTCGGTACGATGCGGAACATAGAAACGTACATTTTGCTCCTGGTACCCGCAATTTACTCTGGTCTCCTCATCGTCGGCTGGGCCTATCCGAAAAACTTCTGTCTCATTACACGGGACCCTACCGTATATTGCGTCAAGTAACACCTGTCACCTACGAGATCAGCCCCATCTGTCCATCATCATCTACTATGCGGTCCAGTGATATCGTACACGTCTCGCGGATCAAGCCCTACAATAATGCGTCAGATAACGACCTTTAAAGAACTGGTACGGTGCCTCCGCCGCCGGGGGTCATGCTATGTGCCAGTGCATGGAGCTGCTGAAGAAGAGAAAGCAGATAGACTGGCACGAGCTAATCTGTGTGGCTGGCGCTGCTCGCCTAACCGGCTGTAAATACATCGGTGACTACCCCTCTGAGTCAGTCTCCTTCCCGTGACAGTATAATCGGCGCACTCGCATAAAGGTGCACCCTCAGTTTGGTCACAAGAAAACAATTTTCAAAAATTTCCGCGCATAATAGGCCCACCCGAACTCGGCTGTGATCAGCAGTTTTGTACCGCATTTGTGTCATTGCAATTCGTTGCCCCCTTATGTTAACTGAAGCGAGGGCAAAGCAAAGAAATCACTGCCATATCCACTAAGTGAAAGATGCTAGAGGAGCTTGCTCGGAGGTGCACGAGACGTTTCTTGGCGAGACAATTTCTATCGCAGGACTTGTTAACGAGCCAGCGCATAATGTGTATGTCGAAGACAGCGTTGTTAAGCACGTTGCCCAACTGGCGGTGTACAGTGCTGGCCACGTCGATCGGCACGTTAACCACCTGCCTCTTTATGCCATACTGGTCGCTGCCATGAGTCAAAGGCTTAATGCTCACAAATGGCAGATGTGGAGCTACCAGGCGTCCTTTAACGGGTTGAGAGCAGGCAGGCGAGAGGGCTTGGGAGGATATCAGTACCCGTGCCTAACACCCATTGTAGGAACTTGTCACGTGCTGTTGTGCCTAGGAAGTGACGATCGTCGCCCTGGTGAGCTCACTCGACGTTTTTTTTTACTCTTCTCCTGGCGGCGCGTGTTCGCGTGCAGCCCAGACCGAGCACCACTAACACTCTCCTCTTTTTCTCTCTCACATTCCTTTCTCTACCCCACTAGCCATACCCCATGAGGCATTGTTGAGGTGACCACCTCAGAGAGATACAGTTACCAAGACGTTTCTCGTCACTTCTCTTTCATTCAAATCCACTTCAAGGAGGCGAGCACATGGACCATCGAAAACCAATGATGATGATGATCATGATGATGATGATATGTGGCTGTATCCTCTGAAGCTGTATCCTCTGATATTGTGTCACAGCCGGGTAAAAGAAAAAGAAGAAAGGGGGAAGGAACACCTTGGGTGGTGGCAACCATCTAGTGAGCATTGTTGGATTCACTGGAGATGCAACCTCAAGCGCAAGAACAGAAGCGTACAGCTGCCGACATAGGACACGCCGCTGATATAGAACAATGATAGAGGTACTCTTACAGCGCAAATACAGGCACACCACGAAGAAAGACGACACATACAAGCGCTGACTATCAAATGACTTCATTTGGGGAATCGTCAATGCATATACACCTCCTTGGCAGCCTTATCCCACATGCGCCATGCACTATACAAAAAAAGACGCACAAAAGAGTAATCAGAGTTGAAAAATGAAGCAGCGTATTACATATGCAAAGACATGAATTCAAACTCAGATGGGCGCAGGGACTGAGACGTGTCACTTTTGCAAAAATGATCACTATTTCTGATATGATAGGCTTCCAAAGCCAGCAGTGCATGCTCAGTGTTGCTCTTGCCAAGGAGAGACGTTCGTTCAAATGGGGCCTCACAATTGCAGCAACCGTTAACACGAGACACAAGATGGGCTCTTTTATCTGCATTTTTGTTAATCTTTTGTGAGTGTTTCCTGAGCAGCTCGTTGATGCAGCTTCCAGTTTTACAGACATAGATCTTATCGCACGAGACCAGGATTGCATAAACCATGCCGACAGCACACAAAATGTAGGCCACACCGTGTTGGATTTTGCAACCTCCTCTGCTCATGCCGCACATGCGGAAGCATAGCTTGGAAAGCTTGTTCAGGACACAGTGGCATAGTGACTTCATGTCTGCCTGACACTTTCTTGAGCTGATGGGAGATCCGACGCATATACGGGACCACCGCAGGCCTCACTATGTCCTGTACAGCATCCACCCACTTGGTGGATTTTTTTTTTTCTTTTTCCTGCATGAGCGTTTCTGCCTCTGTAGTCAAGAGTGACATGGGGAACCCATGTTTGTAGTATCGCAATAAGCCTTTGCAAAAATCGTGTCGCTCAGTATACTGAAAAATTTGCACTACAGCATTGCGAAGTCTGATAACTTGTGGCAATGTTTCATTGGCAGGAATTCTATTTTCTTGTGCAAATGATAATGACGAAGACACGCAACAGAGACACGTCCGTTTCTACTCACCTTTCGCTAATACTATTGTCCGAAGGAAGATGCCAGAGCTGCCGCATCATGTACTCTTTCACTTGCTCACTTTGAAAAATATCTTCACAATTCAGCTAAAGTTATGATAATTACAGCAATGAGAGCTAACGGACTACAATGACAGAAAGGGTATGGGGGTATTATTTGTAATAATTGTAATGTAAATGTGAAGAAAAGGAAATCGACGAAAACATACTTGCCGGTCGTCAGCGCCAAAGCTGCGACTTTCAAATAGTGCGTCCGGTGGTTTATTAACTGAGCTAGGGCAGCGGTCATCCCTCTGTCCAACCTATGCATGTGCACTTAATTAAGGGGGCACACTGGTCTTTGGGGCCGAAAAATTGCCCAAAAACTCATTTTTTTTAGATGTCATTTTTGAAATCTACAGGTATTTTTCTATTAGTTTGCTCAGTTTTTCCTCCGAAAAGTTGGTACTTGAACAGTAACAGCTACTTATAAAAGCCGTACGGGCCCGATTTGGCGAGATTCTGACGCCAAAATGGCAATTTTTCAATAATTCCCCGCAGCTGCGCCACGGGCAGTATCGCAGTGATCTAGGTCTCATTTGAAAGCGCGGTCTTCGGTCTTCAATTTCCCGCCACTCTGGCTCCTGTCCGCTCATTGGTAGAGTAGAAAACACGCGCCAAAAAAAAGGAAAAATACGCGTTCCTATTCGCCGGCGAGCGCACGTGACTAAACAGCGCAACGCGATTGGCCGCAAGCGGCGTGTGTCGCCTGCTTCGCGCCGTCGGCGGCGCAGTCAGGCGCCATATTGCTCGGACTGAGAACGACGGATTAGCCAAGGATCGCGCGCGATGTGGAAAACCGGAAGAAAATTCCACACAAGGAATCAGTACGGCAAAAAAAGAAAGAAGTCGCTCCTCGAGAACTTCAAAGGCCGTTCCGTGTCAGCGAGGAGCGCTGAACGAGCAAGCGACCCACCTTCCGTGGCCAGCGGCGAGGCCCCTGATAACATAGGCCTAGAACCTCCGCCGCCGTCCGCTCAAGATAACGCATCCGGCAGCGGCCGTGTTCGTCTTGACACAGCAGTGCTGCACCCGTTAGAAGTGGCAGAGGTGCGTCGCAACGCCGAAAACAAGCTGCAAGAGCTCGCTTCAACTGGAGCAACACAACGCAAGTGCGGCCTGTTAGCCGATATCGCAGCCACGCCGCTGGACGAAACACGGTTTTTGATCGTGAGTTTGGACCAGGTGAACAAACTGATGCGTGCAGTGAAGTGCAAATTGTGCTCCGGTGATGTAAACATCGGCAAAGAGGACAGGGAGTACGGCCTTGTCGTAAAGCTAGTGCTTACGTGCGCGACCTGCGGCGATGTGTCGGTGGCATGGAGCTCGCCGCGCGTTGACGGCGAGAGCAAAGCAAAGCCGTTTGTACAGAATGTAAAAATGTACAGAATATAAAAATGTACAGAATGTAAAAATGTACGTTTGTAAATGTAAATGTAAAATGTACGTTTGTAAAAATGTACAGAATGTTTTACCGTTTACATTAAACATGGCACCGTTGTAGTAAGACGGTAAGTCGGGCCAGTTGGTTAGGATTCTTCGTGAACTTTCTTACAGCGCAACACCAGAAAAAATACAGGACAGGGAAGGAGTAGAACAGAAAGAAAAGACGGCGCTGAAATATATTTCTAGTACCCAGGGCTCTTTTCTATGTGTTAACCCGAACCTTCACAGCGCCGTCTTTTCTTTCTGTTCTACTCCTTCCCTGTCCTGTATTTTTTCTGGTGTTGCGCTGTAAGAAAGTTCACGATGGCACCGTTGTGTTTTTTGCCATTTTCTCAAAATGCATATTTTTGACGTTTAGGAAATTCTTGAGAGGTACATCTCGGCATGCGGTGCAGCTAGAAAGATAATTTCTTTTGCATTGTCAAGCTGAATGTTTAAACCTTGAAGTAAGGGAAACAGATTTTGCAATTCACGTTTAAATAATTGTTTAAATAACTGGTTAGCAGGCATACTTTAAATTGAGAAATTAGAATTGATGTAAACTTGCATGTGTGATTGCCAGACAAAAAAACTGCTTCCGTCATTTCATTCTCCACAACTTCTAGTATCTATTCATGCCATGCTGGTAATTTTTTGTTGACTAGTTTTTTTTCTATTGTTCTCAAGAACAATCACGAAAGATTTTTAATTATCTCGGGAACTAATTAGCTTACATCAAAACTAATTGGATATTTGAAATCAGCTAAAAAAAAACTGAACAAGCCCATGGAGTTTCATCAAAGTTGATTGGAAAGCAAAAAAAAAAGTTTTTAAGACCAGTGTGCCCCCTTAAACGTGGGAGTGTCCTCCAGCAATGCCAGTAGCCCTCACGGAGAGTGTGGAACATTACTCTTTTCCCTTTCACCGTTACGTAGTACACGATATCATTATAAGCGGATAGCTGACCAATAATCCCTTGCATACTACTTGAAGGCATCAAGTTTGCCTGTAGGAGACTCCAGCTATCCCTTGCATACTACTACTTCAAACCCCAAGGAGTATTCAAGCAACTATTAGTGAGATGCCAGCTCGCAAAAAGATCGCATGCTACGCGACTCCAACAGAGAAACAAGGTAGAGACTTGACTACTGGTGGTACTGATTCACGCTGTTTAGTTTCAATACACATCTATGCCCTGTAAAGCGGACAGGGGGATCACCATCAGCATGGCTCACTGACAGAGAATCGGACACATTATTTGAGAGCCGCAGGTTTGGTCCCTGCCGGCAGCAAGTCATCTTTTCGTCCACTTTTCTTTCTTCACATTTACATTAAATTTACTCCTAATAATATCCCGTATACTTTTGTCGGCATTAAATTATACTTCCGTATATGTATACTTTCATTGACATCCGGCAGCAAACTGGATGCTCCTATTTCTGATTAACCTCCCTGCCTTTCCCTCATTTTATTCTTTCTCTTGTCTTACAAAAAAAAACAAGAAATTAAAATTACACTTTTTTTCCTGTCTTTTTGCACAGACTTGTCTGAACTTGCTACACCCTCAAGTAGGCATTCGTCGTGGGACTTCGCATGTTCCTGTGGATGATCTGATTGCAATAAATAGAAAGATCACTTCTCAAGTGAAGCCCTGAGGGCATAGTCAAGTTGGTGCCAAAAGGCCCACCCCGGCATTCAGATGGTGGTGTTTGGTGTGCATTGTCCTTTCTGAGAGCGAAAGACCTCTGCCTCATACAGACTGATAAAGAGGGGAAGCTTTCTTGTAAAGGCATTTTTAATTAGAAAGCTCTGCAGACTGTGTCAAAAACTTTGTTCCTGTTGGAAAGTGGGAAGTTTCTGAGAAAACTAAATTTCGTGATTTTTGTAAAAGAATTTAAATTAACAATTCTTTCGCTAGCGAAAAGCATAGAGAATAGCAGAGGCGACTCTTTGTGTTTCTCACGGCCAAGGCCCATAAGACAGAAGTACCTTCTAGAACAGTCGTCAGTAAACTGGTGTGCTGGCAACAAAAATGTTAGCCTGTTTTTGCAGAAGAATTTGAAGTCGCTAGTGTACAATGATCCATTTCGTACGAAAAATGCAGATGTGGTGCAGTTCTTGAGTAGGAGTACTAATGCGGGGTATGGTTTCTTAGTTGACATAGAAGATTTGTTTTATTCTGATTAATATGTGGGGTTTGACTTCCCCAAACCACCATATGATTATGAGAGATGTCGTAATAGAGGGCTCCGGAAATTTCGACCACCTGGGGTTTTTTAACGTGCACCCAAACCTGAGCACGCGGGCCTACAACATTTCCGCCTCGATCGGAAATGCAGCCACTGCAGCCGGGATTTGATGCCGCGACCTGCGGGTCAGCAGCCGAGTGCCTTAGTCCCTATACCACCACGGCGGGGCATTTGTTTTATTCTGTACCCCTGCATGATCTTATGTCGGTATTGAAGACTATGGGGCTGTGCCTTTCCAGAATTTTGTTAGTGCTTTTTTGAGCAATTTCTTGACCCTTTTAGAGGATTATCTAAAATCACTTTTGTCGTTTTTGATGACCAGCCATATTTGTACCTTAGCGGCATATGCATCTGGCGCTGCCTGGCACCTCTACTTGTAGTTATTTTTGAAGCAAATGTGGATTGCTCTATAAGAAAAGGTTTTAGCGTGAAAAAGATTGTAAAGGTTTTCGGGTACGTCGATGATCTTTTTTTGGTTTTATCATCTCTAGACCAAGATTCGGTGACTAAGTTTTTCGATTATTTTAGGCAACATAGACAAGGTCTTGTTAATACATTTGAGCTCACACAGAAAGGCGTTTTACAGTTTTTAGAATTAAGGCTAGAGTATTGTGAACGTCATGTGTGTTGGTGCCATTCGTGGACAAATAAGGACTTGTTACGTTTTAAATATGCACATTTGAAAATAGTAAAAAGAGGAATCACGATGTCGGCCATGGAAGCGGATCTTAAAAAATTATGCACTCACAAGATGCAAGGTAGCTTTACAGAGGTGCAACAACTGCACCAAAAACTAATAAATTTGCTGAAATCGCACCACGCTGTGCCAGAATGCCTGGCGAGCCTCCAGACTGAAAATTGCTACTTCTTGGGTCATGTGAAACGGCCTTAATGCGTGCTGCTCTTGGATTGGTGCTTGAGTGCTATCTTTTCAACGACCAATCTTCATGTTGTCTTGTGCAAAGTTTCCGTGACAACATGTTCGCAGGCCAGGCCTTATCAGCGTTTGTCACTTTTCGGTGGCGCTTGCAGTCGATCAAAGTTGCAGTTTAGTGTGAAATCAACGTAACCCTTTCCAGTGGCTCTACTAGAAGGAAAGGGGCTTGGGTGGTGCTTGTAACAACCTCGAATGCTGGGTCACAATTCGGTTGCAATGTCATGGCTATGGGGTGCGAGCCGTGAAAACGATAGGTACCACTAGCACACAAAAGTTCGGACATGGCAATGCGCATAATTTAGGCAGCTTGAAACGTAATTGATGGATTTTGCCAATGGTGCTTTCTTATCGTAGTTTTTTAATTTTCTGCATTCATTTCATTGGCAACTCGTGTCTTTCAATGTTAAATTTTGTAAATTTGAGTGTACACCGCATCGCATACCTCCATTCTCGTACATGCAAGGCTGCATGCTCAACACGTTTAGCGCTAGTGTAGCTTATGAAGAAGGTTCTGTCGGCCGTTGAGGAGATATTCGTGACTTTGGGGATGTATATATTATCAATGGTTTATGCTGTAGGCAAAAATAAAATTTTAGGAAATTTTGCTCCGTGTAGTAGGCGCATATTCAACTTGTAGCTGATTTTCAGGAAGAAAGTGTGGCTATTATGCGAGTATGATACTTCAGCCAACCTTCTGTTCCCCGAGAGATGGAAAACAGAATTACACCTTACTCACAAATTTATTCCAGTCAATAAAATGTCAAAAAGAGCTCTTGAAAGTACATGATATATTAGGCACAGATGCACCCAACATGAGTTACATGGTCAGAGCAGTGCTGACACTGCGCAGTAGTGCTGACACAGCAGACAATCAGTGCCATAAGCACTTTTTTGACTACTGCAATTTCCAAAACCAATTTTACATTTGCTGGCATAACTGTATAGGCTTGTTGAGGACCTTTCAACCATGGCCACCATGTTCCAACTCAAATTGAATGCTACTGCACACAGCTACAACTAGTCACACTTGAGCATTTTAACTGTGCTCACCACGAAACAACAAAAGAGCAATGGCACCTAGTGGGATCATGGCACTCATCCCACTAGGGCCAAAAGCTGGGTAAAAATTAATTAGCAGATCGGCACAGACATTGAAATAAGCTAAATAGTGCAACTAGAGCGTAGACAGCGTAAAAGCAGCAACAGACTATTTTTGCAGTGAATACCGTGCTTGTACTCCCCACAGCTCTGCAATACACGCACCTCGGCTCAGGACAGGGGGTCTCTGGTGGTGGGGAAGAGGAGGAGCCTGCAAGGCATCACGCTGGCTGTCATATCATCCATGGTGAGGCAGCGCACTCAAGCGTGTCGCTTGTTACAGATATCAACAGCAGCAGTAAGTACTTGGCACATTTTGGTGCACAACACACTCTTGTGGGGACCCAGCAGTATCCTATAACCAACGGAGCTTAAAATGCCTGGCTAAGAATTACATTGCACCCCAGCGCATTGTGCGACAAATGTTGCAACAGTTCTTCGAATGTGGCTGCAGTTCAGGTTTCACACACAGTCTCGACCACTCAATTATAACCTGTTATAGTCTTTCAGACTTCCTTTTATACACTCCCACAAAAATCCACGCATGTGAATACCGCTCACTGTGCTGCCCAAAATAAGAAAGATAGACCAGTTATAATGCCAGCAAATACCACAGACGAGCGAGGTAGTGAGTGTGTTTCTCAGCAGAGGTGTGCCAGCAAAGATGCAGGCATCACGAAGGAGGAGACAATGCAAACAAACAAGGAGCAGAGGCCGAAAGGCGAAAAAGAAAATAGCATAGGATGAGTGCATTGTGGTTATGAAGAGTGAGAAAATGATGCACTTGGCAAGACGCCTGAGCAGTAATTGCGTCAGCTTAGCCAAGTTTTTTTGTGGCTTGGCTTCTACCGACCGTATGCGCTCCACACAAAAACACATGCCTGCATAAGTATTAAGTGCAGATCATTGCCGTGCGAGTCTCCAGTTTGCTGTCAGGAGAATGAACAGGTGTATCATCATAGAATGCACATATCCCAAATCAGTGACATGACCTTCAGCATCAGCATAGAGAATCATCATCAGCCCGACTACGCACACTGCAGCGCAAAGGCTTCTCCCACGTTCCTTATTGTAACAGCTGAAGTGCACAAAGATAGACAGCAGACAAAGGGGACAAGTGCTAACTTGAATTTCACGGGTTTCTCGCTATAACCTTGCTTTCCGCGATGCCTCTGAGTGCAGTATCTTGCACACCCATTGAACCATCAAAAAAGAGGACAGATCACAGTTAAAGATAGCTGCATTTCTCCAATGAAAAATAAATATCAGCTGTCTTATAAGGTCCGTTTTTTTTTTAGCTTCGAGCTCCATTTTTCCAGCTTTCATTTTTCGAACAGTTGCTGCCAGACATTCCTGTGCCATTTCACAACATATAAAGATATAACCATTCCGTTTTCTGCTTTTAGATCCTGAAACATGAGTGAGTGCTGTAAAACTCTCCATATTCGTCTGCACATCATATGAATCTTTATAATTAACTTTTTGTAAAAGTTGTTAGCAAGACAAAATGTACAAGATATATAAAAAAAATTTCACAAGGGCCGAATGTACCCTTGTGAATATCCTTATGCAAGAATCTAGCCGAACTTATGACTGATTCATTAGACAATATTGAGACGACAATGAGGGTCTATCAAACATTGTAGTAACTCGAAAACTACAAAAAACACCCGCTAAGACGAACTCTGTTAAGATGAACAACACCGGAGTGTTTGTTTGGTTTGCCACAGGCTCAATGCAAAAGAAAAAGTCTGCTTAAGACAAACCGCATAACAGGCCTCTTCTGTTAAGACGAACTATCACAGCGACCAACAACAACAAGGATTCTGCGCAAGAAACAGCCTTGAAAGGGGCATTCAGGAGAGCAAGTGGAAAAAAAAAAGAATAATAAAAAAAGAGACTGCCTGCGGAAACACTCAAAGCAAATCGAAAGCAAATTGCAACGAGGAGGAATAAAGCAAGATAGGTGAAAAAGAAAGGCCAGCGCATAAAGCTGATATCTCCCTCAAGCCTACTCTGTAGGAGAAGCAAGGGCCGGCTTTATCAGCAAAGAAAGCAACAAAAACCATTCGTCCTTTCGTATTCTCCTCGTGTTCTTCAGTTCCCCAACAGGAGTAACGTAGAGAACAGAATACAAGAGCTTGGGTAGAGAGGAAAATGCAAGGGAAGGGCGGAGAAAAAAAAAAACAAATAAAAGTTACAACGGAAATAAAGACTGTGTGTACACTATATTTGCATGAAAGAGAAACCACATATGTGGCACAAGCACTCCCATCAGAGGAGGCTGATGCATTGTCATTGCTGTCACACAATGGCACATGAGCACATGTAGACAGGCGCATAGCCAGAAATATTTTTCGAGGGGGCACCTCCTTGAAATGGTCATTTTTCACACTCTATGCCATGGTGAAAAAAAATTGCGGAGGGAGGGGGGAGGGGGCGTGCCCAGTATGTCACCCCCTAGCTACGTGTTTCTAGTTGTGATCAGTTTGCGTTGTTTTGCATTGGGCTTGTGTATGTAGTACTTGTTCCCAGTAAAATGCAGCAAACAGTGATCCACAATTTTCATTCTGAAATTGCACAACAAAAGAAGGTATTTTGTGCACTAAATATATTAGAACTGCATCATGTCTTTTTTGTGTGCCCGAGGCTTGTGATCGCGAGTGGCGTAAACAGAGATCTTCAGCTGCACGTCATTCAGGAAAAGTTACTGCGGACTGAAAATAAGAAAATATCCGAACTACAAAGCAAAGCTTGCAGACTTTCATCAGCAACTTGGCGTATATTGCCTTTGTCAAGGTAACGGGATGCAATGAAGGCGTATCCATAAGTGATAGCAAAGGCAGTAAAATAGCCTCTCAGAAGGTGAACAACCAGAAGAATTATTTATTTTTTTGAAGAAAAAATGAGCCTGTCTCTCTCTTTTCACTATTTTCTAATTGTGAAAACAGGGTCGTGCTAAAGTTTTCAGGGTGTCTGCCAATTTCGTTTTTCAAAATTCCCTGACTTCTCCAGGTTTTCCACGATGATTTAAAGGAAATTCTATGACTGTTACGCCTTCTTGAAAAACCTATGCACTGGAAACAGACCTACGAGGGGTAAAAAAAATCAGGATATATTATAGAATAAGTAAATAAATGTACCCACGTTCTCAGAATGTACTGAGCGCGAGCCATAAATATAAGAAAATGCGTATATCTGGCCAAAATGGTACCTCTGAGCCAGAGAGTTAGAGTAGACAAGTTGCCTGTTTGGCAGAATGTGAACACACGAGTTAAAATTAACCGCAGCTGAAAGTTTGAAGGAGCCCAGGATAGTCCAACAACGCAGCCAAAGCTGCTAGGAAATATAAAAGTGGTACCATCTCATGGCATGTGTATAAAAACAAGATGCCCGAGCCGAGCCGGTTCCGCCACTGGTGTATATGCTAGTTCACTATAATGGTTACAGCACAGGCCACTTAGGATTTGGATTAGATTGGATTAGATCGACCTGTACTTACTGACTTTACTATTAGAATGTTGATCGGATTGAATCTGATGTAATGTGGATTGCTGTATTTAGTATTGGTTTGCACCCCCACCGAAATTGTACACCTTTAATATATACTCTTCAGCAAAAAATAATAACTATATACTACTCATGTATTCTGTGCACCATGCGTTGACAACGACTGACAACTTTACAAGAACAAAGCCGCACCGCATAGTTTTCTTTCCTTTCATTCTTTCCTTTTTCTATGACGAGCACATGCATGTTGGTGTTTTATTTCTCTGGGCCCTGTCACTTGGAGTTTGACAAAGTCCTCAGATGCCTGCAATAAAAGTTAGGAGTAGCGTTTAAAGTGATGGTGTTCAAATATGTGCTGACAAGGAATCTGTCTGGTCGCAACAGCTCTCTCAATTCCACAGATTCATCCCAGATGCGAGTGGGTTACCTTCGCTTGTGTACTCATCTATGAACATAATGCTAAAAACTAATAACAGATTTATTCATACCGTCCCAACAAACTGAAACGCAAAATTTAGATGAAGTTACCCAACTTCACCCTTGAAACGCAAGCTACCAGCAATAAGTGTGTAGCTGAGGACGTTTGCTGTTGCATCACCAATAATAATAATAATAATAATAATAATAATAATAATAATAATAATAATAATAATAATAATAATAATAATTCACTAGAATTCACTACAGACATTCATTACAACATAAATAATGGCCTACAGACTGATTGCATATTTCTTGATTTCGCCAAAGCATTCGATCGTGTCGCCCATTGTCGCCTTATTTCAAAATTATCTGCCCTCCGATTAGACTCCCTCACTTTATCTTGGCTACGCAATTTTCTGTCACTTCGCAAGCAGTTCACAATCGTTAATAATTCTTCCTCTCCCTCTTCGTATGTCTCTTCTGGCGTCCCACAGGGGAGCGTTCTTGGCCCATTACTTTTTCTTATCTACATCAACGACCTCCCAACTAACATATCATCGCATATCAGAATCTTCGCTGATGACTGCATGCTCTACAGACCTATAAACTGTCCTAACGATCACTCCATCCTTCAAGATGATCTGAACACTATTTCTAACTGGTGCAGCACTTGGCTTATGAGGTTGAATACTAATAAGTGTAAAGTTGTTTCTTTTGGACGTAAACAGGTCATATCTAACTTCACTTACCATATGCAATGTGACAGGCTCTCCACGGCGACTTCTTACAAGTATCTTGGCATCCACCTTACACCAGGGCTTTCCTGGTTTGATCACATCACTAACGTTTGTGCAAAAGCCTCCAAAACATTGGGGTATTTACGCCGAAACCTTCGTCGTTGTCCCACTAACATTCGCAAAATGTCTTACCTAACTTTCGTCCGCCCGCAACTTGAATATGCCTCATCTGTTTGGTCCCCTTCCGCTCAGTATCAAATTAACATGCTGGAAACAATCCAGAACAGAGCCACCCGTTACATTTCTAGAAACTATGACATCAATTCCAGTGTGACTCAGCTTAAACTCCATCATTCCCTCCAAGCATTAAATGTTCGTCGTCACGTGTCCT
Organism: Rhipicephalus microplus; assembly: GCF_043290135.1. NCBI lineage: Eukaryota > Metazoa > Arthropoda > Arachnida > Ixodida > Ixodidae > Rhipicephalus > Rhipicephalus microplus. The sequence continues at coordinate 256,411,736 of NC_134702.1, forward strand.
TGTTATGCCTATTTCATAAGTACGTCTACAGTAACAAAACATCGTCGTTGCACCTTCAACGCCCGCTCTACACGTCACGCAGATTACATAACCATCTCAGCTTCACTCGCATTTTTGGAAACACGAACGCGTTCAACACATCCGCACTACCACAAGCCATCCGCATGTGGAATGATCTTCCCGACGATATCGCCTCTGATAGCAACCCCAACACGTTTCGGCAAAAAGTTCAGACGCATTTCCTTAATATTTCATCTTGACGTTCTTTTACTTCTTTTCCGAGGGTTTTTATGTCACGGAGTGTTCTTATATACTTCATCGCCATGTTTACGTATTGCTGACTTATTGCTTTGTTAATTTTTTTTTGTTATTACTAACCGACATTGTACCGTTTTTATTTTGAAATTTACATGCGATTTTTCACTGTAACCCCCCTTACTCAATGCCTTCTGGCCTGTAAGGTATTTTCAATAAATAAATAAATAAATAATAATAATAATAATAATAATAATAATAATAATAATAATAATAATAATAATAATAATAATAATAATAAAAGGCATCACATAGCCCGGCACGACTCTGATAATGGCAGTTCTATCCAAACCTGAAGGCCTTCAAGCCGAACTGAAATCATGGTGAAAACAAACATGCACAAATTTACTGACGTGTGTAATGTTGTGGTTGGAAAGTGAGATATACTGTGCGATATGTAGAAGCAACTGACATCAAAATAGTAAATGTACCAACATGAAAGCTAACTTGCCGAGCGAAAATTTCCACAATCTTTTTTTTTAACGCCTTAGGCTGTCACAATTGTGACACATCGGTGAGATCACCGATTTCAAAAAAAAAAAAAAAAAAAAAAGAGTTTAACACAAATATGATGCCAAGAAACAATGCGTGACCTCATATGCCCTCGCTAAACAAGTGGAATTCACAGGCTACCAAACTGACTGGTCAAGCGCACGTGTTGTGGCCAAAGAAAATCTTGCAGCTGGAATATCAACACATGCCGACAACTGCATTTACGCTAAACAGGAGTGATGGGACGATTCGGACAATGTAGTCACGGTGTTTATGTCACATACTTCATTATCATCATCATCAGCCTGACTACGTACACTGCAGGACAAAGGCCTCTCCCATGTTCCCCCATTCAACTCGGTCCTGTGCTTGCTACTGCCAAGTTATACCCGCAAACTTCTTAATCTCATCTGCCCGCCTAACCTTCTGTCTCCCCCTAACCTGCTTGCCTTCTCTAGGAATATATTTAGTTACCCTTACTGACCAGTGGTTATCTTGTCTACATGCTACATGCCCGGCCCATGTCCATTTCCTCTTCTTGATTTCAATTATGATATCCTTAACCCCTGTTTGTTCCCTAATCCACTCTGCTCTCTTCTTGTCTCTTAAGGTTACACCTACCATTCTCCTTTTCATTGCTCGCTGCGTCAACATGAGAAAGGCGCAGGGTATTTAAGTGCGTCACATACTTAGGCGTACTTAAATACCCTGCACCTTTCTCATGGCTATTATTGTGAACAAGGCTCTCGTAGCGGGTGCTGAAACATAAGAAAACATTATATTCCTTTGGTAGGTGTATCCTTTCGTGTCTACACAAAGAAGCATGAGCTACGCACTGCTTTCAATTTTTTCACACATCTTCTTGCTGTTCACTGTAGTTGCAGACAAAGGAGTGGCTTTTTAAGCTTGGATCAATGGTAATGTCTATTTTTGTGACGATCTCACAGACTGCCGTCAGTTTGCATGACCAGGCGAGATTTTTCAGGAATTCCCCGACTTTTCCAGAAGGGTGACTTTTTCAGGTTTTCCAGGTTGGTGGACATCCTGAAGTATTCGCAGAGGTTAACATGACAGCCTTAACAAAGGAACGCAGCACAGTTAGGACTGCCGCCACAGCCCATCCAAAAAAGAAGTGACGTTTGCCAAAGGATTCTTGTTCAAGCGAAGAAAAAGCACTTGCCATTCATTGGCATTTATTATTCTAGCAACATGTCAGCTTTTGATAATGACTGGCATGACATTTAAGAGATCAATTGGCCGAATGAATATTTAAGATAGTTTCCTTGTCGGCTTGAGTAAAAGAAATTTGGCATTCATTACATGGCTAGACTCAAGAGCAGTAAGAACAAGTCAACATCAGTGTGTAGTTTCTGCAGAACAAAAAAAACTCCCTAAGTAAAAAATATTGATGCAGAAAAGTCAGAGCAAAACTTTTTAGTTTTTGAGTAGTATTGAAAATTGGGCAGGTCAGTAACGATTCATTGTTCAAGGTAAACAGCACGAAAAACGAAGACAGAGAAATAAGAAGACACAGGACGAGCGCTGTCCTGTGTTTTTGTAGTTGAACTATCCGTTTATAATCGATGCTGAAGACACTTGAACCATTGTGTTACATATGTCCCACTTCACCTACAGAGGCCAATAGAATGGGACAGGTTTTAGTCATCACAAACTATTCTTTTAGAGCTGCACCAGGAGCCGTAGGAACCAGTGTGTCTCGGAAGTTTTACAGCTTGTTTAGACTTGCATTATAATTGATGAAACACCATTCAATGTTCAACAGAACTAAAAATATAATTGTGAAAAGTGTCCTCCCCTCCTGATGCCTCCTCTATAGCTTGAGATGTGGCTACAAGAAGAACACTGCTGTATTGGGTGGATATGTGGTGCGAAATGCGGTGCAATACAGAGTTCGCTCATGGCATCCACCAGCCTATCTTTCAGAAGGTGAGGAGCTCGTCCCCTTTGGTGACTGTTTTTTGTCGTGTGCACGCACTTTGAACCATGTTCAGAAAATTTCCACATATATGATCCACGCTACCACTTGCGCAGGGGTTGCAATGAAGCCATGTTCTATTTAGGTAGGCGATTACTGTTCTTTGTACTATTGAGGTGAAAAATACATAGTCTTGTATGGTCATTCAGTTATCAAAGCTATAGTACCTCACAGAATCAAGTTTCATTAAACCGAGGTATATTTGCAGTGAACCTGTACTTGCAAGCTGTGGGAGCGGGCTAGTTAATATTCCATATTGTTACAGCACAAGCGCAGTTGTCAGCTGTATACTTTTTCCGCTTTAGCTGTAACTCTACTCACATGCTTAGTTCACCATTAGCGAGATTATAGTGTTAATGTTAATGTTACTGTAGTGTTTGCAAAGTGCAGCACTGAGCACTCTGTGAAAGAAACGATACACAAAGCTTTATGCCACGCCTTAGCGAGGGTGCTTATATATGTCTTGATGGCATCTCCTGGAGCCATACCGCAGAACAAAGTACATTATAATTTATATTTCTCTTCCTTTTAACAAAAAAGAATTAATATGCAGTCTTTCAGGTACCGCGGACAACAGCCCTCTTGTTGAGGCCCTGCCGATTGATGTGTTGGTTAAGGTGGTGACGTCAGGGTCGACAATCTTTGGCGCGACTCTGATGACTCCACATCTTGCTAAAGCTGTGCATCTTGGGCAACTCGAGGTTCTGGAAGACTTACAGGCAGTGACATTGCAGGTGGCACGGTAGGTGGCACAGTGGGTAACACAGTATCTGTTTGGGGTATTGGCATCGGATAACCGTACTCAAGTAGTGATTTTGTTTAGGGCTCTTTCAGCCTGCTCTTAGAGAGATTTAACACATGCCAGATGGTGCTGTCATTCAAACGATAAGTGTTAGGGTACCTTAGAATAGATTACCCTGTGGCGTGAATACTGAGAGGAAACTTTTCTTTGTCCTTTCTGATGCACTCGTACTTGGTCACCAGCAGTGTTGTGGTGTTGTCACTCCGGAGTTCGAATGACTCCGGAATCATTCCACATTTTTGCAACCCCGGAATGGAATAGGCACAATGCTTGGAGGAATAGAATGGGAATGAAATTAGGTGCCTGTAGCATAAAATGAAATGGGAAGCGAATTAGATTTTTTCTTTTTTTTTTTCATTTTGAAAATATAGCACCTTTTCCTCTACATGCTATTTTTCACACTTCGAACATTAGTAGGTCAGAGCCACAAATTTAAAAATGAAGCAGTGTTTTTAAAATAACTTAGCTGATTACAAGTTTGGCCCACTAAAGCAACATAGCTACTACAGTTCTAATACAAAACTGCGGTGCTCCGAAATTTATCCCTATTCTTTGTGTAACAGCAGTTCCATGCCGTTGGTATTTGTTGTGCCAGTTACATACTCCCCCTTATGCCTAGCGATTTCTTCCCGCAGTGATACCCAGTCGCCTTCTGTCTACACACCCTGCACTTCTTTGTTTTTGCTTCTGTGGCCGCTAGCGACTTGGACGCGTATTCTGAAAAGTGCTTCTCTAAGTTGTGAGGCGCACTAATGCCAGCGTAGTGCTTGTGGTCACTGCGAGCTTTTGTATTGCAGCTTGCATGCCGTCTCACTTCATACTCTCCCACTCCCCCCTTTTGCAATGCTGTGCCCCTTGTCTGGACACATGAGTGCCTTTGCCGGAAACACTGTAGGCGAAAGTCTGTAGGTCAGCGCCAGCACACAGTTGTACACGATGGACAGTGTGCCCTCCCCCTCTATACAAAGAGAGAGAATAAACGTTTGGAAGCATTAGTTCAGGAAGCCAGCCGAAACAGGAGAGCCCAATGTAACCACAGCCACTGCTGTGCCACTCCAAGTCCCGACGTGACGATTCGTAGCATAGAAAATCCATGTTCGCTCTGTTCTAGAGTGGGGAGAGTTCCGAAAGGCACCGCCTTCAATTGGCGGCAGGAGATACACTACTGGCACTATCGTAATGTACTACCACACTGACTCGTACTAACAGCGGCTCACGCATGCGGGAAGTCCACCGGCATGTCAGATTGGGAGCAGTGCCGAATGAGCCCTCTCTCTCCTCCCTTCTCTTCTGTATTCCTGTTTCTTTTTCTCCCACTCCCTCACGCCCCGCGCGACGTTGTTGAGGTGACTTTCATGAGAGAAACAGTGATGACGTCGCACTTTTTTCTTGTCACAAACTTTACCTAGGGAGCGCTTACGAAGGGTTGGATTGGGAAAGAGACGCGAGTTAGCGGTAAAATCACAAACCTACTTTAATACAACACAAAAATGGCAAAAATCTGACACTCAGAATTCATTCCCAAAAAGAAACACGCACACAAAAATCGCCTATACAAGGAAATCGTAGCTAACTTTGATCTAAGACAAGTTCGATCCTCAGCCCTAATCTGTTTCTAGCCAAAATGGCGTCTCGATGGCCACTTTCATGTGCTCTCGCAATAGTAGAACATTCTTACTGTTCTGATGCCAACCTCGGAGCTATGACGAAGTGATACCATTGTCGTCCTGAAAACCGTTGCCATACGAGTGACTCGACCTTACACTCGACAACATTAAAGCATCACCATTAGTTAAAACATGCTGACCCTGCATATACTATAGGTGGTGAGAGACCTGCCCCTATGGCAATTAGTAGGGTGGCTCTACTGCATGAGATATGTCAGGGAGCTATCTTTTGACCTTGATAACATGTTTTGTGTTCTTTTGCACTAGTAACGACTTGGTGAGTGCCAGTTGGTTCATATTCAGAACAAATAAAGTAACAGCACACAAGAAACAAGGACGACAAAGAAGTCATTTTGCAGTTGTTAATGCATCTCAAGACATCAGCTTTACGGGACATTCATCCTTGACTCGATAAAACTATCAAGATGTTTTTCTTACCTTGAGGAATTACAGGAATGGAATCAAAATGCCCGGCCATTCCCAGAGTTGAAATGAGCCAAGTTTATTCATTCCGAGTATTTGAAAGGAATGGAATTGCGGCAAGTTCAGGGGCGGAAGTGCTGTCCTCTTCTGACCTGCTGTGCCAGGCTGCACTTAAACGACAATTTCTGCAATAATTGTTAAGTGCAAGTGCGTACCGCCAAATCTAACCCATTATTATTATTTTCAACCGAGCAACACTGAGCATTGGCTACACCAAGGACGCGGCTGCATCGATATCCAGTGGAGTTCAATCAAGTAATTCAGTTCATTCATGAAGCTTGCTAGTGCTCGTCTCATTGCTGTTATCGTCGTGGTTTCCGCAAAAGTGGTGGCACCAACATGAGTAACTGTCAATGATCTAGTAATACAGTGAAACCTGAATAATTTGTACCAGCCGGGAACGCGGCACGATCATGCACTAAACGGTAGTGCACTTTTACAAGTGAGAATGTGCATCTCCTGACGTGCCCCATTGCCACCAATAAAGAAATACAAAAAAATAGCAGATGCTGGCAGCAACTGAAAGAGTGACAGAATGGACACTATCAGCTTTCAGCCACACATACGTGCTTTTCTCTACCGCGACATGATACTTAACGACAACTGACAGTTTTATTAAATAATGAAGCAGTGGCGTAGACTCGGATCATCTTCTGGTTAATTGCATGCAGCGTGGTGCCTACGCTGCACCCGTTGTCACTGCCGGGCGGCTTGCTGTTCCATGCAATCGAATTTGCTGTGTGAACTGCTCATCCCCACTTCGCTACAGGCCAAGCACAGGTGAGCAGAGTAGCGTGTTTAATTAGTTTGGGGATAACGAACTTTCCGCCATGTGAAGTGAGCCATGATTATCTATACTAAGTTTCACAGATCAGGTGTAAAACTGCAGAGGCTAGCGAGACCCCTTGCAGAAGATACTTCTATGGTTTACCACCCTAAATATATTTTTCTTTTCGTTTCAGGCTGAGTATGAAATGGGCATTCTGAATCTCTCTCTCTCTCACACACACTTACAGACACACACACATTTGTAGGTGGTAACTCTGGTAAATTCATTAGCGCTGAACATTTAAGAAAAATCATTAAATATTTTTACCAGAAATATTTTTGATAGAAGTTGATGTTTGGTTTAGGAAGCTGCTCTAAAACTTACTCGCACTGCTCTAACACAGAACTTTTGGTACTCAAAACCTGCTACAAGACGCTCCTTTTACTGTACCAAAGCTGCACTGAAACAGCATTATTCTGCTCTCTCAGCTAATCCAAAAAACACTGAAGTGCACTTTCACACCTGCCATTATGATTCCCCGAAATGGAATTTAAATTAAATGGAAGCGGCGATTCTGAAACACTGGTCACCACGTTGAAAGGAATTGTGGTAAACAGGAAGTCTAGAATTGGCATCCTCGTGCATTTTACGCTGACAGTGTTCAGCACGTTGTCACAGTTTTTGGTACACTGAAACCCTTTTAATATGTACCTGCCAGGGACGGCGGCATAATTACGCAGTAAACATACTACGCATTAACCACAATGCTACAAATTTGCCTATCCTGACATGCGCCATCGCTGCCAACAAAGGAAGAAAGGCAGTGCCATGGAAAATATTGTCTAAAGTGCACACCGCAAAGCCATTTCTTACTTTTTGCCAAAGTGCAGAAAAATTTCTGACTCTCGAACAACTGCCCGATAAAACGGTGGGGACGCTGATGAGCATTTCGAAACAAGTACGATGGGATCTGAGATAAGCAGCGCGATACAGCGACAGAAGCATGGGGAATGGGAACAACTTCTCTTCTGCTATGGACAGAATGGACACAATCGGCTGTCCGTGATACAGTTGTTCCGTGATCTGCTTCTAACCGAAAACTGCCATCTGCTTCTAACCGAAAACTGCTGCAGTTTTCTTTTTTTTAAATGCGACACAGTCGCAAAGAGCCAAGTCGTTTACTGCATGGCTAGTTGCGTGCATCACTTCGCTCACTTTGTGCACACCGTGACTGCCGATTCGCTTGCTGGACAGATTCGGCAAGTAGCCTGTTGGGTCAACGTGGCGACGAAGACCTTTCCACAAGCTATGCTCTAGCAGTCCTGGCAGCGGACGAAGGCACATTTCAGCTGACACTAAATAAAAGTGTGCAGCATGGTAACAACAGCACTGCGCTCGCTGTACGACGCACGTGTTGGCATAATACAGCAAGGTTTCTGGGTGCCCGCGATCCACACAGCTAAACTCTGTGACAGCGAGCTGCTTGCGTTTCTGTAAAGCGGTGCGCGCTTGAACATGGTCCCCCAAAACAAAGCGGCAGCGATCGGCGACCTGGCTTGTTCAGGTAATTGCTCACTAAAAGTGTGCAGTGGGCCTAAAGTGAGGCTACGCCACACGCGTGCCCGAACAGATAACCGGGGACTCATACTGTGATAAGGCTTTTCGCTGGTGATAAGTCATACCAGCATGTTAAGCCGAGGTTGCCACCTCGCCTTTGATTTTTTCCCGACAATTACATGCAATGTCATAGCCGCAATCGCACAGAAGTCGGAATAACTTATCAGCTAATTTCCGCACTTATCAACATGACGGAAAACCGTTTACGGCACATTGTGGCGTCTGCGAGTTAAGCGGAGCAGTAAATCTTTGTCGCGCAAAATGTTATCGCTGTTCGCAGTCAATACGCACGAACCGGTAGGCATAGGCTGAACACTACGGCTTAAACGGTCGTCCGCGATTGCATTAGTCTCTATGAGACTCGGTCGGGGATTTGTCGAAACTACGTTTTAAACGTTAGTACGCTTAAAGCAGGTACACAATAATGAGGTTTGACTGTATTTGTGATATGGGTTCTTATAAACACTGTGCTCGGAGCAGCCAACAACATGGAAATGCATTTGAGGTTTACGACTACGCAGCAAGCAAACAGTGATAACTTAGAGTGTAAGGAATGGTTCGATATATTGAGTCGAAGTCTCGAGAACTGTCCTTTTTAGAGGTCTTCATTCTTGAAGGGCAAAGTGAATGAATGACTTGAGAACACGGTTGAACCACTCAACCTGTCCATTAGATTGGGGAAAGTGAAGATCTGATACGCTTGATTGAATCCCTAAACAGCGTTGCGTTGAACCAACGTTTCGACAAGTGGATTTGTCTTCCTCAAGGCTAGAACAGAACTGATTTCTTTGGCGTGTCTATGCTTCGTATCCCCTTCTCCATCCTAACAAATGAGGGGCAAGATCAGACACTCTAGTGTGAGAGAGAGGGGGAGGAGGGGTGCTGTGATGACTTGTATGATTGAAGAAGGAACAGGTATTCCGTGAATAAAAAGAAAATAAGCAAGCAGTGTAGAAAGGTGGATGTACACGTGTTTTGGTGTTCCGGCTATCAATCCAGTTGTCAGAAGTCAACAATGGCAGGTATGAAATTCTTAGACTGAGGGTTTAACTCGCAGGGTTTTCTTTGTGCATGTATCATACCGAATGAATTCAATAGTTCCTTTAGAAACCTTTATACCTACTGGCTGGAAGGTATTGAACTTGTGAATAAGGTATGACTGTATATTTTCTGTCTTTTGCGGATCGGAAGCTGACTGAAAAATGTAGAGTTTAAGATCTTCCAAGTTGTCTCCTGCTAGATTAAAATGCTGTGCTACTGGTTTCGGTAACTTATTTGCACTGTCCACACAACCACCATTTAAGCTAACACTAAAAGGCTATCCTGCATTAAAAACATGAACATTAAAAGGCATCTCGCCAATGTACTGTTTATGACAATATAAACACTCAATCATGTAGATAACGTTTTCACTAGTGCAGTTAAACTAGATTTTATATGATGGACATATTCACTCCTGGTGCTTTTAACTGTCATTTTATCTTGAAGGTGTCTGCAAGTTTTGCACCTTAGATGGGAGCAAGGTGTTACTTGGGCAGTAGAATGAGAGCTAGCTTTTGCATGCACTAACATGTCCTTGAAATTCTTATTGTGGCGATACACCACTTTTGGTACTTTGGGAAATGCTTTTCTAAGGTGCTCATTGCTCATTGGATAATACTTATAAAAGATATTATTTATGTTTAGGAGGGCACTTCAGTATTTGCTTATAAATGCTGGCAGCTGGTTGGGTTGCGTTACGATTTTTTTTGGTGTTGTTTTCCTATCTAGTTTACATGCTTTGTTGTAGACCTTGTTTGGGGTGGCTTGTGGATGATTTCTTCCAACTTGTGTTTCCTCCAGGTTATTAAGTGGTGGACGTATTAACTGTCGTTGCTACAGACCCTTCTTACAAGCCTCACTTGTCCGACAAAATTCTCTAGTTTGCAGAGTGGTAGAATATCGTGTGAATGTTGCCTGATTGAATATCGTTATGGAATGCTCAATTGTTATTTCCTCTTTATTATTCTTATTTATTGAATGAAAGAGAAGCGTTGCCTTCAACGAGTGGTGGGACGCTGATGTTGGGTTGTGCCCCACTACTGGTTGAAGGTACCGTTGCTTCCATCGCATCTACTCCAGTCAAGCACGTTGTTTCCATCGCATCTACTCCAGTCAAGCAAAGCATCAAGTCAAGGGAAAGCCAAGTAAAGACGCCCTTGATTGAATTCCGAATGCGTGATCCAGTGCCTACAATACAGGATGGCCAGTGAACGGTTGTGCAGCGCGAGCAGTCGGATTTTACAAGAATACGCTGTCTGTGTCAGCCTTGTGAAGTGAGAGACAGGGATAGGCGAAGCGACAGTTGGCACCAGTGGGGGTGTCGACGCCGACACGGAATTCACGTGTAGGTGCGACTATAAAATGTTCCACATTTAAAAAGACTAAGCTATCTCTGCGGGCTCACCAAGTGTGCATGAAGGGCGGTTGTTTGGGTGTCAGAGAAACCTTTGCATCGGCGCCGGCATGGCTCCGGCTGCTAGCCCGGTTGCGGGCGCTTCGCATGGAATGTGAGATCGCATCTTCGTGAAGTGCGCAATGAGTTTCTTGCCTCTGAAAGCGTCGTCATTATCACGTTTACTACCTCGTCCGCAAGTTTAAAAGCTTCTCGGCTTTCTGATGCGAGCTCTCGGCTTTCTGATGCGATCTTTCGCCTTTGCAGTCACTACGCAGAGTTGCACAAGCTCGACAGACTTGGGTCACTGTTGACTTCAAGGCCACGAACCTAAACATCGTAGCACGCACACTGCTCTTGGATCAGTGCTTGAATGTGATCTTTTCGACGCTCAATTTTCATGTTGTCTAGTACAAACTTCTTACGACAACACGCCGAACCGTAGGCTAGGCATAGTCACTGTTGGTGCTTTTCGGTGGGGGTCGCAGGCGATCAAAGTTGTGGTTTTGTGGAGAATTAACGCATCTCTTTTCGGTGACTCTTGAAGGAAAGGGGGCTTGGGTGGCGCTTGTAACACTCGAATGATGGTTATCATTTGATTGCAATGTCTTGGATATGGGGTGCGAGCCCATGAGATCAAACTATCGATACCGTTGAGTGTACAAAATTTTGGTTGTGATAATGTGCGAAATCTAAGTGATCTGAAACGTAATCAGCAAATTTTAGCGCAAACAGCGCAAACAGGCACTGTAATTGTGCATTCATCAGAAAAAACATTCTTTCGTGCTCTAAATCCCTGCTTCAGCTAGCTTCTCTATTCAAAAACAAGCGCGCAAAAAGCAGATGTTCTAAGTTTACTTTGAGGCTTCCAATTGGCTGCGTCCGCCAAGTTGTTCCAGTACACTTCTCCAATGATCCTATTCCTTGCTCTGGAAGAGCCTTGTGAAGCCATGGTTATTGAAAGTAGGGCTACTTTGGGACGTCTTCACACTTGTACTGTGTTCACAGGTCAACTATTGTTTAGAAAATAATTACGCTCTAGCTTGGCAGCTGCCAGTAGAAGCTCAATCCTCAGATTATGATAGTACTCTGCGCTCAACCCAAACATAGGACATGCACGTCTCAGACCAATTTGCCTTTTGAAGTTATGCTTATCCTCATTCTGAACAGCCCATTGCAGAACGACCCTTTGTACTGGTGAGAGCATGACGTTTGTACATTGAAACATCAGGCACTGTGGCCACGCACACTGCTAATGAGCATACCTCTCCAGAGTCGTGGCTAGGCATAACTCTGCTACCAGCACCAGGATGTACAGTGCGGGCAAATACATTGTCCTAGTGGGCATGTGTGTGTGAAGCAGCTGCAATGTGCTTCACTGCAAGCAATGAATGGCATCGGCTGCTGGCTCCTCAAAACAGTGTATGGGCATTTTACGCATCGGCAGTGCACCCCTCAGCCAAGCTTGTCCCGTGGCATGTCGCACAGTGACCGCTCAAAGCACAGGCAAAAGCAGTGAGCAGATTCGCCTGTCGGCACCCCAAAATGCAGGTTCAAATACACTGCAAGCCGCTGTACTTCAATTTACGTAATTTTCGTTATTAGGAACGTTATCATTTTCCCAAAGTTTTATTAACTCAAATAGTAAAATTTCATTGCGAACCAAACTGGATGGCAAACACCACACACACACAAAAAATATATATTCCAAAGTTCGAATATTCACACCCTCCTAATGAATAACACTCTTGTTTTGTTTTGTTTTCTGAATGCACTATTCATACCAGTTCCCAAATTATAGTAATAATTGCATTAATACCAACTGGCTGAATTCGACCATTCGCAGTGCACTTTGTTAACGATGAGTCCAAACCAAGTATAGTGTAATCAAAATTTCACAGAGTGCGACTATGCCTCAGTAATATGTACTAGTCACTGTAAGGCACACAAAGAAATCAGCATCTCAGCTGTTCTGCATATATGTATATTCAAGTGGTTGTTGCTTGGATGGTACTCAAAAGCCACTAGAGTCATCCCTGATACAATCAAGAACAATTCTAGCCACCAGTGCCTGAGCGCGACTTTTGTTCCATTCCCCCCCCCCCCCCCCCCCGCCCTAGTACATGTCAAAGGTCAAAGGTGAGCAGGTTTCGATGCAAACAGTATATGAGCTCCAATGTGCAAAAACAAGTAGGTTCAACACACCTGCAGCAGCTGCCGTTGGTGGCAGTGGTGGCGGTGACTGGGGTCGCCTGGGCACATTTGATGTGCGACGCAAGCGGCGGCGATGGTGTGGCCGTGACCCTGCATACAACCAACTCGTTCAAGGTTCACACTGCCCATATGACAACAGCTCAGCGACTTCGCCACGAGGCATGTAGACAAAAGGGAAATATCAAACACAGCCATGTCGTTCATCAGTGTGAGCCCATACAAGAATGCACAGAAAGTAGTTCCATTGCTGCTCAAAATGAATGAGTTGACATGAGATCCTGTGAATCAGACAGGTCATATGAGAAGTACTACCATAGCTCACAATAAGCAGTGCCATTTGGGAATCATACCATCATTATTTGTTTATAATCACAATATTACATGGTTTGCACTACAAATGACCGATTCATTATTACTAAAAGCAGAATGATCTCATAGGCTTAAAACCTTAATGCCCCTTTGAGCCTTTTAGCAGCGACTCTTTATAAATATACTAACATACCACTTACTTAATCGCATGAGCTCGAGATGGGTATAGTTTTAATATAAACCAAGTTGTAAATAGCATGCTAGTCAAACGTAAACCACTATTTTTCCCAACCCTCACAAATGATACTTTAGGTAAGTACTCTGTGGGGCAATAGTGCTCACACGAAACTGCTTCACCTGGTGCCATACCCAGACTTCATTCTTGGCACAAAGCGGAACGATTGATGCTTATGCAAGAGAACACAACACAAGAAGTTGGCAATTATTTGAAGACATGTGAATAAACATTGTGTAATAATGCAGGATAGAGAATCTGGACAGATTGAAAAACTGAAACATAATGTCTGAAACAACTCATGTAGTAGTATCTACTATCGATTACTGAAGTCAGTCATCATGCACGCTATTCTTAAAACCTCTTTTTCTCCAGAGTTCTTTTTTTCAGCATGCAGAACACATTTGGTTCAGGCTCAAGTTATATTTGTTAAACATTTGCTCATGTTCAGTTTTGTTTCAGAGTTCTAATTCGTAGTGCTGACCTGGTTTGAGAAGTGGTTTGGCTCGAAAAAGGGAAAGGAGAAAGAAATCGGCTTGATGGAGAATAGTGTTCAATGCGTTTACATAATCACTGAAGTTTAATGCTACACAGCTACTGCGAGGCATAGTCATAAACAAGCCTACTTATAACTATGCTGTTTTTAACAATATTGTTTTAACAATGAGAAGCTGCTGGAGTAGGCTATACTATCATCCTTACATCCGGTGGTTCCACACCCGCGATTTATTGTCACTTGCATGTCCGCGAAGTGCAGTAGAGCTCGCTTAAACCACTGAAGCTATTGTAAGTTTTGTATAATAAAATGACCTGCATACAGCAGTGCTTACATGCCATATTATCGGTTATAACAATAAATTTTGGCTATTGATTATTTACACTGAAAGGTAACGGAACGCGAAATCCTTGAAAAGAAAGAAGAAAACGAGAAATCGAAGTTACTGATTGCCTGCCTATAAGCCCAACTTCCCCAGCACGTCATCAAATTTGCAGTACGCTATGCAGCACAGTGCTGTAGCATTGTGGCGAGGGTGACCTTCAACATGTGCTCTGACATATGAGCGGGGGTGTAATGCAGGATGGCCCGAGCTTCTCGGGCAGCCTAGTTTGCTCCTAGCTTGCTTGCCGCTGCCGTGGCATGAAGACAGTGTGGAGCGCGTGATAGCAGCGCTGATAAAAATAGCTACACGAACGCGCGTGGCATTGGAAACGCATGTGGGACATTTGCCGCGGTTATCAAAGAAACACCACATGCGAGCACGTCAGCGTTGCCACTCACTCAACATTTTAGCAGTGCCACGACGTCAGCATGATTGTCGTGCTGTAGCGTTGCGAACTCAACAAGCGCCTCCCACAGGCGTGTTCGTGGGCGTATGTCCTCTTTCACACAAGTTCTTTCGTTCCACCTGCAGCATGCAAATTTCCCCTCTCGCAGGCAGCAAGGCTGCACGCACAGCACTCTCGCGCTGCTCATTTCGCTTCTATAAAGTATTGCGGATAAATGTACGGACGGGGTAGTCACCAGGGGGCGCTCACATCTTGTCAGCAACGCGGCTGTGATTGCATATGTCGTGAGCGTGGTGAAATTGAATATGAGACATGGGGAAGTTTAGAACAACACACAGGTGTTGCGCGCGTTGCTTTAGTTGCGGGCGCCATTGAGCTTTAGAATAGCGTTAGATAGGGAGGTTTAGAATAACGTTCACAGGTGTTGCACGCGTTGCTTTAGTTGCGGGCGCCATTGAGCTTTTTCCTAGGCGCGTTTGCTGCGCCTAGGAAAAAGTTTAGGGACTTTCTCCCCAACTGCAAACCCTACACGCAGCATTTTGCTACACGCAGCATTTTGCAGGCCTCGCGGGCCACGATCGCTGCACGCTGTTTCGGATTTTCTGCGGGCGGGCCGCGAACGCTAACGGCGGCTCGCGTTTTGACGCATTCGCAGTGGCAGTGACCGCACCGCAAGGGCCTGCGGTGCGCTATTCTAAACCTCTCTAATAGCAGCCACATGGTGACATAACTTTTCCTTCTGCGTGCGTGTGTGCATAGTCTGCGCGATAAAGCTGGTAGACAGACCGTGCGCTCGCTGGCGTTGTGGCGTGAGCACTGCTCCTCGGCAAAAGCAAAGGTGGTGGGCGGACTCGATATTCATCGCGGGCGTCAATGAAACTGATGGACGCGTGAACTCGGATACAAACTCGTTGATTCTGAGAAGGCGCAACTTCAACTCGTGACTGTGATGGTGCTGGTGGGACTGTCAAGCGTTTGATGCAGCGAACGCTACGCGGCCACAGAAAGCCCTTTTGCACACACAAAACACTCTTTTTATCTCCTTCTGTCCTTGCACGCGCTTCTCCTGAAACGCCACTGCATGTCACAGCATTCGTGTGCGACGCGAACCACGTGTCAGTGCCACGCCGATGTGCGTTCCCTGCAGTGCATTTGGGAGTGTTCCTGCGCTCTTGTGGGACGCAGACAGCATTCTCGTGGACGAGCACTGCTTGAGAGAGCTCAGCTGATGGGCCTGTCTTCACTTCCAGTCACCAGTCATGACAGGGTTCACTTCTGCACTCAGTGGAATGACAAACAAATGAAAGAAGATGCCTCTGGTTTGGAAACACCGCTAAACTTAGTAGACCGTCCTCAATGCAATGAGTGGTTCCATGGTAGCCAATGAAACGCAGCGCGCTGAGGGGTGAATTTGAATAAGCATGCGGCGTTGTTACTTTATCGGGTTATATGTTAGGTACATTCTAATCACTATAGTTGTGATTTGCGCACTTTGACCGAACTGCAGGTGGCCGACGTGGCCTGCATTTCTCGCCGAAATTAGCACACCTGAGAAAAATTTAAGGCTGGTTGGGCATTTTGGTACAGTGTGGTGCAATTTCGGAAAATTTCGCAGTTTTGGTGCAGATCGGCGCAATTGGCGCAGCTGTTAAACCCCTGCAAGTATTCCTCGAAGCGGTCTGAACCTTTCCTGTTGTTTTCAGTTGTACAGGGATGCAATTTCTCCCAGGGGAAAGCTATGTTGTGTTGCCACACATCATAGCTTGAGCTTGTGGTAGAGTTACGCACAGAGTACTTGTCAAAGCAAATGCCCCTGCCAAAAAGTTCAGAGCCTATGATGCACGAACACTCTGGCAGACTGCACAAGCCATGCAAAGAACACTTGTTTACAACTCAAAAACCATACGGTTTCAGAGCTCACCCACCTGTCGTGGTGGTGGAGGTGGTGGCAGCACTGTCCAAAGAGAGCTGCACATAAAAAGTGGCCAGGGGTCTTCTCCGGCTGCTCTTGCCAGCAGCCGCCTCCTGCACAAAATCCCGTCCTCGGCTAAAACCACTCAACTGCAGGAATAAGAAACAATTCTCTTTTTACTTCATCGAACCTTCTGAAGAAAAGTGATTTCCCCGTTATGACATAAACTGGCCTTATCTAATCATTGTACTACAACTAAATAAGGAAAACAAGTAATGCCACCTATGCTTTTCTTGGTCTGGTGAGTATCCAGCACGGTCTAGCTATGGTGCTCGACTGCTGAGCCCAAAGTCGTGGGATCGAAACTTACTGCTATGGGCAAAATGATTGAGGGTCACGCTAAAGAAAACAGCAGACGGCCAAAATTTACGAAGCTTTCCACTCATAAGCATATTGTGGTTTTAGGAAGTAAAAAGCCAACCAATCACCTTATTTACTCGCATAATAAGCACTTTTTTTTTTTTCAGAAAATCCGGCGCCAAGTTTATGATGCGCCTATTACACAGAGTAAAATTTCTGAAAATTTTATTTCTGACCCTAGAATAGACCGCTGATATTGCAAGTTAGCAAAGTCATGATAGCCCAGATATCATTCAACCTTCTTCATAGACTATACTAGTGCAAAAGAGTTGAGCATGCAGTCTTGCGTGTCAAAGATTAGGGCATGCGATGCAGGGTGCTTACAAGCGTTCAAATTACACAAAATCAACAGTGAGAGATCTGTGTTGCCAATGAAATAAACATAAAAACCTACAAAAAGAAAGCACCATCACGATAACTTGTCAATTACACTTCAGGCCGTTTAGATGATGCGTATTATCATGACCGAAATTTCGTACACTGAGTGATAGTGAATGTTCACTTAACAGTCTTGCACCCTATATAAAAAGACATTGCAATCAAATCTCGAACCATTTGAGTGTTACAAGTGCCACCAAGGCCCTCTTTCCTTCAAGTAGAGCCGCTGCAAAACCGAAACTTTTATCGCCCACAATTGCTACTGAAAAGCAACAAATGCTGAATAGGGTTAGTCAACGGTTCGGCGTGTTGTCGCGGGAAGTTTGTACGAGACAACGTAAACATCGGTTGTCGGAAACTTTGTACTCAAGCACTGAACTAAGAGCAACGCGTGTCATGCGATGTTAGGTTCGCGGAGACAAAAATCAACGGCGACAAATGTTCGTCGAGCTTGTGCAAGCCTGCATAATGGCCCCAAAGGCGAAAGCTCGCGTCGGGAAGCAAGAAAGCTTTCAAATTTGCGGATGCAGTACCAAACACGATAACGACGACACTTTTCTCTGCACGAAACTCAAAGTTCAATCGATGAGGGTGCCCTTCTTTCCCACTAGGCGAGCCCACGCACTGACAGTGGTGTTAAATTAGCGACAAAGTCGCTAAATTTAGGGTCCTTTCAGTCGCGCTACCGACAATTCCATTTGTTTAAAGTCCTATCGACTTTTTCAGAGACCTTCAAAATTTGGGGTAGAGTGTTTCTATTTCAAAAACAGAAATAGAAAATTAGAAAACTGAGAAAACAGTGAAATGCTTAGAACGAGCTTCGATAAACGAGGCCAAATCATACAGAATCAAATTACTTGTGGCACTGCAGACTTAAGCGTACAATGTGGCTATTTCCAGCACTCCATCTGCTTCAGTTAGAAATGGACAAAGCGACTCTAAATGACTCAGGTCACTTAATTGAACCGGCTTAGCTGAATGGCTCACAGTTCACAGGAAACAGGTGACTACAGCTGCTTACCTGTTCACAGCGGCATAGCCAGGAGGTAGCAGCACATTCCAACTTCGTTTGCAACAACAAAAACTGATTTAAGATATCGTTTAAATAAAAAATGATTGCTCCATGTGCTTTATCATGCCGAAAACTAAAGACTAAAGAAAAATAATCATAATCATCATCATCATTTAGCGACTCTAGGCCATAATGGGCGACTTTGCCAAAAATGTTCGCACCAATGCCGTGTAGCGCTGCCGCGGTCTCTTTATATAGTGGTCAGGAGCTTGCTCTGCATGTGCGGCGGCGGCCAGTGTGGGCACCAGCGTTGCGAGTGTACACCTCTCCGGTCCCCGCTCACGGCATCCACTCTGGTGTATCCGAAGATGCTCACTAGATGGCACACTGCCACCCAAGGCGTCGGTTTTCGATGGCCTGCATGCTCCCCTCCTCGCAATTACGGCCACTTCGTTCTCGTCGCTTCGTAGGCACGACAGCCCGTGACAAGTTTCTATGATGACTGTTATGCACTGGTACTGATATCCTTCAAAGGCATCTCACCTGCCTGCTGTCAAGCCAGTTTTAGAACGCCTGATAGTTCCACATCTGCCATTAGTGGGTGTTAGGCAGTTGACTCAAGGCAGCGGCCAGTATGGCATAAAGAAGCAGGTGCTTAACGTGCCGATCGAAGCGGCCAGCCGCGGACCATGCCCAACAATTCTGCCTTTAGCATACATCATGCACTAGCTATCTAACAAGTGTTCCTACAGAAATGGCCTCGCCATAAAATGCCCCGTGCACCTCTGAGCAAGCTCCTTTGACATCGTTCACTTTGTTAATATAGTGGTCATTTTTTTTCCCTTGCTCCAGTTAAGTAAGAGGGCATCGAATTAAAACGGTGCTACAGTACAGAACTAATAATCACGACCATGTTCGGGGTGCGTCTGTTATGCGCGGAAATAAAAAAAACTGGTTTCTCCCGACGTTTCATAAAATTACGACTCATTACAGAGGGCAGCGGCAAAGTTTTCCATCTCCCCATCAAAATCTGAGTAGGGCACAATCTTGCACGCTCAGAATGCTACAGACGTGTTTTTACCCATCGAGAGATTTCCTTAGAAGGCTCCCCACAGACATAGATCCTCATTGCCCAGATTTCGAGGAAGATTTCTGTGCTTTAGCCCATGTCCTTTGCAGCCCAGAGGGCCCGTGAAAGAGCAGAGAGGCATGGCTTCCCAACTCCAACCTGGGAACAACAGCAAGCCAACAGCAAGCCAGGTGTCCTCTGTGGGACTGCAATGGCTGGCTATTCAGGACCTTAATAAAGTTCCTCGTCTGTCTGTCTCGCGACCAAAATGGGGTGCGCCTATTATGCGAGTAAATGCGGTTGTGATTGTCTGTTGGTTTTCTCGGTTGCTTCTCAAAAAGATCTTGGAGCATTAGAGGAGCACACAAGTGGACAACAAAAAGTTTCACTCTGAAAATAAATAAAACATCAATCATAACATGAGCGTAAAAAAATACATGTTTAATTTGGGTTAAAGCATTTCATTCTGGCTCTATTCCAGCACAGGAAACAAAAATTTATTGGCAGTCTCTTGCGCCGCATAGTGCACGAGTACGAGACGCTCCTACACAAAGCTGGCTCAGCAGTGTACTAGAAGAGGGCAGTGTGCTCACTGCCCTATACCTGCACTGCAATGATATGGTCCTCCCCGAGTCGACCTATCGGGCGCCTGTCAAGGGTGCTACTGGTTGCGAAGAGAATTCACTTCACGAGACAGAATTCACTTTGATAGGAAGCATGGTGGGTTGGCGACTTGCAGGACGTGCAGTAGCTTTTTAGGGGGGGGTGCATGGCCTCTTCGGGGTCCAGAATAGCTAGTAACGAGGAAAACAACCAGGAGGACTCTTTGACAGGTGGTATAAGGAAAAACCAGAAAAAAGCTAAAAGAATGGAGAAGGCACGTGTTGCAATTAGTTACATCAACATGCAGGGTGGCAGGAAAAGGCAATATGAGGAGCAGTTAAAGAAGGAAATGTAAGTGTCTACGCGATTAGAGAAATACACCTTAGGGACTTGGAAAAGCCACCACAGATTCTGAATTATACTTGGGAAAGATGCAACAGGAGCATATAAGAAAGGAAAGGTGGGGTGTTGGAATGCTAATCCATAGCAAAGCCATATGGAATAGAGTGAAGCAAGCGTGTTTAGAGCACCTCTGGGTTTTGGGCACAGTAGGGGGAAAGAAAACGTGGCTAGGTGTAGCTTACTTGTGGACGGGGAATAACTGCAAGAAAAAATATTTGGAATTGTTAATTGCATACATACCGATATCAAAAACTTTGATCAAGGGGTCTAAATAATACTTCTAGGGGACATGAATGCTTGCATACAAGACCTTGACGGATATTCAGACGCCAAATGCAGGTTATTGCTAGACCTCCATGAGCAACATAGTTTTGAGGTAGTTAACGCGGGGCCTATGTGTGAGGGGAATATCATGTGGGAAGTTGCACACAGACAATTGTGCATTGATTATTATGTTGTGACAGAGGGTGTCTATGACAAACTTAGACAGATGAGAATATACGAGGGAGGCATTAACAGCTTGGGTAGTGATCATAAACACATAACATTACAAAATGGGATACAAAACTGAAAATCAGAACATAGAATGAAAGTTTACAAGTTCGTATCTAACGATAGTTATAGCGCGAGAACAAAACGACGACAAAGAGACAAGAAGGACGCGAGCACTCTTGTCTCTTTGTCGTCGTTCTGTTCTCACGCTATAACTATCGTCATGTCATACCAACTAGCCAAAACTGCCACACTTCGTATTTAAATGACACACAAATAACAAATATATCCGCAAGAGTCAAGGATGAAGTAGGAAAACTACAGGGCAAAGACTGGAAGTACAGTGAAGTGTTGCGTGTAATGACGAGGGAGATGGAAAAATTGAAAGAAACAATTTGCAGAACGGTGGAGATTAAACTGTTTATTTGGGCGAACTTGTGCCCAGTAAACGAAAAGTCGGATCACAGTAGCAGACTAGCACTGATAGCGGCGAACGGAGCGTTGTTAACTGACAATCGGCAAAGCATGTCGGCATTCATACACTATGAATCAAATATTCTAGTGTTATCGCTGGCGGTGACGTAGGTTTCAGAATATTCTGTAATGTTCACAAAGTGAGCGTAATCTTAACAAAATAATCTACTGCCATCCCAAAGCTTCTCTAACGGTGCACTGTAGGCATGGTTTGTGCGGACAATCACCGACAGTGAAACGGCACGATAACAAAACTTGAGGACGGAACGTCGCAATATGCGCAACAGAACGAAACTACTACTGACATGCGATTGAATCAGTGCAGCAAAAATCGGCAAAAATGAAACCTTTGGGCTTCTTTCTCTATGGTCACGCAAATAAGTTCTTTTTCCCATGAGAAACAGAAAAGCACATGCGGTATTTTATTAAGTATTTTGATAGACAGAACGTCTTTTCATATCACAAGTAGTTTTAGTACTAGTGATTAATTCAACTCGGGACAGTTGGTGTCACCGGGCTCATTGCAAAACGTCCCACCCGTGTTGCACACCATACCCTGCATTTACCTTAATTTGTAAATTATCAAAGCACTGCTGCTGATTATACAGGATTACACATGAGCCTGGGAACTTTCCTCATCAAGGATATAGCAGAGGCTTCCGTGAGTGTGAACGTGCTCAGCAAAAAATGGCGAACGCAACCAGTGTTGTTGGAGCACCGAGCATTATAGACATCCAATTGACTGGCTGCACAAAAATGACATGTGTTAACTCAGTGATTCGTGTAAAAGTTTTGTGTATGTAATGGAACACCTAAGTACAAGCTGGAACGACTATGCACAAGCTGGAACACCTCGGGAGTGAGTCTCCATTTGAGTTTCCTGTTTACACTACTTCTGAACAGATATCACTGCCACTATTATTTTCTTTTTTTGTTCAAATTTGGTTTGGGTTCGGCCACATGAATACCGTGGCAGAAATTGGGGCAAGCATACCAGCCTGAGTCATAGTTCGGGTTGACACCCTCGTCTTAACATTACACTTTGAGCTTGTGTGCAAACAATGTATGTTAAAGTGCAGCTTTGCTGTTGTTGGCAAATCCCAGGTTCAGAAATGATTGGCATGTTCAGAAATGATTGGCATTCTCGCAAGGCCTTTCGATGGCACGTAGTGGTGACACCAAAGAGCATTACGAAACTATTGTGGGGTCCGGGATGCGCATACAACACAGCAATTGACATAGCGACCAAATGAAGATAATCGACTGTCCGCAATAAATGTGTACCGCAATCTGCTACTTAGCAAGAACTGCCACTTTTTAATCTTTTTCTTTGGAAGAGGGGGGACCCGGTACGGTCGCAGGGAGCCGATCATCTACTGGCTTGTTGCATGCAGCGCTTTTCCTATTCGGGGCACACACAATGTCAAGCCGCTAGCGCCCACTCCACACTTCAGACCATGCACAGATTCCATGAGAAGCCTGTTGAGTTAACCCGACGATGCGTTACTCAATTCAACACATTCTACAAGCGGTGCTTTAGTGGTCCTGGCAGTGGATGAAGGCACGTTTGGGTTGTTGCCCTATGAAAGCATGTGCTTGCTGTCTCCGTGCCCGCGGTCCACAAGGCTCAACTCTGCAGCAACGAGCTGCTTTTCTTTCTGCAAAGTGGCGCACGCTGAACATGGTCCTGCACAACGATTAAGGCAGCAGTGAACGGCACCTCAGTGCTCTCAGGTAGTCGCCTGCTATTAAAAGCATGCAGTAGGCTTAAAGCAGTGCTACGCCAAATATGTAGGCTTTCTGTCGGCGATAAGTAATATTTGTCGGTGATAAGTCATACTGGCGTGCCCTTCGGTAGTCGCCACGTCACCTTAATTCTTTGCCAATAATTATTAGAAAAGGCACCACCACAATCGCACGAAACACGGAATAATTGATTGGTCAATTCTATGCATTTGCAGCATCACAACTGTATACAAATGTAGTAGTGCACATGTACAAGATGGGGACCATCGTGTAATATCCGCTCACGATGGGTGCTGTCAACATTACTTTCGGTTCCAAAACCACCTTGTGGTGCAGCGATAGCGCAATTTAGACAAAAAATACCATTTTGGAGCAGTATGCCGCAGTAATTCCCAATTGGCGCAGCTTGGCGAAATTGGTTCAGTTTTCCCACCACTGCTGTAATAAGAAACTCTGGTTTAATTATGACCATCTGGGGTTATATGGTGTGCACCTGAATCTCAGCGTTCTTTGGATTTCTTCCTCTTAAAAATGTAGCTTGGGAATTAAAACAGCGCCCTAAAACCTAGAAGCATTGCACCTTACCTGCCAGGACACTACAAGAGATTACTGGCATGTTAGATGAAAAAAATTACAGAGAAAAAACATTCTAGAAAACTCTGCAAGGCATACTATTGAAGCCATTGAGGAAACCCACCTTGGTCGAGCAATGTGATGAGATCTCCACCCGGATGTCACTGCTGGCACATGCTTCTTCATTTCCCTATGAGACATGGTGCATTTAGTGGTGTCATTCACCTACAAAACACGCTTGGGAAAGTTTGAAGTGTTACATGATGGCAAGTTGTGGGTGTAACTACCCGTCTGTAAATGCTACTGTAACAGTATATGCAAACTGTTTCGTTAACAATGGTGCAAGAAGGCTGATGTGTTTTGCAGCAGCTGTCGCAGCAGCAAACTTGCCACTTTGAAGTGAAATTGGAGCATTCTGGAGAAGAAAGCATGTGTTGTGGAGCAGCTTTATAAACCTTAAAGCTGCAAACTAACAAAGGCTGTTTCTTAATTCACTAACCCTGTGCTCTGGCAGTGTACTACAAAATATTGTTAACAGCTTTCATAAAGTGACTGGCTACTTAGCATGAACAGCACCTCTATATTTAGATAGGCCCACGATACTTTTTTTCTTTTGTTGTACTGCACAAGCAGTAATCTTCAAAATGAGTTCGCAAAATGAGTTTTTCTAAAGTATGAATACAGTGCCAATGCGAAGAACAGTAAAAAAATATTCAATGACAGTAGTCAAAGAATGTTAAACTGATAGCATCATTCTATAAAAACATGCTAGTGAAATAATAAGTACTCATGGAACATGGTGTTCTCATAGCACTGACCTATAAGCCATATCAACTAATATGTTGCATATATGTGCAAACAAATATGCCATCTTAAAAAGTATGGAAACTCCACTGCTTACATCTGCCTTTGCATAATATGCTAGAATTTCACTTTTAACAGAGAAAATATTGTTGTGACTTCTCATGTGAGAGAAACAGCTCACTTTCCAAACCACTGAAAGCATGACAATGACATTCAAAACAACTGTTCTTCAGGATAAGAAGCAAGGATGTACACTGAAAGCTGTTCATACGCATAAAAAAGATCATGGGTGCCTCTTTCTAGTGTGATCAACTCTCAAAATGTTAACAGAGCATAGAATGAAAAGAAAAAGAGGAGACAACAAAGGCAAAGAGCGCCGACTTCCAACTTGTGTTGAATGAATTCTCACCAGCTTGCCCAAGTGTCAACCTTTTTGTAATAAGCTCTGTATTATATGACAATTATGTTAATAATAATGCCACCTCCAAAGCATCAGACCTTATAATCATTTCTATGGGTTCTCTTTTGGCTTAAGAGGTGTGGCGACACTCTGTGTGCATAATCCCATGTAACAGCCGAAATACAACTGGGAGTAATTTTTGGAGCAGCAAAATGTTACTTTTGGAGCACTGAATTCCAAGTTCGGAGCTGATTACGAAAAAAAAACATGCATTTTTTATCATGAAATACCAAATTTGGAGCAGTATAAGAAAAAGGCTTACGTTTGAGAAAAAATTATGTCTAAATCATTCAACATCACCTAATATGTGCAGTGTGAGCATGACCACTGCTATTTCAATCAAAGTAGTACTTTGAACCACCTTGCTGAAGAACCAATGATAGTTCATATTAGCATTTGCTGTACTTGTCAAATAATTTGACAGACTCTGAGAATTTAATCTGCTAAGCTCATGACCTTGAAATGTGGGAAATTTGTAAAACCTAGGGGTGATGAAAAAAAAAAAACTGGCACACAATATAGTTTGTTTCTGTAGGGAAGCATAAATTTCATACACTGCTTCAAATGACTGCCAGTAGCTTATTTAGATGTCAGTCATTATACTGGTACTAAGGATGGTACGGTGTACAAACACATGAGTAACTGAGCAAAATGTGCAGTGTCCCACTAGCTCTAACAGCCCCTTATAAATCTCAATATGCTTTTCCGCGGGGCAATGGTGTAGTGCGGCGAATGTGGCTTAAGCAGCTTTAGAACCAAAGCCAAGAAATTTTCTAACGGCTACACTACCACCCCACTTCCCCCCCCCCCCCCCTCCCATTTTTTTTTTTCACGGTGAGATTAGGTGCCACTTCGGCTCCCGTACAAGGCGTGTTCAACCAGATAAAGTGCACCTGTTGGCCCGGCGACTATACCGGATATCTATCGCCAAGACCGCGGCAAGAACAACGCAGCTTCAAGACAAAATGTTTTATGTGCCACTGCTAAGGCAATCAACGCCAACGTTCGCAGCACATTAAACTTTAACTTCGCGCTTTAACAAGCCATATCCGCGTTTTCAGGCAAGAAAATTTACATTTCCCGCAAAGCGCTGGAGGCTACAATGCATTTTTGCCTTGAAGTTCCATCGTCCCACTGATTTGCATCCGCTGTGGTCAGCAGATCGATGGGCACGCAGCGTTGTTACTTTAACTGGTCAATCGCGTCTCCCGAGCATGGGGTGGTTGCCTAGAATATTTAAAGCATATTCTAGGCGCTATAGTTCGGTTCTACGAGTGTTGACTGATGGCGCAAACTGCAGGTGGCCGACGTGGCCTGCATTTCGTGCCAAAATTAGCGCATCTGAAAAAAATTGAGGCTGGCTGGGCATTTTGGCGCAGCCTGGCACAATTTTAACACATTTCACACAACTAGATGCAAGAATCTGAATTTGTATCAAATTGGCGCAATCGGCAAAGCTGTTGCACCCCTGCACGTAGCCTATGCCTCTATGTCTTTCAGCTCGACATGACATAGCTACACGCTGTATCGCATTCTGATAAAACCACAGCGCCACCGCAGCACCACTCAAGATATGCGTCACCAGCAGTAGCTACTAAAACAGGCTGCCAAGATTGCAAAATTTTCTTCGCTACCCAGACCAGCATACAGCGAGTATGCTTGCCCGCTGCTGCTACTAATATAATGAATAGCTGTTAAGGTTTAAAGTAGGAATTCGTTTTACAGCAAAAGCTGTTATCAGATCACAACAAGGGTCGCATGCAGTACCGTAGTTGTCTGCCACTGCTGCCAGTGTTCGTAACTGCTATCGCACGAAATAAGAAAAAAAACTTGGTAAATAAAAATACCAAGGACACAGTGGGATTCAAACCTGGGTCCCCTGCGTGCCAGCACAGTATTGTACCACAGATACCACACCGGTGCTTGAAACTCCGTTGTAAACTGGCCGTAGGCAGGCTCGATGTTGGAAAAATAATCATGCTAGTCTGAGTAATGAAGTATCTTTAAGTGCTAGGAAGATTAAAAAAGCGTTTGTACAGTTTATTAATCACACTAGCCCCCCTATGTGAGAAATAAACCATACTTCGGACGAATGCACATGAAGACTGGTTCACCCCAGGGGAGGTCCAATTCTCTCCGGTGCACATCACACAAGACCGAACCTGTGACCATTAAGTTATCGCCCACCTGTACGCCTGCTAAGCCAACTGAGGTATGGGATATCCTTATGAACCAACCCTTCTGAACATCTCAAGACCGAATTATATGCTGCACGTCACTCTCAGATGACGAGAAGGTGTAACAACTTCAGTCAGCCGAACTTGCCGAGTGCAAACCTTTGCAGTTCCTTCACCACATGTGTGCTCTCGCAGGCAACATGCAAGTCCAGGATACCGACGATATCCGTCTATGCCGACGATGTCTCAAAAACAGCACTCATCACCTCCTTGGCTTGCTGGAGTTTCTTTTCAGGTAGTGCTGTCGCTCCCTGTAAAGTTGTTTGTGCCTCATGGTGCACACGTGTCTTGCAGATAGGCCACATTTAGGTATAACAGCCGCCGAGCCACAAGTGGCGCAGCGCTTGCATGTGTTCACCATCATCACTATGATTAGTGCAGTATCTCCAGCAGTGATGTCTGGCGGCGAGGCTGGCTGGCGGCACATGAGGCATGAGCGGCTCTCTTTGACGCGTGGCGACTGGCCTGGTCGGTCATCTCCTGACATGATCCTGCGGGTCACTAGCGGCGAGTTGAATATTGGTGATGACGCCTTCATGTTACCTTATACTTGTTACGCTGATCGAGTGTATTGAAATATTGTGTAAGGTTGCTGCATTTTGCATGTTGATCACTATGATGTATCTAATTTGGCTGGCGATATCGTCGATGCAAAAGTAATTCAATAAATGTTTTGTTTAATTTGGTTCCACCCCGTCTGCTGTGTCCATTCGTTCTGAAAGCATAGTGCTTCGATGTGAGACCCCACACCCTTCATAAGAATTAGGTCTGAGGAATGCTGCGAAAAAGTTTCAGAGCATCCTCGATAAAGTCGTCTGTGGTACCCTTCATTCCCATGGTTGCTGAATGATCGCAGAGCCAGAGTCCCCTCTAGTTAATTTTAGGAAACTCTATCCGTAAAATAGCCCATACTCGTCCATGCTCAAAAAAGCATGCTCAGTGCTTCTATTGTCTGCCTCTTCGCACACAAAGCTTCATCTGAGTGAACTCAACCCTTCTTTAAGATGGACCTGAAAAATCACCCTAAACCTACCATCGCTAAAGACCTTTGCTGTTTCTTCAACATGCTGATCATGCTCCAGTGTTTTTTGCAGCAAGCTGCCCACTACCAGGCTCCTCTCCATGATTCCTTGGCTGAGCTATGAGGAAACCAACCCGTAAAGTGGACATTAGCCTGAGTACAGCTTTTAAAAGAATGCAAAGCTGCTTTATGCACTGGCACGCTTCTCTCACATCCTGTGCCAAATGCCCCCTTGGGGCTTTTCACAAACAGCTCTAGCTCCACAGTCAGTGCCGCCCTCATGCAGCACATAGACAACACCTGGTAGCGCTTGACATTCTTTAGAAAACTCTCAGCTTGAAAAACATTATTTATGGTGCCATTGACAAGAGCAAGAACAGCCTAAGTTCACCAGACTGCTACAGAGAACTTCTGGCGATGTATGAATAAGCACAATACTTTCGTATCATTCTCAAACCACAGCACTGCTCTATCTTGTCAACCACTAGCCTTTTAGGTACATCTTCCCTCTACGCCGCAACAAACTCCCACCTGTACAGCAGTACCAGCACTCGTTCATTGCACAGTTTACCACAAGGTATCCAACATGTCAGCGGCAAACCCATTGTGGTCATCAACACTCTCTCATGCGCGACTGCTATCAGCTCTTCGCAGATAACAGCTGAAGTCTTTTCCGAGACTCGAACTATGGACGCTGAACTTCAGGAACTTCTTAAGGGGAAATCATCACTATGACTGCAACAAGTCCCCTTACCTGGGTCAACAACTACTATCTACTGCAACATGTCGACAAGACGAAGTCAGCCCTATGTGCCTCTGTACTACTGCCGTGGCCTTTTTAACCAGCTGCACAATCTTTTCCATCCCGGCATACGCTCCTCTTCACGCTTCGTGGCTGACCGTTCTCTATGGCCCTCTATGCAGCACGACTACTGCACCCGGGTGCGCTCCTGCATTAAATGCACTAACATTACCGGGCACCTCACTTCACCAATTGGAGCATTCCTTTGGCCTGCATGCGGCTATGAGAACTAATTGCTGTATCAAAAACTTGTCTTAACATTTATATCAACCAAAAAAAGGAGACATGAGCGTGGCTATTTACAGCTGATCCACATGAAGTTTATCTAGGTATTCTGCATGAAACAACACACGATCTAGCCGCGCATTATGCATTCACGCCTTCTGTACGTCATCCCCGACCCATAGTCGGAATATGCCAAGAGATTTTTTATAGTTAATTTTGGGTGGTTACAGGCAGTACTTGTCAGCACAAGTAACATATGCTGTTTTACATCTGTTATGAGATCATAACATTTGATTTCTGTGACGTAGTTTGCGGCCACTGTCTGCGGTGTGCACCATGCAAACAGTAACGCGATTCGTTGTTACGGGCATAGTGGCGTCTAAGCCAATTGCATTGTAGTATTTTTACCTCTGTTTACTATCACCTTGATATGTAGTATATAAAATGAACTACTCACAAAAAGAACTTGGAACCATTTACTGTGACTACACTACCGCCCTTTTTTTATGCGGCAAGTTCTGTTCATTTGAACAACCCCAACATTAACGCAATGCAATGAAAGAACTGAACTTCAAAAAAAAATTTTCTCCACTAAAACAAGCATTACTACGATGGAACTGTGAAGAAAGTTGGTATGATTCTGAATCGTATGCACTTTAGAGCAATTTTTTTTATTTGACTACCTTAGGGTGCTATCGACGCCTCAATATAGACCAAAGTGGACCCGTCGCGGTGGTCTAGTGGCTAAGGTACTTGGCAGCTAACATGCAGGTCACAGGATCGAATCTTGGCAGCGGTGGCTGCATTTTTTATGGTTGGCAAAAATGCTGTAGGCCCATGTGCTCAGATTTGGGTGCATGTTAAAAAACCCTAGGTGGTTGAAATTTCCGGAGCCCATCACTATGGCATATCTCACAATCATATGGTGGTTTTTGGATGTCAAACCCAACATATCAATCAATCAGTCAACATAGACTGAAGTGGTGTTTTTGCCAAGCTAAGAATTTTATTTTAGAGCTTATGCACTGCACACAGCCAGCACAAAAGTATTAGGAAATAGCATGGTTATAGACAGCCAGATACAAGTAATTGGTACGTTTGATCAATAACTGTCTATTGTAGAAAAAAATCCCGAATAGCCTACATTTGAGTATTGAACCTTGTATCCGCTAGGGAGTGAAAAATAGAGGGCTACCATGAGGAACCGTTGCAGAATAAAAGCAACATTTTCAAACAAACTTAAAGGTGAGTGTTGAAAGAACGTGCGAAATGGTCGATTTATAGAGGACTTTACTTTTGTACCTAGTTTACCACTGTTTCGTGAATTTCAAATAACGGTCTCGTGTAGAAAAAAATTTTGCCGCTAGAAATATTTCAAGAAAATATTCACAGACTATAGCAAACCACAATGTACAATGACATCAGAGAACAGGGTGTCATCTGTCGATAATCTGATCTGCGGCAATGCGTGTCGGCATTTATATGTAGCGTCCAACATTTGAGCGCTATCGCTGATGGCTGAGTTCGTTTCAGAATAAACTGAGGTGTTTGCAGCTGTGCATGCAGCTGTTTGCGCCACTTAGCATATGAAGTGCTGTGTCGTAAACTGTTCTAATAACTATAATAACTACGCACCTGAAACACTGTTTTTCAGTTTTCCACCGTGACCATCCTGCGTTAACCAGCGGGATCACTGAAATAGTGCACGTTGTGCGAAGCAAGAGATCTCATAGGCATGTTTGTTTATGAGGTAGAGGCTGCGGCGAGTTTGCTGAGGATTTACTCTCCCACACAAGATCACGTATATCTTTATTGTGCTAAGGAACCAAGGGCAGCCGGCAATGTCATCTAGACTCTCCTGTCGAAAAGTTGGGGGCGGAAAGCAATCGACAGATCCAGCAATTCTCTATTGTACATTGCTGCCGTTTTTACACCATACCGCTGGTTGTAAGCAGCAACAATAAAAAAGAGGTTCCTCATGCCAGGCAATATGCATAGCGGAACGGAAAGAATTAGAAAATTTAGTTGTCCTTAACAGCACTGTGCATGCAAGCAAAGCTGCATCACACCGTTCTATTGAGCTATGCCAAGCTGAGATATCGTGTGCGCAAAGCTGGCACGTGAAAAATTTACTCAAGAAATTGTCTAATATGTAAAAAATGCCAACGTTTACTTAAGAATAAGCAGGAAGAATGACAAAAAATAATCCTTACAAACCTTGATGATGACGGCCTGTAGGCTACAAGCTTTACGTTGGTCGGCCGCACCAATCGCCCTTTCAAAACACACTGTACTGTGTCTATGCCTCACATCCACAACGTGCCTAGTTGATTCTGTAAATTTTGATAATAATTTCATTTTATTTGGGGCCCCAAAATAATCATGCATTGTTGACTTTCTGTATGCCTGCCCGTTTTATCAAACCTGTCACTGTTGGGACTCGCACTCGCAGTATACAATGCGGGCGTAGCTGACGGAGAGACGATGGTTCGTAGCCTTGCCACTTCAAACTGCAGTGACCGCAAATAGCCACTTGTGATGCTGGACTGTATACGCTGCTAACTTTAGGTAACAGAGTTGCGCCACTGTTTTCCGGGTGCCGCTCGCTTTGCCTGCAGGAGTTCAGCGCCCCTGTTTGCCGAGCGCCATCACGTGGTCATACGTGGTTCATTTGCACTGGGGAAACGCGAAAACAACGCAGACGGGGACAATGCAGATTCCGCACAGATCGAGCGTAGTTGACGTCGGCTGTCGTGTTTATTCTAGCCGCAATTCTTTGGTACTGCAGCCATGTTGCCTGCTGGTCGCGAGAAGTGTGGTAGCAAGTCTATTCTGCGTTGAATTGTGCTACGACTAGCCCATGTGATTAGACGTGGGTGCAGCGGGTGTTGCTCTAGGATTATTAGTGTTTAATGAGGAAGGAATAAATGCTTGGTTTCTTTTTATCTATTCATAGCACTGCAATACTTGCTCTTTTTGTATTGCCCACAGATGCAGTGAGTATGTTATACATCCAGAGTTGGTCAGCTTTTGTCGGCTGCATACGTTCAAATTGGTCTGATGGGTAAAACGCTAAGAATAAAGGGAGAAGCTGATTGAGAACTATTCGAATCGGCAAGGTGCTGAAGCTAGCGCGTGAATTTGATGCAGCTCCCAAACCTTTAAGCAAACGGAATGTTGGACGCGACAAGGCAGGTGAACAACGATTCCCATCAGCTGTCGTGAGCCACGATTGTAATACAAATGTAATACAAAAGCCGCGTGTAACACGGGCATCGTGCAGTTACTCTCGATCGCTATTCAGCTCGATTCAGTTGAAGACTACAAAACTATACCTGGCTTCCCCCCACAGTTAACGAATGAGCCCAACACGACTAAAAAAATTCTATTCCTACTTCGTTCGATCATGATCAAAAGTGAAAAAATAATTTTATATCTATAAATGGCAAAAACAGTGGAAAAGAACGGGAAGTTAATGTGTGACCAACTAAAAATATGTATCTCACTGGTTCAATGAGCCGATGCAATTTGTTTCATAATTACATACCAAAAACGTAAGCATAAAATCAAGGCTTTTAGGCTCAACTGGAGCAACCGTGTTTCAATCATACCTTCATAAAAACTAGAAATAAAACGAAAACATAAGCAAGGCAAAGCCAGTTCGGCTCCGCAGTTACTACTTGCTCTAAGTAGACATATTCCTTTACAACTTCCAGCATCTCTCTACCTATTGCAATGTGCTGTTTTCTGCTGAGACTGTTGCAGATTACTTTTGTGCATATGATTTTCAGACATACTTTTTTGCTTTCCATGTCCAGTTCTGTAATCGTGAGCTGTGATTCGTCCCCTGAGTTACTCAAAGCAATGTCATCAGCGAATCGCAGGTTAATAAGGTACTCTCCATAAACTCTTATCCATAACTCTTCCCAATCTAGGGTCGCAAAAATCTGTAAACACGCGATGAATAGCATTGGAGAGATTGTGTAGCCCTGCCTTACACCCTTCTTTATTAGCACTCTGCCGCTTTCTTTATGGAGAACTACTGGCTGTGAATCCTCTGTAGATTCATTCCAGTATGTTTATGTGGGGATCTTCAATGCCCTGATTCTGCAGTGCCTGCATTACTGCTGATGTCTCGACTGAGTCAAATGCCTTCTCGTAGTCTATGAAAGCTATGTATTAGGGTTGGTTGTATTCAGCACATTTCTCTATTACCTGATTGATAGTATGAATATGGTCTATTGTGAAGTAGGGGGTACGAAATCCTGCTTAATCTTCTGGTTGATTGAACTCTAATATCGCCTCAATTCCATTAGCTATTGATTTTGTAAATAGTTTGTAGAGAGTGGACAGTAAGCTGATCGGCTTGTAATTTTTCAAATCCTTGATGTCTCCTCATAGATTAGGATGATGTTGGCATTCTCCCAAGATTCTGATACCCTTCCTGTTAAAGGACACTTAGTATATAATGTGGCGAGTTTTTCTAACACAAATTCTTCGCCGTCTTTCAGGAGGTTCTTCGTTACCTTATCCTCACAAAATGTTTTGCCTCCTTGCATTCTTTCTAGGAATTTTCTTGCTTCCCCTGCCATTACTTGTAAGATGTCGAACTCCTCTTGTCCCACTATGATTTCTCACAATATCATTCTGGTTCTTTCGACTTCTGTACCGTTCTCTGTAGAACTCCTCCGCCATCTCGACTATCCTATCTATATTGGTTATAACATTGCCTTTCTTGTTCATCAATGTATACATTCAATTTTTGCCTATGCACAAGCCTCCCTTCATAGCTTTTAGACTTCTGCAGCTTTTTACAACCTGCTCAATTCCTTCCAAGTTGTTCCTGCTGATATTGGCTACCTTACGCCTGCTGAATAACTTCGAGAGCTCCACTAGCTCTATTTCGTCGGTTGCAGTAGACCCTTTCATGATGTGTCGTCTCTTAATGAGATTTTTTGTCTCCTGAGATAGTTTGCCACTGTCTTGTCTAGTGACTGTACCTCGAACTTCCACTGCACACTCTTTAATAATACTAGTAAAATAATTACTCATTGTGCCAATGCTGATGTAATTACGATATTTGAAGCTTCGAACTGCATTTAGTTTTTAAAAAACATTAACGTAACGAAGCATGAAAGACAGCTTTGCTGCAACACTAGAATGTGATGAAGCTAAGCATATTACAGATCTGAAGGGACCGCTTTCAAGCAGAAGTTGATTACATCTGTTTTTAGGAAGTTGGAATAGTTCGAACAGTAAAAATTCAACTGCAAACTGAATTGCTTAGCAAACACTATAGACAAAATATTTCAAATTTCGAATATTCGCACACATAATTTTTTTTTCTTTATTTCACTGTATAGCAGTTACAGACATCAGAGGCAGCAGACAACTACGGTGTCAAAATCGACCCTTGTTGCAATTTCATAACAGCATTCGCAGTAAATAAGAGGATCGAAACCTGCCTAGAAGTATCGGAAAGAAGTGGCACACATAACGATGATGTGTCATTGTGAGCGCCACTTCTCCCGTCTGAGCTTCGTCTTTTGACTAGTTCCACTCATGAAGACCACCAGACCAAAATCACAGCATTTCCGAAAAATGTTCTCTATCAATGTTCTCTATCGTTTAGGACTCACTCTAACAGCTTAGTATTTCACGTGAGATTGTTGCCTTTATTGCTAGTGTCATGTTGCCCTGTCAGGCTCTCACCTGCGGTTGATGATCAAGGACATCGTAGATGGGCTCATACAGGTGCTCATACGTTGTCGACGATGAGCTGCTGTCGTCCACCTGCGACAGAAATAGAGGTTCGTTTATGACACACTACTCTCTATTTAATGACGTTAGTTGATGAAAGGTGTAAAGAGT
The DNA here is from genome assembly GCF_043290135.1 of Rhipicephalus microplus. Lineage (NCBI taxonomy): Eukaryota > Metazoa > Arthropoda > Arachnida > Ixodida > Ixodidae > Rhipicephalus > Rhipicephalus microplus. Next base: position 256,446,857 of record NC_134702.1, read on the forward strand.
TGTGTTATCAAGTTCAATTAATGAAAATGTAACTATTGCCAAGTGCACAATGATTCTTGTGCTTAGGTATGGGCAAATCTGAGGGATATAGCCATAACATAAGCTTCCCACAGGACGCAAGTTCGCTACATAAGGAGGAGATGTAATGGCACAGTATGGTAAGAATAAGTTTGCCTCAATTAGCCAATGACACCCCATGGCCTCTAAAATAAGTCTTTGCATGAGAAATAAAAGGTGACACTTGGTATTTAATGGTGAGTGTGCAAAACAACCAGTCCCAGATAATACGATTAAATGCTTCAAGGCTTTGCAAATTATGCTTCGCATTGACGTTCTCTGTCACTCAAGCTCTGCCTTTGGGGACCTCGAATACCGAATGTGACTGCATATTCCAGAATAAAAGAGCGATGCACCCCTCGGCAACCTATGATTTCATTGCCGTTACTAGGCACTTAGAAGTTGTTGGGAAAGAAATGTCTGCAATATTGTTATATGAAGGCACACTGGGAAACAAGGCGTGTTTACAATATGTCCATACATCGCCAAAGCGTACGCCAAGACGAAGCAAAAGGGAGTGCCCCAACACACCAAAATCATGTCTTTCTTGTTGCCTCTCTTGCTGGTTTAGTGTGAAATAGTGTAAAAACATAACACCTGAGTGCTCAAGCTCCGCCTCAGTGCTTTCCATAGTGTTGCAGAGCTACAGAACTTGAAGCGGGATACATGAACAATGTCTATACACGGTGACGCGGAGGCAAATGAAGACTTGAGCTGGGCCATCTCGCAGCTAACATTTGTCACCTGGCAAAATACACGGTAGAGTACCAGGTATCGAAAAAATAGTTTTCCGAGAGCCAAATGCTCAAAGTCGGGGTCCATCATTGCGCAAGAAAACCTGTAGTAGAGAAAAGGTAGCAACGATGTGCAATGTAACGCTGTCTCTAGAGGCCTTGTGATGCTTAAGAAGCTTACGGGAAACTTCTCATGCTTTGTGAGCTCTGGTGTTAGCATCATGGGTGTATTATTGCGATAGCAATTATATGGACACTCTCGGCTGGATTTTGCTGTCGGCGTCGATGTCATGCACCGTATATGTATACATATCTATATATATGAAAACGCAAGAAAGACAAAAATCCCAGGAAAAAGACTCCGAAGCGTGGAATCGAACGTGAGCACTCCGTGTCGTGAATGCGAGGCGTTAACCACTGAACTACCGAGAGGTACCTCTTTCAATGTTCAAACGGCAAGTTATTCACATCTACTACTCACCGCTGTGGGCAGGCATATCGGGGGGGGGGGGGGGGGGGGGAACTATAGTGTTTTCAGCATTATCAGCAAGAAGGCGCAGTGAGCACGCGGTGGCTTTCATCTCTCATGCGTACTTTGGCCCACGTAGAGAATAAGGGGTGTACGCTCGATTGCGCGCCTTTATCTTGCAGTGGGGAGAATAGTGCGTCTTGGCTAGCCTTTGAGTTTCGTCCGAACGATTCTGTTGTAGTTACCGGGCGCACAAAGGTCCCTGCAATTGTTGCACGGCCTCCGTTTGTGTAAAGCGTGCTTTTTTCAGACACAGCGAAGTAGCAACTGAGATGCTTATTCGCGTTAATCTGTGCCTGTGAGTATGTATCGCGTGTCTATGCGTGAGAAATGCGGGGCATGTTTCGATCAGCTTGCCGTTGTGCACGTGACCTTCCAATTTGTTGCTATCGCGTTCATTGCTTTGCCTTTGCGACAAATCTGTGACTCTTTTCAGTGAGCAAATTGATGACTGCCAGAAAGATGGGAAAGCTGGGTCATGGATAAACAAAAGATAGAAAGGCAAAAACCAGCAGTATCGTGCAGTGAGGAATCAAAGGCTAATATAACAAAGGGCAATACAACGTTCCAGTCTTAGTGGTCGGAGGAGGTGTACTGCACATAGAAAGCATACCAGCTTAGGTCCTGTTGAATCTTTCAGTCAGTCTATTAGTTTGCGGGTGGTAGGCCGTAGTAAATTTGTTTCATCTCGCAAGAGCAAAGCAGGTTGTCAATAACTTGAGAGAGAGGATAGTGCCCACAATCTTTGAGGAGTTGGTGTGGTGTGCCATGATGAAGAATGATGTAATGCTGGAAAAAATTGGCTATATTCGTGGCACAGCTTATTGATAGAGACACTGTAATGGCATATCAAGTTGTGTGATCCGTCGCCACAGCTATACATTTGTTACCAAAAGTAGATGCAAGGAAAAGACCTAGGAGGCTGCCAAGCCTGAAAAAGGGGTCAAAGGGAAAATCTAGTGGCTGGAGGAGTATGGCAGAACTCATAGAAAGTTTTTTCCAGAGATGACATTCGTTGCAAGAGACAAACGGTCGTATGCCCGAGGCAGCAGGGGGGCAGGGGGGTCATGGAGCTGGCTGATACGACCCCCAAGTAAGTGGGAAGGTAACACAAAAAAAATTCCGGTCCATTTTCCTGAACATTGTAATGATACAACATGCAAACCTTAAGCACAAACAATCGAGTAGACGGATCATACATCACAGAATGCAGCTTCTTAATGTCGCGCAGGACGACATCTCGGCGCTGTTAGTCATGAATGTTACTTTAAGCAGAGGCAAAGACATACCTGCCAAGTTCAATGATTTTGAATCCGGGAGATTTTCGCAACAGGGAGGGGGCATAAAAAAACAAGAATAAACAAACAAAAAACATAAGCAAAACAAAAGGGAGCGGGAGGTGGGTCTCGATCACAAGCGCCAACATCAGCGTTGCAGTCTTGCAGTGGCTAGGAGTGGCCGAACACACGAGGGTAGAGTTTTTCACTAAGATGAGAGTCTCAAAGGATCAACACAACTAGCAGAATCTATTTCAGTCAAAACAACTCGCGTGTGTCTTCCTGGGACACACGTGAACATGAACGCACGGGACAGCGCAGCTGGCTGCCACAAAAGCGTGGGTCAAAGCATTTCTCACTGCTAGAATCTTTTGACAGGAACGCCAAAACACGTCTGGCCCCTTTTTATTGTGATAGCAACTATATGAACAGTCCAGGCCGTTTTTTTTTTCTTTTGCCATCGCCACCGTCGTCGTACTTCACCGTATATGTATACGTATATATATAACCTGCTCACGGCTGGTTACTTTTTCATCCACTTTTCTTTCTTCTTATTTACGTTCCATTGGTTCTAACAACTTCCCCTGTACATTCCTTGGCATTACTGTCTGTTAGATCTCATTCATACTCTGTTAAAACACGGAGAAACGAGCCCTTAGGTATACACTTCTTTCCCGTATATATATATATATATATATATATATATATATAATATTAACGAGATCTAACAGACAGTAATGCCAAGGAATGTACAGGGGAAGTTATTAGAAACAATGAAATGTAAATAAGAAGAAAGAAAAGTGGGTGAAAAAATAACGAGCCGTGAGCAGGAATCGAACCTACGACCTTCGAATAACGCGTTCGATGCTCTAACCACTGAGCTATCACAGCGGCCTTCCCTCCATCCACTTTTTTGGGTTTATATGTGAATTTATAAGTAGGAGTGTCAGTCAGCGCCATCTATAAGCCAAGCGACAGGTGAGAAACACTCTTTTATGCGCATGTTTGGCGTCACGTAGCACGTGAACTTATTACGAGCGGGCAGCTGATTAATAGTCCCTCGTATACAACCTAATGACACCAAGTCTGCCAGTACGAGACCCTCGTTAATGAATAAGAGAAAGAAATGTATACCTAAGGGCTCATTTTTCCGTGTTTTGACACAATATTAATGAGATCTAACAGACAGTAATGCTAAGGATTGTATAGGGGAAGTTATTAGAACCAATGGAATGTAAGTAAGAAGAAAGAAAAGCGGGTGAAAAAATAACCAGCAGTGAGCAGGAATTGAACCTACGACCTTCGAATAACGTGTTCGATGCTCTAACCACTGAGCTATCACAGCGGCCTTTCCTCCATCCACTTTTTTGGGTTTATATGTGAATATAGAAGTAAGAGTGTCAGTCAGTGCCATCTATAAGCCAAGCAACAAGTGAGAAACTCTTATGTGCATGTTTGGCGTCACAGGTATACATTTCTTTCCCTTATTCATTAACGAGGGTCTCGTACTGACAGACTTGGTGTCATTAGGTTGTATACGAGGGACTATTAATCAGCTGCCCGTTCGTAATAAGTTCACGTGCTACGTGACGCCAAACATGCGCATAAAAGAGTGTTTCTCACCTGTCGCTTGGCTTATAGACGGCGCTGACTGACACTCCTACTTCTAAAATCACATACTAACCCAAAAAAGTGGATGAAAGAAAGGCCGCTGTGGTAGCTCAGTGGTCAGAGCATCGAACGCGTTATTCGAAGGTCGTAGGTTCGATTCCTGCTCGCGGCTGGTTATTTTTTCACCCACTTTTTTTTCTTCTTATTTACAATCCATTGGTTCTAATAACTTCCCCTGTACATTCCTCGGCATTACTGTCTGTTAGATCTCATTAATATTGTGTCAAAACACGGAAAAACGAGCCCTTAGGTATACATTTCTTTCCCTTATATATATATATGAACACTCAATGAAAAAAAAATGGCAGCATATCCACGGGGTGAATGATGGAGAGTGGGGCAAAGCATACATCCGTCCATTCGTTCTTGCTTCTGTCCGTGCTTGCATCCGTTCGTGCGTCCATCTGCCCGTTCGTGCGTGCCTATGTTCGTGCGTGCCTATGTTCGTGCGTTCGGCCCTGCATTTGTCCATGCGTCCGTCCGTCCGTGCAGCCATCCGTGCGTCCGTTTATGCATCTGACTGTGTGTCCGTTCGTCCACCTATTCAACACTCCAAGTACCCTTATCTCGCATCTTTTCATCAGATATTTCTCATATAGAAGCACCGCCATCCAGCGGACATTTCAAGAACTAAACGAGAGGAAGCACACGCACACTTTCTTATGGCTTGCGCTTCGTGTCTACTTCCCACCTTTAACCACAGAGTTCATGGTATATACTAGTTCACTGTATTCATGACACTGTGGCCCAACGCTCGCTAAACCTTTCTAAAACCAAGGAGGTTACACCCAGCGAGTATATCGTAGCTACACTTTCTTGTCAGATAGTTCTCAATGTACATGCCAATGGCTCCTAATGGGGAATGAGAGACAGCAGAATTCGGCTTTTAGTTAAAACGCACGCTGTGAATTTTCTCACGTGTACTTTGCCCCATGGATGGATGCCTGTGCACGCGCACTTATCCTTTGGTGGGGAATAGTGTGCCTTTGGCTTTCACTAAAACGAAAACGTTAGTTGCCGGGCCCACAAAGGTCACGTCGGTCTCTGCACAGGCCCCTTTTATAAAAACAGTGCCTTTTCATACACAGCCAGGTATAACAACTGGAACACTTGTTAGTTTGTACTCATCTGTACCTGTGATTACGTATCGTGCATCGTTTTTGTTTAAACAACGCGTTACGTGTCAAGTGGTAAACGTTGTTAGTTCGCACTCGTCTTGCGAGTATCGTTTTCGCGTGTCATTTGTGTGTGAGCAGCGCACTGCACGTTTCGATCTGCTTACCATTCTCAGCGTTACATTCCAAGTTGTTCCTGTCGCATTTATTGCTTCGCTCGTGCGGCGAAACTGTATATTTTTTTTTATTTTTACGTATTTACTGCTTTTAACTTATCGCTGCGTGCCCTCGGGGCTCGTAGATTGCTATCGCATCGCCGCAACCGCAGTTTTGCACTATGTGGTGGCGGCAAACGGTAGTTCATTTGACAATCCCAATGCGCTTGGCTGCGCATGTGCCATCAAAACTAAGTAATTTCATGCCATCTACGATAGCATCTGCCGCTGGTTTGTCCGCAGAGTTTGCGGAAAGCAGCGTTGCTTTGACTGGTTGATTGCACACTTTCGGGGTTCTCTCAGTTGCGTCGTCGCCATACATGATCGTGTCAAGAGCGACCGCGGTTTCAGTCTTCAGCGGTTGTGGCAACGACAATCACACGCACTGTAGTGCGCCGGTCGCAAGCATACTTCTAAAGCTTCGAGTACGCTACTCTCGGCCTTCGTTCAACGGTTTCCGTACTAAAGTTCGTATCACCCACAGCGATTAGGAAATGTGTTCAGAACATTCGAATTGAGGCCCAATGAACATAGTAAAATTTGGCTGGGGAATTTAAGAATTCGTATCTGCCGTGGTTTCGCATCATTGAGATTACACTGTACTTTTACATGAACGCCTCTTAAACTCATAATGAAATGGGGTAGGGTTCAAAAAGCCTGGAGCGGATTCAGCTGCTTTTTCGTCAATGCGGCCAGATAAGGTACAAAAATTTCAATTGCCGGGAGATTTTCATGACAAACGTACAACCGGCAAAAACGGTCAAAATCCCGGAGTCTTCCGGCCAATCCGGGAGACTCGGCGAGATGCAAAGAGCACACACAATGGCGCTTCCACGGGCAACTTTTGTAAAAGTGTTCGCAAAACGTCGGAACTACGAGCAGAGACTGAGAATGCCGTAGACTTCTTTAGCACAGGGCGAGAAGGAAAAGGTTCGCACAGCTTGAACTTTATTAGGATCAAGGCACACACCAGAAGAGTCGACGAAATGGCTCAACATAATTAGGTGCTAGTGACATATTGATATGTTCAGTTGAAGACTGGCACAGTGTAAAATAGAAGGGATGAAAGAAAGAAGGAAATCGAGGTGAGTTTCAAAGGTCGGGGGAAATATGATAACGTCGTCAAGGTAACCCAGACAAATTGACCATTTGAACCCGTACAAGAGTGTTCACCATATGCCCGAAAGTGGCTGAAGCATTGCATAACCAGAAAGGCATGACGTTAAAGGGCCAGTAAACAACCCTAAGGTCCTAAAATTGTAGAGAAATATGCGAAATTTCGCTATGTGAACATGCTTCTGCAAGAATTTTGCAAATAGTTAGTTAGTTATGTTGGGTTTAGTGGCGCAAAAGCAACTAAGGCTATGCTGCGCCAGCCACATGGTGAAAAAAAGGAGAGAAAAAAGAGCAAAAGAAAACGTCACTAGTTAGCTCGGCATACATTGTGCTGTGAAAGTCTGATTGAAAAACTATTTTCTCTGAGGGAGTAAATCCGTCAGTCAGGGGAAAATGTGCTTCGTCGTCCAGGTGATTTTTCCTTTACAATGGTCATGACTATGAATGCGCGGTTGACGATGACTAATGGAATAAAATGAATAATGTTGTGCGGCTGTATAGAGACCTAAAACCAATCGCGTAATGTGTATACTTTTAAAATTATGGACATGGTACATGGCGTGGTCAATGGGTATGGTATGTGCGTGAGGTGATTTTGTCAAAAAATGTGAGGGGATCGCTCCAGCACTCCCGCCTCACCTGTGTCCTTGTGCGCAAGGACCAGGAGGTAAGTGCTGTGTTCAAAAGAAGCTGTCACAGCACTGACCTCTCGCAAGAGGCCGTGCTGTGGCCACACAGGTTCGTGAATCTTGCAGATCTGTACCGTACAAATACGATGGCGTGCTTCTTATAACTTATTTAGAAATTTGGTGTCATCCAGGAAGTTGACAACGTCAGTTAGGGGTATCAGCGCGTCATCTCCTAGAAGGAACATGGGGTGACGTGGAATGCGTAACTTGTACAAGGTGTAAAAATGTTTTCTTCGATGTGCTTCCAAATGTGCGCATGTAAGCAAGATGTGCAACACTGTTAGAGGTTCATCGCATTTATCACATGTTGGCTGTTTTTCTTGTTTTAACAAGTAATTATGAGTGATGTGCGTGTGACCAATTCGAAGACGGCACAGGATTACTTCGATAAAACGTTCTTGGTGGTAACATGACTTCCATTCATTTAGGAATGGCTTGATTAGTTGAAGTTTGTTGTTGCCTGTCATATTCCATTCCCGTTGCCATTTAGATGTTAGCGCTGTACGGATTGCGCGGATACTATCCCTAACGGGAACATTTACTTGCGAGATACTTAAGTTCTTTGCTGCTGCTGCGCACTGATCTGCCCTTTCATTTCCGGGTATCCCGACGTGACTTGGGACCCAGCAGAACCGGATATTTTGTCCTTCACTTAGACGCGATAATACGCTTAAAATGTCGCCGATGAAGGGTTCGTATTGAGAGCGTATATGGAGGGCCTTCAATGCACTCAAGGAATCCGTAAAAAGTATTGCTTTCTTGTATCTAGCACTTTCAATTCTTTTTACTGCCATCCACAAGGCATAACATTCAGCAGTAAAAACTGAAACAAACCGTGGTAATCTGACTGTTTCTTCCCACGCACCTTGGACTACACTGCTACTGACATAACTAGCCGTTTTGGAGCCATCAGTGTAAAATTCTTTGTATGTGCTGTACCTTTCTTGAACGATGCGAAATTCTTGCAATATGTGTTCACGTGGTGTACCTTGTTTTTTGAGATGTGTCAGTGAGAGGTCAAGAAATTGCGTAAAGTTTTTCCAGGGAGGCAGCCTTCTTGGCCTTTTGGTAACAGAAAGGGCATCTGTAGGGACGTTACACTCGCGACATTTTTCTTCGAATCTGAGTATAAGTGGCCTTATTGCGTTTGGTTTGTTTGTGTAATGGAGTCGTTTGTCACAGTGTGTGATAATGTTGTAGCATATATGGTTTGGCGATGAGCGAACTCTTAGGACATATGTAAGCATTAGCTGCGTTCGTCTGCTGTCCAGTGCCGGTTCGTTACTCTCGGAGTACAAGCTGGGAAGCGGCGAGGTCCGGTATGCACCGGTTGCCAAGCGTATCCCTTTGTTATGTACGGGGTCGAGTCTCTTGAGGTAGGATTGTCTCGCTGAACCGTAAACTACACTTCCATAATCTAATTTGCTGCGCACCAATGAACGATATATGTGCAGAAGGCACTTACGGTCAGCGCCCCACCGCTTCCGCGACAGAACTTTGAGGACATTGAGTGCCCTAGTCGCTTTAATTTTTAGACTGGTAATGTGTGATAGAAAGTTAAGTTTCTTGTCAAATATGACTCCTAGAAACTTGTGCTCTTGTTTAACTGGTAGGACTGTTGCATTCAGTTCAAGAATTGGGTCCGGCTGCAAGCCTCTTTTCTGAGAATACACTACGGCAACTGTCTTTTCCCCGGAGAAACAGAAGCCGTTTTTCTCCGCCCATTGTGTTAGTTTGTTCAACGTGATTTGAGTCTGTCGTTGACATGTCACCATGTTAGACGCGCGGCACGCAATCTGGAGGTCATCAACGTACAGAGAATGCATCAGTGTGGATGGTATAACTTTGTTTACAGAGTTCATTTTCACAACAAAAAGTGTAGTGCTCAGAACGCACCCCTGAGGTACACCGTTTTCTTGAGTAAATACACGAGAGAGTGTCACGCCAAGGCGGACCTGGAAGGTTCGGTTGGACAAGAAGTCGGAGAGACAGTTAAGCATTCTGCCGCGGATTCCCAGATCCGCCAAGTCTCGTAAAATACCATACCTCCAAGTGGTGTCGTAGGCTTTTTGAAGATCAAAAAAGACTGCTAGGCAGTGTTGTTTGTGTAAGAAAGCTTCTCGTATTGTGTTTTCCAGCCGAACTAGGTGGTCAATTGTTGAACAACCTTTTTTGTACCCACATTGGTGGATATCTAGTGAGTTTTCTGTTTCGAGGACGTACGTAAGCCTGATGTTAATGACACTCTCGTAAGTTTTTGCAAGACAACTTGTAAGTGCGATTGGCCTATAGCTGTTTGCTAATGTAGAATCTTTTCCCGTTTTTAGGAATGGGATTATAATGGCCTTCTTCCAATCCGTGGGCATTCGACCAGTTTGCCAAATAACGTTGAAGAAAAACAGAAGGGCCTCGACTGTTTTTGGCGACAGGTGGGCGAGCATTGCATAGTGTATTGTGTCAGGACCAGGCGCTGTTTTTTTACCTGTGGAAAGTACTGTGTTCAGTTCATGGATGGTTAAAGGCGCATTGTATGGCAAGTCTAAGAAACCTGCTGTAGGAAGCTTTTGTTTTTCTATAGATTGCTTGTGCCTTAGGAACGTTTCTGAATAGTTTGCTGAGCTAGATATGTTGTAAAAGTGAAGCCCTAATAGGTCTGCCTGTTCCTGTAGGGATGTCTGAGTACCTGTTGTTGAAAGAAAGGGGATGGTATAGGCAGCGTAGTTGCCATTAAACTTGCGAACCTGATCCCACATTCTTTTGGATGTGACCGAGCTGTTTATGGATGAAACGTAGTTTTGCCAGGAGATTTTCTCGGCTTGCCTACGAACATATCTAGCTTTCGCTTTCGCCTTTTTGAAGGAGATGAGGTTATCGTACGTCGGGTACCTCCGGAAGATACCCCAGGCTTTATTTTGGAGTTTTTTGGCTTCTGTACATTCGTGCGTCCACCAGGGCTTCAAATTCTTTTTTAAGCAACCAGAAGACTGAGGGATAGCTCTCTTTGCTGCCACGATTATACACGTTGTAATCCTTTGATTCATTTCATCTACGCTCAGATTATCTAGACTCTCTTTATCCAGACTGGCTTGATCGGTAAAGAGAGCCCAGTCTGCCAAATGAAGTCGCCAGCGGGGTGGTCTGGAGGGTATGGTAGGAAGTGCTGTGGTTAGACTGATGAGTGCAGGCATGTGGTCACTACCGTATGGATTATCTATTACCTTCCATTTAAAATCTGTGAACAGCGCTGGAGAGCATAGCGCAAGGTCCAGGCAGCTCATAGCTCCTGAACTTGGGGAGCAGTAAGTGGCAGCGCCAGAATTTAAAAGACAAACATCGTTGGCTAAAATAAAATCTTCAAGTGTTTGTCCTCTAGAGTCAACTGTTTTACTACCCCAAAGCGTGTTATGTGCATTAAAATCACCTGCTATCACAAAAGGTTCGGGTAGTTGGTCTAAAATTAATTCTAAATCGCTTACGGTGAATTGCGTGTGCGGTGGAATGTAGAGGGAACAGACGGTGATGGTTTTGTGCGCTACAATGGTAACGGCGGCGGCCTCTATATGACTATTAATATGAATTTCTCTCACTGCTATACCACCTTTAACAACAACAGCCACACCGCCCGACAGTCGGCTTGCCTGCGTACGATCGCGCCGCACAACAGTGAAGCCTTTTAGGATGTTTTGATATCGATCACCTAGGTTGGTTTCCTGAAGGCACAAGGCTACAGGAGAAAAGTCGTGTAGTATTTCCTTTACGTCACCAAAATTGTTTAAAAGCCCTCTACAGTTCCAATGAATTATAAAAGCCATGTTGAATGTAAAAGTTTAAAAATCGAAGGACAAGTGAGTAGGATATAGTAGAATGGAGGTGACTTGCTTCTAAAAGAACTAAAAAATGCGAGTTCCAAAATGGTGCAGGTTCACTTATTTTACAGGGCCCTTTTCTGGCCCTGTAATTGGGGTTTTGCTTTTTTTGGAGCGGTCGAGAGTGTCTCGCCGCTCCTTAGGCGCTGCCTGCACCGCTGGGCCAGAAGTAGTGTCCATCGCCTCGTGCAAGACGTCGGACAGTTGCTCTAGCGAGCGATGATGGCGTTGTGTTGGCTTCGTCTTGGCAGACGAGGCCTTTGACCCCACCAGAGAAGAGGTCGGCAGGACCTCTTTGGCCTCTGAGCTGTCCCGGCTGGTGCCAGGTCTAGGAGAGGCCTCCAGTGTGGCCACGTTAGGGGAGGGTAGGACAGCCGTGGCTGCTCCCACCGTGGGGGCGAGGGGCGGTCGCCTCAGCGCACTACGCGTGGCCTGGACGGCCGCCTGATGCCGTTGTGGTGCTGGCCCCCGTTGCACCACTTCGGCGAATGATGACTTTTTAGCAAGGTACGGTGAGAGACGCTGTCTGGCTTCGCGGAAGCTTATGTTTTCCTTATATTTGATAGTGATGACCTCCTTCTCTTGTCTCCAAGCTGTGCAGGATCTCGAGTACGCCGGGTGGTCACCATCACAATTTGCACAGTGAGCTTCAGCATTGCAGTTGTCATCAGCAGAGTGTCCCGTAGCGCTGCACTTAGCACAAGTAAGCTGCCCTCGGCAGCTCTGTGATGCATGGCCAAACCTTTGGCACTTGAAGCAGCGCCTTGGGTTCGGAATGTATGGTCTGACGTGCAACTTCAAGTAGCCTGTTTCTATTTCGTCTGGGAGTGTGCTAGAGTTGAAGGTGACGATTATGTGCCTAGTGAGTATTTCCCTGTTGTCTCGTCTGATTTTTATTCGTTGTACCTGTACAACATTCTCATCCTTCCAGCCGGCCAGGAGTTCATCATCAGTAAGGTCCATGAGGTCATCGTCTGACACGACACCCTTCACCGTATTCATTGTTCTGTGGGCGGTGACAGTTATCGGTTGGTCCCCAAACGCTACAAGGTTCGTCAATTTTTGATATTGCGACTTATCTTTAACTTCAACCAGCAGGTCCCCACTGGCCATCTTCGTGGCTTTGTAGCCGCTTCCGATGGTCTCAGTGAGACACCTTGACACTAGGAAAGGTGAAATGTTACGGACTTTTTTGTCGGTGTTCTCACAGTGGATGACGTGATACTTGGGGAAGGTGTCTTTCTTTTTCTGGAGGATTTCAGCGGTTGCATCGGTGCGCCCCCGCTTCGGGGGACGATCATTTGCGAAAATGTTGGACGATCCCATTAAATGAGTACATTGTTCGGCAACAATGCCAGTCACCCACCACCGAGCCCAACAAGGGGACACGGCAGAGGTTGTGATGGAGCAAGCCCTGCCATGCCAACTGTACATCGTCGCTATAACCAAATATGGTGTACCCAAGGTAGGACCACCACACAAGGTTAACCCTCGCCGCCAGGAAAATTGGAAGTAAATAGAAGAGAGTAGAAGACAGGACAGATAGATAGCGAGAGATAAAGACGAAGATGTAGGCAGAGAGAGATAGGAAAAGGCGACTGCCGATTTCCCCTGGGTGGGTCAGCCCAGGGGTGCCGTCTACGTGAAGCCGGGGCCAAAGGGGTGTGTTGCCTCTGCCGGGGGGCCTTAAAGGTCCAATCACCCGGCGTCGGCTCAACCCCCAGGATCCCCCTTTCCCCGGACACGGCAAAGCCACGCACGGCTAGGCGTGGGAGGGAGTCGAAACTCCCCCGTTAGCTCGGGTCCGTGGTGTCGCTACACACCAAACGCCTACTTGCGCAGGCGCCCCTGCGGGGAGAATTTTGCAAATACTTGCTATAATAAGAAAGTTACAGGGGTTAAAACATCCATTCCAGGTAATTTCAAATTTTTGCACGGCCTCCCCACACTTGTATTTCATAAAAAGGGGGAAAGAATAGCACGTTGCCGTGACTCCACCCACTTTGGCATCATGACACGATATCAGTGATACGTGATCAGCGCAGCCAACAACCCAGCAGGACATCCCAGACATGAACACATGTTTAAGCATACAAAACTGGGCGAGTTGGTTAAGCTTCATGATGTAAAAAACCTGCACAAAAGACGACACACAAAAGCGCTTGTCCTGTGTCCTCCTTCTTTTGTGTGTCGTCTTTTATGCTGGTTTTTATTGTGATAGCAGCTATATGAACACTCTCGGCTAGACTTTGCCGCCGGCGTAGCCGTCACTCACAGTATATATATATGTATCTATATACAGTCCAGAACGCTTATAACAAACCTGAGCCTGATGCGGCATCCATTCGCTGTATCCCAAAGTTAGTAGTAAATTAAACACAGCTTTTAAAAAAGTTGCGAGTGAAAACACGAACGTTTTTTTGCCCAAGAAAGTCCGTGATGCACGTGTTTCAAAGAGCAGAAGCGATAAGGGCGGTCTCTAGTTTATTTCAAACAGCAGAGTGCTTGTTCACCGAGGCCCGTGGCATAAGCTGCATGAGGAATTGGCTTCAAAGTTTCGTCCTTTTCGCAATTCGATTCCTCCAAATCGCTCTTGCCAGGTACTTCAATCACAATGCCCTAATCCGTGCACGGTTCCGTGGTGTCGGCATCATCATCGGCCATAGTGAAACTATCGCAGCAGATGTTCCACCCACTCTCCCACGCCGGAGTCGATGGCGCGCTGCTACAAATCGCCGCCAAAGTGATCCTGTTCGGAAGCTTCAGGCTCAGCATCGGGCCCGACGACGACGAAGTCGGCCTCGTGAAAACAGATTCGCACGCATGTAGCTGTCACCGCCGCCCACGAAATATTCACCATCTCCAAAACCAACTACCGGGACGCACGTACCGGCAAGTTGGCTGCCAGGAGGTCAACAGCTATGAGCAAGCGCTCCGCAACGTGGCACCTAACGCGCGTATTACACTTAAGCCAAGCGGTAACACTTTCTACGTTTTCTTGAGCAGCAGGAAAAGGCATGCAAGTCCTCCCATCTGCCATCCAGATCACACACGCACCCCAAGAGCGAGCAAGATGCGCACACGCGACAAACATGCCAGAACGCGCGGCACAGCTCTGGGCCTCTGTTTAGTCAGAAAACGAAACTAACTCTTGTCAGTGTGGCTGGCGTCGTGAAGCGGTGGAGACGGGCGAAGGCTTTGTGATCAAGAGAGGAGAGCAGCTTCGCGAGAGAAGAAGGGCAAGGAGTTGTGATAGAGTGAAGTGAGGGGAGGACATGGCAGGAGGGTGACCTTGAAAACCAAAATACGCGGGAAGGAGGTAGGTCGGCTAGCTTGCTTGAAACATCCGCGAAACGCGCAACTCATGCGTAGAAAAACTTGAAAGAGTGTCTTTGCGAGCAGAAGTCAGAGCACGGCCACCTGGATCGGCGTGCGCAGCGATGTTCAAAGAATCAGTGGTCGTGGTCAAAAAATCGTTTTGTTGCGCCGCTGGGTTTGGGCGGTCTTACAAACTTCGATGTTTCGCGATTCCGCACGCATGTGAAGGGGACGCTGAGCCGAGTGCAAAATGAGCAAGAACAGGTCCTAAACACAAAATGAATCGCGAATTATCAGAGTCGGTGGGGTAGTGTACGTGCGTGCACTAGACGCAGGCGATCAGATACAGTCAGTGGCCAATGATGTTGGCACATGGTCTGGTCACTCCAGGCCGGTGACGCCAACAACAGTATCAGCGATCAAAAACAGAGGAGATGGATGACCGGTCTTTGAAAGATCAGTGGCAGTGTTAAAACACGGGCCTTGTCGTGTATGGGGGTTTCTCAGAGTAGCAGGGGGACAAAGCACGGTGGGGTGCGTAACAAAAAGCGGTCGGGGAGAGCGGCAACTATAGGGGCGCGGAGGCAGGGTTGGCGTTTAACAATAAGAATGTATGGGCACCTCGCCGATGAGTGGTTTCCCGGGAAGTTGGCTGAGCGCCGACCCCGTTTGCTGCAATTGATCGGTGGCGCTCGGAGACGTTCGTTGTAGGTGCGATATGGTGCCAATGAACAAATGTACATTTTTACGGTCACGCGGATATTGTTTGTTTTACGGGAAAGTTTGTTTTAAGTTGGGCCATTATATGTGGGCTCAGCTGTATATATATGAAAATGCTAAAAAATAACTCGGAAAAAGACTAAAGTACGCAGAATCGAACTTGGAACCTCTGAGACGTGAGTGCAAGGCTGAACCACCACTGAACCACCAAGGAGCACGTCCTTAAACGTTCACACGGCAAGTTATTTATGTCTACTACATACCGCTGGTGACGGGCATCTCGAGGAAGGGGGGGAACTATCGTGTTTTCACCATTACCAGCAAGAATGCGCAAGGAGCACGCGTCGTCAAATCATCACGATGCGGCAGTGCGTGCACTCTTCTCCAAGGCATACACGACGACCCTACGCAGAGAAGGTGGATGAACGCTTAGCCTTTATCTCGCAGTGGGGAGGATCGTACGTCTTGACTGGCTTTGGACTTTCACTGGAACGATTCTGTTGTAGTTACTGGGTGCACAAAGATCACTGCAATGATTGCACAGTCTCCGTTTGCAAAATGGGCACACTTTTCAAACGCAGCTTAGTAACAGCTGAGATGCTTATTCACCTTCACCTGTACTCGTGAGTACGTTTCGTGCTTCATTTGTGCGTGAGAAACACGGGGCATGTTTTGATATGGTTGCCATTCTGCCCGTGACCTTTCAATTTGTTGCTATTGTGCTCATTGCTTCGCTTTCGCGCCAATGCTGTGACTTTTTAACATCAGGAACACATGTCACAGCAAAGTACAGTTCAAGGTAAACCCTTCCCCCACCAGTAAAGTAGCGAGACACCTCTTTATTTCAGACATTTTCAATCTGACAATACCGCTTCTCCCAGTAGTCTCAGGCTTTACAAAATGGCAGAAGGCAGCACAGGAAAACAAAAATGCAGACGGCACGGCTGAAACTGCATTACTGCAGAGCCAATGTGCCGTTACATAGAGCAAAGTACCAATCGAAAAGGTCTGTGGTATGTAAAGTTGCTCATGGGCAAGCTTGCGTCACTGTGTGTATGAGAGGAATTGGTAAAAAAATAAATAAATAGGGCTAGACATTGTTATTAGAAGTGGAGAATCTGCACTACCCCTTGTGCTGTAATATTAAAAAAATCTGAGACTGTTTACTGGCCCTTCAGCTCTTTTACACACAAAGCTCCATTCTTGGTGGGAAACAAATTTAATAAAAAAATGGAATATTTTACAGAAAATTATTTACGCTCAAAAAACAAGAAATTAGCAATTCTAGTTAAAAAGATATGAGGTGGTCACATGAGGTGACCACCATGCAATAAGGGTGACACTTTCGGTGAAACAACAGCTCTTGATTTTTATAGTCCGTAGCGTCAACTACTTTTACGACATGGTCTCCTGCACTATCAACATAATAAAAACTGCATATAACTTCTGTAAAAACAAAAATAAAGATATCCCGGGTCTGCCCTCTAGAGCGCCTTGAGGACAATAGTAGCCGGAAGAAACCAAATGTAACGTGTCACATTGAAGCCCAAACAAAGTAGCGTTATCTCTGTGAGATTGCCGAAAGCTTTAATATATGCAACCTTTAAAATCCAGGACGTGGGCTCACGTGTTTCAAGAGAAAATAAAATGGAGGAAAGGTAGTTACCTAGGGTGAACACAAAGCTGGAAAGAGTTCAACTGGTGAATTCCATCTGGGGTCACAAAAGTGGTATTTTCATAGTCTATGTTATTGACAGCGATTCGCCACTACCCGGATCAAAGGTATAAAAAATTTTAGGCAGTCGTCAATATGCAGTAGCAGGTAAAATTCTTTGTTATTATCTTGTTCACGTGTTGGTAGTCGACTCATCACACTAATATCAACAACTTTAATACTTTCTTCTGACAAGAAAACAGAGGAAATCAAAGGAGTACAAGATTGCTCAATTATGTTTTTGGCAAACATCTAGTCCACTCACACTTGAATTTTGTTACGCTCAGTTGGAGATACACGGTATGGCCGTCAATGTACCAAAGAGGCATCGCCGGGGTTAATGCGGAGCTTTAAAGCATTGGTTTGACCTAGCAGACGGGCACTACAGTCAAATACATCTCAGTATGATTCATAGATGCTAAGGAGCACATTCAGTTCAGTTCAGTTTATTTCCTTAAAGGCCCCAGTTATAGGGGTCTCACATAAGGGGTGGGGAAAACATGTAATGGGTAAATCCAAATAAAAAGAAAAACCAATAGAACTTTGGAAAAAGAGGAGAAAGTAAAAGAAAGAAATGTTGATACACTGTTAAAACGAGAAGACGTGCTAAGTAATTAATTTGGTAACATTAGAAGAAACAACATGATGTGGCAATATATTGTAATAATCATTGAAAATCTTGCACAAAATTAACACTGTACAAATAAATACAATAATAAACAATGAACACTGTAGAAATAAAGACTCACGTTAAGTACAAATGGCAACTAATTTGGTAAAACAGCAGACACAGCAGCATAAAACATGTGGCGGTTATTTGTAGATACAACATGGTGCGGAAGGGCATTCCACTCCGACGCTGTACGAGAAAAAAAATGAAGTGCTATCCAATCGTAAGCGCGAACATTTCAGTTTTATCTCAATGCCTCAATTCTCAGTCTTGTCTCAATGGCTTGGAGTGGCCAAACACACAAGGGTAAGGTGAGGCGAGTGGTTATATGCTATCTACGATCGCATCTGCCATGGTTTTGTCCCAAAGAGTTTGAGGAAAGCAGCGTTGCTCGACTGGTCTAGCATTGGACGTACGCACTTTTGGAGTTCAGTCAGTTATGCCGTCGCCATACATGATCGTGTCACAAATGACCGCGGTTTCTTCCACAGCAGCTGTAGTATGGTTGTGGCAATGACAACCATGAAAATGCACAAGTGCATGTGCTGGTCGCACTCGTATTTCCGAAGCTTTGAGCACGTTGCTCTCGGTGTTCATTCAACGGTTTCGGTAGTACAGTTCATATCATGCACCGCGATTAGGAAAAGTGTTCAAAATATTCGATTTTCGCCCCAATGAACATAGATGAATTTTGCTGGGGAATTTCATGAACTTGCGTGCCATGGTTTCACATCACTGAGATTCTACTGTACGTTTAGATGAACGCCTCCTCAATTTGTTTATAATAAACTGCGATGGATTCGCAGAAAGCCTGTAAGAGATTGACGTGCATTTTTGTCGATGTGGCCAGATCACGCACAGAAATTTCAATTTCCGGGAGATTTTCATGACAACCGTACCAACAGAAAAAGTGGCTGAAATCCGGGAGGCTTGGCAGGTATGCGGATGTAATGGGTGCAAGCACATAGCCACTCTCAGCTATATATGGCGAAGGCATTACAAGGGTCCAAGTCACTGTTGAAGCAAGGGTAACATCAGTGGTTCAGTAAGTGAGAACGGTGAGAAGAACTGAAGTATGATGGCCGACAATAGTAACGCGTGCCAATGAAAGTAGCCGCACCACCAGTAATACAAACTCTGCATGACGAGGCTCATGCATCGTGGTCACGGAGAAGAATTTTAAAATAAGGCTGAACCTCCAATCACTAATCTTTCACACGACAAGTAACACAATCAATAATCATCTGGCACACTAAACCGCGTGTACTCCTGGATTTCGCATCATGCGCTCAACGCTACATAAGAACCTGTTGCTCAGAGCCCCGCCGCGGTGGTCCAGTGGCTAAGGTTCTCGGCTGCGGTCGCGGGATCGAATCCCGGCTGCGGCGGCTGCATTTCCAATGGAGGCGGAAATGTTGTAGGCCCGTGTGCTCAGATGTGGGTGCATGTTAAAGAACACCAGGTGGTCGAAATTTCCGGAGTCCTCCACTATGGCATCTCTCATAATCATATGGTGGTTTTGGGACGCTAAACCCTACATATCAATCAAATCAACCTGTTGCTCAGCCGTCACTCTATTGTGAACAAGAGATCCGTACGAATCGCGTAAAGTCATTTATTATGTTTCACATTGGTCAGTGACCTGTTTTTCAAGAGAGTTGAAAATGTGCGTTCTGAAGTTGATGTGGAGACAGGAAGCGTAGCAAAGATGCCAGGAAGGCAGTGAATGGTGGAAAAAAATTCAGCATTCTACATGCTTAGGGCACTCAAAGCGCCTGCTGCGAGATTCGCTTCGGGGACTTTAGACCATTTTTTTCTCCACAGCATCGATTCCCCTTTGATCCCAGACGCACGCTCACAGAGGTAAAATTGCGCTGCATCAGTGATTCGAGAAATGCTTGTTGATGCACAATATTTTGGTAAGATCATTTGAACACCCACTACAACACTTGTGTGGCTCTCAAAACGCTCTTTGAGCTGGTTTTCTAGGTTGGCCAAGAAAGGCGAACACAATAGTACTCTTATGGATTGGCAGCAGGTGCCTTATATTTTTGGCTTTGCCTCAAGACCGTTCGTGGCAGTGCCTTTTCTACATTCACATCGCTTAGAAGACGACAAGCCTCTTCAAAAACTTCGTGAATTTCTTGGATTCGTCTGCTCTGTTTTCAATGAGGATGCTGACAAAGTCATTGACGTGGTCACACGCCTGCAACAAGTCACAGTCGACCTTTTGCAAAAACTTGAAAAGTGGCAATATCAGAGAAAACAGCCAGCTGCTTACGGATAGGGAGAGCACAAATTCAGGCTTAGTGATCGCACTTAGCAGCTGGCATGCTTTAGACAACATATCTGATGACACAGCCCCCACTAAGTCTTCATGGAATCTAGTCATCGGCATGTAAAGTTCCAAGAAAGCATTGGGTGGCTTTCAACCCACCTTGTCTGGCAGAGGGACATTCTTCCTTGTTGTTCTGTTTTAACTTGATCTTGTAGATGGTTAAATCATTTAAGGGCCTTGACAAATGAACACACAGAAGAAACAGTTCCTAAGTCATTTCAAATGCTAGACAGCTGGCACAAATGGAGCAATGGCAGGGTTAAGGAGTGAGCGCCACAATGAACATAGAAGGCTTTTGGAAATGTCTCTCAAATGACCGCTTGAACACTGTTTAGGTGCCCACTCATGGAAGCTGCACCATCGTAGCCCTGCGCACAAAGTAAAGTTAAATCAAGGTCGTGGCTTCGTAGAGTGCTCAAAACGCTGTGTGCTAGGGCTTTGCAGGAGAGTTGATGCACAGGAACAAAAATTTTAAAATCTTCTCGAAGTACACAATGCTCTGTTGTGTGCTTGTCGACATATCGGACACAAAGACAGAGCTTCGCAGTGCAGAAAATGTCTGTCGCTACGTCAGGGAGGATTGAAAAACAAGCAGAAGCGTTGCCTCGGTTCACCATTTTGCTCTGAATGATTTGGACACAAATATCACTTTAAAGTGCGCCTGTGTACATGGTACAGGCGGGAGATGTTTAAATAGACTTCTTTAAGCGAGCATCTCCACATGCGGCCCTCATTCTGAGAAGTGCGCGAAAGTTCCCATTGTTCATGATGGCAAACCCTTCGGCCAAACCGATAGGACCGCAGTCATC
Organism: Rhipicephalus microplus; assembly: GCF_043290135.1. Taxonomy (NCBI): domain Eukaryota; kingdom Metazoa; phylum Arthropoda; class Arachnida; order Ixodida; family Ixodidae; genus Rhipicephalus; species Rhipicephalus microplus. Next base: position 256,467,695 of record NC_134702.1, read on the forward strand.
TATTTCGCAAAGTGCCACTTCTTGACGTCTGCAAAACATCGCCGTTTCAATTATCGGCACCATATTTTTCCGGTTCTCCTCCTTTTTTTTTTTTTTCACTGCAGTGTCCAATAGACTTTTCATGTCACACATAAGTTCCGAGTGAACTCCAAGAAAACCCTCCGACTGTGATGCGGACTTTACATGGCAGCTGCTGACTGCATGACATTTGAAGGCGTCCATGGCTTCTTTGTAGTTCATGAAAGCTTTTGTCGCGAAGCAACCCAAGCGCTGATGTTTCCCCTTTCCAGCACATTCTTTGGGGAAGAGTGTGCAAAATTTACAGAGTGCTTCTCCCAAAAGCTCTGAATACACAAGCCACGGGTAGCTAGTCACCTAATAAGGTTGGAAGCGCAGATTTCGAGTTGTTGTGGGTGGAAAATTGTAGTTATCCAGAGGATTCCAGGGGCTATGCAGGAGTATTTTTTTAAGGTGAAGTTTGATTGATATGTGGGGTTCACCGTCTCAAAACCTCCATATGATTATGAGAGGCGCCGTAGTGGAAGGCTCCGGAAATTTCAACCGTCTGGGGTTCTTTAACCGGCATGCAAATCTGAGCACACGGGCCTACAGCATTTACGCTTCCATTTTAAGGTGGGGTCGACCACAGTCTTTGTGACAATGTCTCAATAGGCTACACATGCATGTTGTACGTGGAGTCACAATCACAACAACATGCGAAGGCTACGCTACCCACCTCATTCGTGTCCACGCCTCTGTTCTTCGTTGTTGGCGCAGTAATGCTGGCTGCTGAAACACATTGTTGTGAAACAGGGTGCACTTCACTACAGCTGAGTAGATTCTGGAACGGAAGAACGCGGCTTGTCCGAGCTTCGACACCGAACTGAAGGCTTGTCACAGAATGACAGCCTCCTAGTTGTGAGTTAACGTGGTTGTTTGATCCTTGAACATGCTCGTCCATAATCACTCGAGCCTTTTTCATAAAGTAGTAAGCCAGGCTCGCTTGCTTGGAATTCGAGTCATGCTTTTTCATGGTGTCATTGTATCCTAAAGGCTATGAACGAACTAGCAGGTTTCACAAAAATCCTTTTAAGAATAAGAGGCAAAAGTTTGCTATGCGACAGCAGCCTCGATTTTCTTCCCTGGCTTCAAAACCGCGACGCGAACCAGTATGCCTCTCACCCTCTGTCGAGCTCTCCGGCAAACAGTGAGCGAGCGACCTTTCACACAACCGTCGCTCCATTCACCGATTGATTGAGGGAGCAGATTTTTTGAACTCGCTGAGGCTGTTGACCATGGGTGACGTTTTCCCAGCTGCGATGTTGTGCTTTAGGGTACTGGAATTAATTTTACTGGCACGCTAAATTGGTCAACACAGACAGAGATGTTGTAGTTCTGTGTTGTTGCGTTGTCTTGAGTGTCTGAAACAACTGAGTTTTTAGTCGGAGGGGGCACATTTGTGTTCCAAGGGGGAGCACCGTCTATAAGCGACTTCTACACAAAAAAGCGGCACAGCATGTGTTATGCTTCTGGGCATGGGGCGAATCGACAGTGGAATACATGTAACAGTATTTCTTAACGCATCACATTTCTTATTGTGTCATTTCAGAAAGTTGTACGTGGAGAAGAGAGAGTTATTTTGTGCAAATGCTCTCTAAAATATTGACAGAAAAATATTTCGTGCAGTGGGGGGGGATGTTGAACCCCCACCCACCCCCTGGCTACATACCTGCGTGACGCTAAAGAAGCAAAAAAAAAGTGCCCCCACCTCCCCAAAGGGAATTGTGAGGATGCAAATGCTTTGCGTAGCGTTTATAATGGCATTTCGCATGTGAGAACCCAGCACTAGAAGAATAATGTTTTCTTTTTTTTTCCCTTACACCGTGCAGCCAATAGCGCTGTTTGCCGCACGTGGCGTTTTTTTTCGCGAGAATCGCGGTATGTGTTTTCAGATCTAGTAGCTAGCGTGCACGGTTAAAAAAAACGCTACACAAATGCTGGCAGCACAAACACTACTACAAATGCATTTCAAACGCACTGCATTGAGGCAGTGGCAAGTCACTTTTAAGTCAAGGAGGTGGGGGCTCCAGTTGCTAGGGGCAAGGATAAGCGCGCCCGCTCGCAGCTGTTGCAGACAGCTGCTGAGGTCGAAGCGTGACGTGGTGGGGGCTTCAGTTGCTAGGGACGCGCGCACCCACGGCTGTTGCTAAGGGAGAGGGTGATGTACAGATCCCGACGTACGCCTGACATAGCCAGACTATGAAATGAATTCGCATTTAAAACTGCACATTCTGTGCAGCTCAAGGAAGTTCAGTTAATGGGATTTAAGAAGACCCTGGCTGGAGGACTGAACAATGTAGTTGGAATCCGGCTTTTTCACGATGCTGTGGCACATGCATCCTCCTCTAGTAGAAAAGTCGCAAAACCTTTTGTGGTCTCGGAGGCCTTGATTCTGGCCCAATTCCAGTTCTCCCGACCCTACCAAAATGCCAGAGAGCAGTACCCGAAAATAGAAAAAGTGGATTGAAAACAGAAGCGAGAAAGGAGTTAATGCGAGCACTAAGGACGATTTCATCAGTGCAAATGGCCACAGCTTGATCTGTGGTTTCTGTATCACAAAGGACACTGCCAAAGAGCTTTATACCTTGAACTCCATGCTATGACCAGCAAAAATGAGTATTGCAGAAGTGTGGCAGCTTGGGCTAGTTGGTATGACATGATGATAGCTATAGCGCGAGAACAGAACGACGACAAAGAGACAAGAAGGACACAAAGTACACGAGCCCTCGTGTCCTTCATGTCCTTCTTGTCTCTTCGTCGTCGTTCTGTTCTCGCGCTATAACAATCATCATGTGTATTGCAGCAACGACTGTCAAACACAACATGCACTTGACGTACTGAGGCATGTAAACAGACTAAGCAAGTTATCTGTAATGACTGTATTAGAATGATGTATCATTAACCAGAACTGTACACGAATGCTGCAAGCAAGCAAAACCTTAACTCGATCCGATATTGGCACAATCTAACAGACAACCTGCATAGTAACCGTGGGGTTTTAAGGGGTGGCTGGCCCAGAATTCCTTAGAAACGGAGCTGAGGTACAAAGGGACATACAGTATCCTTACATGTTACAGCCTCAGCCACGATTGCTTGTCAGCAGCCACTGAGCATGAAATGCATGTGCCGCTTCCTTCATCATTCTCATTTTCTACTATCGAGGCACTTGCAGCCACTGCTCTTATACTGCGCCCTCTCGGGAAAAATAGGGGAGAAAGACATGGGCTACTGTCACAAACGAGCACTGAACAAAGCGCACACCTCTGAATTTTAACTGCTACTTGAAATCGAGGCGCCAGACTGACGCGACAGAAACCGGCGAAAAAAAGAAAACAAGCATCAAAGGACACTTCAGGGGCGCTGCTTCTCCTCTTTGAATGGGCCACGCTATGCTGACTAACCTCCTCGCATCTATCGCTGAGCAACATCCAGAATCATCGAGAAGAAAAGCATGAGTCACTTTCTGGTTGCGTCACAGGTCAAGGAGAGTTCTCGAAAAGTCTCGTCCTTTCCCCAGCTTTGGCTGTGCCGCAAGCCGACGAAGCTTCTAGAATCCAAGGTAAACGTATACAGTTGAGCCCACATATAACAGCCCCACTTAAAACGAACAATATCCGCTTGACCGTGAAAATATACATTGGTTCAATAGCACAAAATCGCACTTACAACGAACGTCTCCGAGCGCCGCTTATCGATTACAGCGAACGGAGTCAGCGGTTTGCCGACTTGCAGGGAAACCAATTTCGACCACTGATCAGGCATCGGCGAGGTGCCCACACATTCTTATTGTTAAACACCAACGCTGCCTCCACGACCCTCTAGTTGCCGCTCTCCCTAACCCTTGGAGGAAGGAAAGCTGTTTCCTTCCTCCATGCCCCGACTGCTTTTTGTTTTGCACCCCTCCGTACTTTGTCCCCCCGCTACACTGAGCACCCCGCATCGCCAGACGAGGCCTGTGTTTTAACATTGCCACCGATCTTTCGAAGACCGGTCGGCCATCTACCCTCTTTTTGATCACTGGCATTGTCGTTGGCGACGCCGGCCTGGAGTGACCAGATCATTTACCAACATTGTCGGCCGCTGACTGTATCCGATGGTCGGCGTCTAGTGCACACGCGTACGCTACCCAACCGACTCTGATAATTTGCGATTCGTTTCGTGTTTAGGACTTGTTCTCGCTCACTTCACCTTCGATTTAGCACGTCTCTCGCGCGGGTGCGGAAGTGCGAAAGCAGTTGTTGATTGGCACAGAACGAATCGCAAAATATCGAAGTTCATGAGGCCACGCAAACTCACCGGCGCAACGAAACGATTTTTTCACCACTGCCGCCGATTTTTCGAACACCGCCACGCGCACCGATTCAGACGGCCGTGCTTTGACTTCTGCACGCGCAGGCACTCTTTCCAAGTTTCTCTACGTGCAAGTTTCGCAGACCTTTCAAGCAAGCTACCCAACCTGTCTCCTTCCCGTGTGTTTTGGTTTTCAAGGCCGCCCTCCCGCCGCATCCTCCCCCTCTTTATTGCGATTCCTTGCCCTTCTCTCGCAAGCCTGCTTTCCTCTCTTGATCACAACCCCTTCGCCCGTGTCCACCGCATCGCGACGCCCACCATGCTAGCTCGAATTAGTTTCAGTTTCTGACTGGAAACGAGCCCAGAGCTCTTCCACGCGTTCTGGCATGTGTGTCGCTTGTGCGCGTCTTGCTCGCACTTGGTGTGCGTGTGTGGTCACGGTGGCCAACGAGAGGACTAGCACGCTTTTTCCTGCCGCTCAACGAAACGTCGAAAGTGTGATTGCTTGGCTTGAGCGTAATCCGAGCGTTAGGTGCCGCGTTGCAGAGCGCTTGCTCATAGCTACTGACCACCTGGCAGCCAACTTGCCGCTTCGGGCGTCTCGGTATTCAGCTGAGCGTGGAGATGGTGAATATTTCGTGGGCGGCGGTGACGGCTACATGCGCCGTCGGGCCTGACGCCGAGCCTGAAGCTTCCGAACTGCGGCGGCGATTTGTGGCAGCGCGTCGACTCAGACCTGAAAGAGCAGGTGGGACATCTGTTGCGATGGTTTAATTACGGCCGACAATGAGGTCGACACTGTGGAACCGTGCACGGATAGGGGCATTGTTAATGAAGTACATGGCGAGAGCGATTTGGAGGAATCGGATTGTGAAAACGACGATACTTTGGAGCCAGTGCCTCATGCAGCTTATGTCACGGGCCTTGGCAAACGAGCACCCTCCTGTTTTAAACGAACTCGAGACCGCCCTTATCGCTTCTGCTCTTTGAAACACGTGCATCACGGACTTCTGGGGGCAAAAAAGTTTGCGTTTTCACTCGCAACTTTATTTAAAAGCTGTGTTTCATTTACTATGAACTTCGGGATACAGCAAACGCTCAGGTTCGTTATAAGTGGGCTCGACTGTATAAGCGAGCAGCAGATGGTGGTGATCAGGAGATGAGTTTGCCGCCGTCAGGTGAAGTGCCGGTTCTAGAGTGACGAAGCATTTGAGATGAAGAGGTTTTCTACCTGCAGGTGAAGGCTTGTATTACAAGCAGGAGAAGAGTTTACTGCTAGAGGGCGAAGACGCGATCTGCAGTCATAGCGCATGAGTGACCGATGTGTTACCGGCGAAGAAGTTTTGTCATCGGAGTGCAGACATTTGACGACGCGAGGTACCCAGAAGAGAAACTTCAGGATCAACAGAACGACAATCAGCGCTGGACTTTGAGCGGGTGTTTCCTTGAAGAGAAGCGTTTAAACTTTGTTCCAAGAATCCAAGAACTTTCGACTGAGTTTGTTTTGCAAACATTTTAGTCTATAAGTGTTTTAATTAGTTAATGCACGATATTGCAGTGTAGCACATGTCTGTGCCCCTTGTTTTAAATGTGTTTTGCTGTGTTGTGCAGCCATTGTCTTGAGTATCTTGCACTTGGTGACGTATTGTATTCAATTATTGCCGAATGTGTATGTGTGTTGTTTGTTCTGCCGTATTTGAGAATATATTTTTGGTCTGTTGTCAACTCTCAGCTGCTCTGACTCGTTTTTTAGACCACAGCTGGCGTTTGCTGGCGCGTCAAATAGTACCATATCTAAATTGTCCGTGCTTTCGTGGTGCAGTTAAGGGGCTGATATGTCGGCCCTTGAAATCAGCCTGGCGATTGCCTCACTAAATAACAAGACCAGCGACAGCTACTTCGCACTTGTAGTCCACACAACTCTCCTGTCTACCCTTGGCCATGGCCGACTTCACGTGGTGTACGTGACCAAAAGCCGACACAGTCTGTCCACTTTCGCCTCAATAGCCAGGGCAGCAGGCTTTTTGCGGCTGCCCTGTGCTCTGGCCACTGTGCTTGTGGCACTCATCGGCGGCAATCGCCTTGCCGGTTGCAGAGCGCGGATGTCAGCATGGAATCTCTTTGCCTGGGGGTCACCACTGCTTCATCATTGTCCTTGGAAGGCTGCCAGTTCCCATGGCCCATGCTAGTCATAGAGTTTCCTAAATATACACTAGAGAGAACTCTGGCGCTGGTGTCTATGGGAGCTGCAACGCACGGCACTTCAGCAAGCATGGGAATGTTGGGTAGTACACGAATTTGTCCAATCTTGGTACTTCTGGCTCCCTGTGTCTTCATGTGGCTTCAAGCTGTTTTCTCACGAAACAAAAATCGGCAAATGTTCAGCGGTTGCACTTCAACACCTTATTCTTTTAGGTTTACCATTTCAAATATGGTCATAAAGTTGAAACGAATTCGTTCTTTTCTTGAAAAAAAAAAAAAACAGAAACTGTCATAAATGATGCCACAAGTGCCATTCGCTGCCCGCAAGCACGAAGAGTAGGCAAGTACATGTACTACCCATCATTCCCACGGTCGCAGCGCCAGAGACCCTTCTGGTTGGTTAGTTTTAGGAAACTCTATGATGCTAGCCACCACTTTATCCTGTGCCAACTGCTCTGTATCAAACAGCAACTCACTGCTTATGTGTGTCGCCCCACCGTTGGACTCGTCCTTGCTTTTCTCCTGGGCATGGTACTTGTGCACTTTATGTTTCCCAACTTTGGCATCTTCGGCATTATCCACATCGTTACAGACCTTTGCATCGTCAGAGCACTTTTGTGTCTTTGTCCCGCTCGTAAACTTAGGGGTTTGCATCAGCCTCATCGTAGTACTACTCGACTCCTTTCATCCGTTACTCTCCCTCTTCCTCCTCTTTCTCAGCACCATCCATCTCCTTGTAGTTGACCAGCCCCAATATCAAGTGGGAACTCTCAACATGAGGCCAACAATTCGGCTGGCATGCCGTTATAGCCTTCTGTGGAACAGGATGGCATCTTCACAGTCGTGCTGCTCTGGTGCTTGCGAGCTCTTGTAGCAAAATAGCCAGCTACCTGTTTAGCTGATGCATATCGGGTACTTTTCAGAAATATGACATGCCTTGGGGATCCTTCCGTAACAAAAGATACCTTGTCCGACTAGTCATTAACAAGTGCTGACACCTCCACGTCATCTTTGACCTTTTCCTCTTTGTCATCTGCACCTTCCCAGTTTACAATGCTGTGCCTGCTTTCACATCACCTTCGTCTGCTATGTTGTCCTTCTCCTTGTTCTCAGCGACTTCAGCACATCCTGCTCACCTGTCCCGACACCTATAGACCTCTTCCTCGCCGCGCTGGAGCTCTCCAGCCTCCTGCACTCTGACGATTGCCCAGGCCACATCAGAAGACAGCTCAGCACTTCTGTTCCCAAGAGGTCGTGCATACCCACAATTGTAGTTGGCGCCCAGTGCCACGGCGTCACACAAGCTCATCGTGTCCTCTGTGCCTACCACATGCACCATGACACGAGCACTGGTGCACTTCTCCGTCACTCCAGGTAAAGGCTCTCCTGCAGTAGAACCGGCAAGACCTATGGTGCGCAAGGACAATAGGTCGTGAACAGGTGGTGGCAGAACATCATGGTGCTCCTTGGAAGGTCAGCTGTAGAGCTTGCTGAACAAAGGAAGCAAGCTCAAGTGAAAAAGAAGTTGGGCCAAACAGGTATGGCTGGTTTTCAAAGGTGGCATCTCCGATTAACATGGGAGACCTTCACAGTATCATGGGTGCGGGGATCAGCACAGAAAAATAGCTCTTGAGTTTCTCGGATATATGCACTGGGTCCCTAGCCTGAGTCTTGTGCTCAGGAATAGAATTGGCAGCAGACATAGTATTCATAATTGACAGGAAGGAATTTGGCTCAGAGCGCTGCCACAAAGCTGTACCAGGACCAGAAAGGAGGCTGGAAGTACTGCAGCTGCATGGCGACACCTCGCAGGGTAACGAGCCAGACTCATTAGAGCAAATCAGGGTTCAAGAAGCTGCAAACAGTCTTGAAAGTAGAAACGTCATTAACAAAATAAACGTTCCTTTTGCTCACATCTTGGCCATTAAAGGTTGGAATGTCCAGTGTCGTCGTCGTCAAGGCCGCAGGCTATACACGCAGGTGGCCTTCACATGTGGTGACAGTCATCGAAAGCATGAGAAGGTCTGTGACCCAATCTAAAGACGATAAGGCAACGTCGACAAGCAGCGGTTGCTCTCCACTGTGCGACCTCTGTGTCTATGGCCGCACTGGCAAAGTTGTGGGGTTTCAGCTCAGAATCCCTTAGACAAGACTGACGCACAAAACGATATGTCCAAAACTCGGCCATGGCTGCGCATCAGCGGCTGCTGACTGCGAGCGCACAATTGTTCATTGTTCTCTTCTTGTACAATTGGCACACTCCCAGCCACCGCTTCCATATAACACAAATTTGCAGATGCTCCACCTCCATAGCCTTCGCTCTGATTCCAAAATATGTTTTTCCGGGGTATGTCAAGAAATTAATCAAGTGGCTGAGTGAGCAAGTTGGTTGTGTACACAATTGGGTATTTTATTTTCGTGCTGTTAAACTTAAAAGGGTCCTGAAACACTCTTTTAAAAAACTGTAGAACGAATTCACTGAAAGAGCTTTTTGCCTCACGAATGCAACGGCGCAAAAATTTTAAGAATCCATCCAGTACGAACGGAGTTACAAAGATTTGTCACACGCTGCGATCGTGTTCTATCTTCTCTCGTCCCTACGAAAGCGCTGAAAGCTAGGCAGAGAGGAATGGCAGGGGCAAAAAAAAAATTTAAAAGAATACGTCACACTTGCCTGGTGACCTTGTGCACTTTTTTTTCTTTTTTTTTCTTCGAATACGCGGCTTTTTCAGTGTGATCGTATGCGCGCGTGGACAAGTTGCAGCCTCTCGCAGTGATCCTTGTAATGACCGAGCGCGCCATGTTCAAATCAGCCAATGGCTGATAGATGGCCGATGGCTGATAGACGAGCGATTTTTGAGTTTCCTCCATCATTCGTTGAGAGAAAAGAAAACAATTTTTAGCTGAGTTGGAGAATTTATAGTGAATTCCAGCCAGTGTGCTGCACTGTCATATTTGGCTCGCGTGTTCTTGGGAGCCTCTACTACCGATTGGCAGCGTTTTCTGACCCTGCTCGAAATGTGTTGCAGTGACCCTTGAAGCACTTTTTGAGCACGGTCAGAATAAGCTGCCAATCGGTAGTCGAGGCTCCCGACAACACATGAACCAAATATTATAGCGCAACACGTGACCTGGAATTACCGTATTTACTCGCATAATAGGCGCACTTTTTTTTCAGAAAATCCGGCTCGAAGTTAGGGGTGCGCCAATTACACGGGGTAAAATTTTCGAAAATTTTTTCAACTCGGTTCTCGCGCTTTAAATCTGCTGTCGGAGTTTTATAACAAAACTGTGGAAGTCCACCACTTTGTCCTCATATGCTGCGGGCAAGCACTGGCACAAGGTGGTCCGCCTTCGCAGTGCGAGGCCATGGCGCCGCATGAAACGAGTTGTCCATCCGGAGCTGGCTTTGAACTTTTTTGCTTCGATGCCCTGCGCTCGGGCTATTCTGCGCGCCTCAGTCTGCACAATATCCAACGACACAGCACAGCCGTCTTGTCGTAGCTCCCGTATATGCCGGACCAGTTGCTCTTCGACATTCGGATACCTGCCGGTCTTGGCACCGCGGAAAGCCCGCCGTGTCTTCTTCGTCGCCTTAAGTTTTTCTTCTTGGTCCCTCCAGTACCGAATACTGGTTTCTCCAACGCCGAAATGCCTGCTTGCAGCCCGGTTGCCGTGCTCCAGCGCGTACTGCACTGCCTTCAGTTTAAACCCAGCCGTGTAGCTCGCGTACTTCCCCATGGTGGAACCAAAGTTCAATACACGACCACAACATACGCACACCGCTTGCAAAATGGCGTTTCTTTCTTTTTCGCTGATGGAGGTGATGGCGATCGAGCCCCCGGCGTTGTACACGTGACCTCCAAAAAGCGCGGCGATTTGGGGGGTATCAGTAATTGATGGAACAGCCGTTTTTTTTTTTTCCCTCATGGGCGCTTTTTTTTTTTTTTTCAAGTTTTATTTCGACAAACACGTTGGTTAGGTCGTTGCACTTCGAATTTTTTTTATTTGCTCGTCGATTTGCCTTCTTTTTTTCTTCAGGGTACGGGGACCGCGTTCCAACTGTAACGCTGGGGGGTAGAATCGTTTCTGATCACGGCCAAGTTCGGGGTGCGCCTATTATGCGCGGAATTAAAAAAAATCGAATTTTCCGCGACCAAACTAGGGGTGCGCCTATTATGCGAGAGCGCCGATTATGCGAGTAAATACGGTAACAATAAACAATCAAAGTCAGCTAGAAATTGCTTTGTCTTCTCTCGACAAATGGCGGAAGGCGCTCAAAAATCACACGTAGCAAGCCCACCTATCAGCCATTGGCTGATTTGAACATGGCGCGCTCGGTCGTTACAGAGATTGCCGCGGCAGGCCGCGACTTGTCGACACTTGCGCGCAATCACACTGAAAAAGCGGCGCATTCGAAGAAAAAAAAAAAAAAGAAAGAAGTGCTCAAGGTCACGAGGCACGGGTGACGTAGTTGTTTTGCCCCTGCCATCCTTCCCTGCTTAGCTTCCAGCACTTTCTTCCGGACGACAGATGAGAGAATGCGACTGCAGCATGCAGCAAATTTTTTAAACTCCATTCGCACTGGACCGATTCTTAACAATTTTGCAGCGTTGAATTCGTAAGGCAATAAGCTCTTCCAGGGAATCCATTTTATGGTTACTTGAAAAAGTGTTTCACGGTCCCTTTAAGTATATCCAGAAAGCGATCATGTATGATTTGGGTGAGCAGAAAACATAAACAGATATTAAAAAAATGTTTTGCCATAAATAACGTTTTGCTGGATGGAGATTGGGCACTTTTTAATGATTTAAATATTTCATGCGAGTAATAATAATATTCGGGGTTTTACGTCCCAAAACAACTAGATGATTACGAGAAACATTGTAGTGGAAAAGTCAGAAAATGTTTGACTATGTGGTCAAACATTTTCAAACCTGCACTGATATCACACAGTACATGGGCATCTACAATTTTGCCTTCATCAAAATCTGACTGCCGCGGCCAGGATCGAACCTATTTCCTGTGACTGTACTTTGTAACTTTCATCGTAGTAAAAAACTATGCCAGACTGTTTATGAGGCAATTCAATGCAGTAACTCTACTATTACTTGGCTCTTTCAGGGGCCTAGCTTAGCTGAAGCAATGCAGCAGCAAAAATGGGGAACACACAGTTCTCCTGGTTTGGCAAGAAGAATGCACTCACCATCTCCCACGTAATGTCCTCGTATGGCTTGTCACTTTCTGGCATGCTCCACTGTGAGTTACTGCACCAACAGATTACAGCAACCTTCTATAAGTGAGCACCACTCTGTTACCACATTGTTAAACGGCACTTAGCAGCCTGGTGCAGTTGTTTGGATGTCAACACAGTAAACAAGCAGTTCTTAACATAGTCACGTGGTTGTGACAGTGAATAGCGCAACATTCAAGCCAGTAAAGATAAAATTTTTTACTGGGTGAGGGTGTGCTCCGCAAAATAAACCAACACCCAGAAACAATGATAGCAGTGAACACAGTTGTCAAGCACAGTCAACTTCACTGCAGGAGAAATGTGTCTTCGTTTATTCATGTATGATTGAACATTCAAGTGTTATCACTGGTGCTTGCGTTACCTCTGCAATAAACACGACTCAAGCCACGAGTGCAACCTTACCAAAACAACTTGAGACTACTGCAAAGTTCTTAAACACTTGGGTACACCATGCACCAAGTGCTGGTCACAGATGTTTTTGCAAGTGAAGCTTGGTCACTTGAAAACAAAGATTAGAATAATAGTATACCACATAGATTCCACATGCCAAAACCATAAAGTGACAATGAGGCACATACCGTAGTGGAAGGCTCTGGAAATTTTAACATGCACCTAAATCTATGTATGTACACGGGTCTCAGGTATTCCGCCTCCATGGAAATGCGGCCACTGTGGCCAGGAGTGAAAGTATGTAAGTAAACTTGGCATTATTTACATTGTCCCATTAGGTTGTAATTAAATCTACTGCGACTGTTAGTTTTCCTCCTGGGCGTGGTTGGAAAGGCGAAGCATGGGGGAAGGAGACCGAAGACGTGGTGAAGGAGATCGACGTCCGCTGAAGTCTGGCCGACGTCAGCGGGGATCATGTGCATCAGATGTCGCATGCGATTCTGATTGCCGAGGTATGTTGCCGGAATGCTGAGCATCATTAAAATAGAATCCACGGCGGCGACAGTAGCGCTCGACATGTCCTGGAATACTGCAGTTGTAGCAGACGGGCCGGTTATCCGGAGTACGCCAAGAGTTTACAGGTGCTCGAGGTGGTAGAAAGGGCCGATTTACTAGATAAACCGAAACTGCTGACCTGTAGTAGTTGGTGGCTGGACTGTATGAAGGGAGCGGCGATTGGGCACGAGGTTGGCGGACGGCTTTTGCATAAGTCAGCGGTGCAGCAACTGATATTGGGGGCGCGGGCGAAGGGAGAAACTCGGCAACTTGCGCCTGATTAGCACGGCGAAGTGAGTGGTCAGCTGCTGTGGGGGTCTCGTTGATGGTGGCGACAAGAGAGAGCTGTCGAGCAACTTCCTTCCGGATGTACTGTTGAATTTGAGGCATTAACACGCTGTAGTCGGGGCCACTGCTTTTGCACTCCAAAGCCGAAATATCCTCTGTTTGCATATTAGCGTGACGTGTAGAAATTTGCTGCTTGCGCAGCTCATCAAAACTATGACATAGCTGAATCACGGCCGTGATGGTCTGTAGGTCTTTGGCCACAAGCTTATGAAAAGCGTCGTCATCAATGCCTTTCAATATATTCTTTATTCTGTCAGTCTCCGTCATCCTCGCATCAACTCGCCTACAGAGGCTGATCACATCCTAAATGTAGCTCGTGAAGCTCTCACCATTTCGCTGAAATCGTCCCCGCAGGCCCAGTTCAGCGCGAAGTTTGCGCATGGCTGGACGACCGAAAAACGAGGTCACGGCCTCTTTGAAAACCGACCAGGTGGGGATGTTGGCTTGGTGGTTGGTGAACCATAAGTTGGCCAAATACGTCAGGTTGAAGATGACATGAGTCAGCTTCGCAGGGTCATCCCACTTGTTAATCGCGCTGGCACGCTCGTACTCTGCCAGCCAGTCCTCGACATCATGATCTTCAGTGCCGTTGTATACTGGTGGGCCACGTAGACGAAGTACACCAGGGCACATAACAGGCGGCAGCGTGAAAGAGGCTTGTGGGGGATCGACCCGCTTGGTCATCGCGGACTCAGATGGCAGCTTACGGCTGCGGAGCTCCAGGACGTTACCCAGCACCTCCACCAAATCCAACGAGTGAAGTGACGTAAAAACACAGGTCACTATTCGAGAAGCGTTAGCCGCAACAAGTTGGTACAGGCAGGACTCGGCAAGCACGAGCCACACACGAACGTCAACGTCTTCTTTCACGCTGGCACAGAGCTGGCGCCACTATGCTCCGGTACGCTAAACTGGTAAATCTCAGAGCTATTGGTAATTTAGGAAAACAGGCATGCCTCCTCAAAGCTAGTAGAAGAAATAAAGCACGCTACAGTTAAAAAATACGTCCATGTTCAGGAATATTAAATAAAAAATCAAATATCTGCAAGTGCGAGACCTTGATTTGGAAAGTGACTGCGCCACCAACCATAAAACTGAATCTAAAATGCAATAAAACTTTTTCACCCCCCCAACATACGCAGCATCATTGAGTGCTCAAAGAAAGTTCTGGCAAACCCACGATGAGCTGCAATAAAATTGTTTCCAGCAATGTCTTCAGCAGTGGGCGCAAGTGCAGCACCCATGTCTCATACTCGCATCCATGTCTCATCATTAGAGGCCAAATTTATGCGCACATTGATAACTGGGTTTTAGGCACCACAAATAGGCGGTCAAAACACTGTTTTACCCCCACCCAAATCGTAAGTACAGACCCAATAAACTTTGACAAAACTCAAATTTTCAAAGAAATGCATGTGGGATCTGTGCAACTTACAAGAAAGCAAACAGAATCGTTTTAGTTTATGATGGTATATAGATGCCAATGGTTTAGCATGGCCATGAAATTTTTCCCGCATACTTTGCAGAAACAAGGTCTCTCCTTTTCTAGTCCAGCATGGTGAGCTAAGTGTCCACCATCAAATAAACATGCTCTCGAGTTCGTTTATTTTCGGCATGGCTGAGAAAGGAAACACCGAAGCAAATAGCCAGACGGCTAATAGGCCAGAAGGGTCTCTTTGCCTCTTATTAACTTGGTCTAACCATACAGGGTTAATTTCCTTTCTGCCTGCGAACACCTTAAACGGCCCTTAACCAGGTTTGAGAATTCTAAGAAGGCAGGAGGAGTGCATGCACTGGGTGCTCACGATCTTAACTGCCAATATTTGCAATGATACGCACACCGGAAATATCAGATTGAACACCGCTTGACCTTCATTTCATGGGGATGCACCCACATGTGGGTGCAGACGTATAAAACAAGGAATGATCCTTCGTAAATCAAAGCAGTATATGACACTGTACAAATTTTTCAAAGCCACGTGTGTAATTTAAGCAACCTATTGCCTGTATAGAAGTATGAAGGTCTATAAAAATATTAAAAGATACAAACAGAATCTATGCGCATTATCTGTTTGTTTTTTTTATTCTTAACAAGCGGGATGCTGCCTCTATTTAGTTTGCGTAGGCGTTCTTGCCGTTCTCTTATCGTGCCAGTGCCAGCATTCACAACCCTTGGCGAGATTTAAGTGCATCCTTTTCAGAGCAATTCCAGCAGTGCGATGCTGTGTGTCATAGTAAGAATATATGATCCCTACCAGTCGCTGCAGACCTGTGCACATAGACAGATCCATCCCACAGAAACAGGCAGTACAATACAGAGAATGTCGAAACGACTCAACACCGCTTGTGTGCATGACCGGGCATGGGCATATCATGCTAATGTAGCACCAATGATGTGTTGAAGCCTCCGCATCGTGTGAACTTTCGGCTTCGAGTTGCTCCGATACCGAAGAGGGGAGAAAAGAAATTCGGCTTGCGAATTCTACACCGGACCAAAGGCAAGGGTTTCAAGCTCACCTCCTGGCATCATGCTCTTGCGCCTCGTTAGAAACCAATCAAGAAATTCTACTGTTATTAAGCCTTTCATTGGGCACGCAACAACTTTCAATGTCTCAGTAAAATTTTTCATATGACCTAGTGAAGCCCCCTTTAACAAGTAAATAACAAAAAAAACGAAAACCATGTGGACATCTTTTTTCTTTTTATCTAAGCTCTACTTTCCCCTGATGACACTCCAAGGTGTTGCTTTCACTCCTCATCATCCTGCGGCTGCATAGAAGCACCTCTTGTTCCCATATGAGGTCCAGTGCCCGGACTGCCAAGACAGCGTCAGCCTGTACGTTCACTAATGAACTACAGTCAAATCTCATTAATTCAAACACACTTAATTCAAACTTCCAGTTAATTCGAACTTATGATGAGGTCCCGTCAAAGCTATGTGTATTCCAATGGGCGAAAACCTTGCGACGGTTAATTCGAACATACCGTGCTCCGAAAATGGTTTCAGCACCCTGCCCAATCCCGCGGTGGCACCTGCGACACTCTCTCAAATGCCGATCAGCGACGCACCCGTGTCACGCTTCTCCCTTTTCCGTACCTGCCACGTAAAGACCTTTCTCTTTCCAACGCTCCGCGCGAAGAGAAAGAAAAAGAAAAAAAGGAAGCTGTAGCTGGGTTGAATGAATGTGTAGTTGAAAGAAAGAAAAAAGGCACTATCTTCTGCTGCCCTTGCCCCTAGCGGGAGCACGGCTCTGCGCCTTGAGAGGGGAAAGGAAAGAGTCTTTCACGCACCGATGCAACGCTTCCCCTTTTCCCGGCCCTGCCACGTAACCCTTCTCCTTTCAACGAAGCGCGCGAAGAGAGCAAAAAAAAAAAAGCTGCCGAGGAGTGTTAGTTTTCTCTCAATGCTGATCTGCTTCTCTCCGCGTGGAGACGCTCCTCCTTTCTCGTGACATCCTGGCCATGCTGCGGCTGCCTCCACTATGCACGCAGTCGTTATTGTCGTCGTCTTTAGAGAGTGTCGGCGCTGGACATTTCCGTGCGCAACTTCTTTTGCCAGCAGAATGATGAAGCCCAAGTAGAAATGCTTTGCAAGCTGCATGCGAAACTGATTGACTCGCTGCTCGCCAAATGTGTGCAGACGTGCATCACCGACTACTTCAATTAATGACGGATGTCCTATGTTTGTGAATAAATGTAAGTCCTCTGAAACATCCCCCTCGTGTGTTAGCTCAATGCACATGCGCTACTGGATGGAGAGCCCTCCGTTTATTTAGCTTTCATATTTTAATTCGAACAAACTTTGGGCCCCCTTTGAGTTCGAATTATCGAGATTCGACTGCACCTGTCTGAAATTAACCTAGTCGAAAAAATCTAATAATAGGACAATTCCCACCACAAACTCCTTATTACCTGTCACGCTACCTGTAAATACTTTTATCAGGTTGAGTTGCACATTTCATATTTGTCTATATCCTTTTTTATCATTCTTCCCTCTCTTCCGAAATCTTTTAGTCACCTTCCTCGTCCCTATACAGACTAGCATGCCAGTGGTATAAAGACTATAAAGATCTCTTTTTATAGTAAAGAGTTTCTCTCTCTCCTGTTCCCTGTGCATGCGAGCAGACGCCAGGGATATGCCGAGCAGAAGACCTGACGCGGATAAATACAAGTGTAGAGGCTAATCGGCTTTCCTATTGGCTAAGAGGCCTTGTAGCTTTGACAGTGCTAAGAGGAACTTATGAGATGAAGTATAAGTTGCACCCCACAGATCTCCAAAAGCTCAGTTTTGCCCGGTAACATCAATGGTCGTCTCCAACTGTGCGTAAAAGCGAAATTTGAGGTTAAATACTGTTATTCTAGGCATGGATTTTGAATATAGGCATTTATAGGCACTTATAAAAACTTTGGCGCCAATGCCAAAAATAGGCACTTATAGTGCCTATAAAATACTATAAAATCCCTTTTTAACCTCCAATTGATCCTCATATATCAAAATTGCCCAATAGGAACACAAGGAACAAAATAGGCGTTTGCCAATAATCCGGTCTCTACCCGTCATCAAGTCAAATTGCAATATTTCACTGCAAGAAACAATAAATGGTATTCACTGCATTGACTACTAAAACTTGAGAAAAGGCAAATTTTTTACTATTTTTTCATCGACGCAGACATGCATTTACGATTTCTAGGCGAAACCAAACATTGTTAGAAAGCCAAGAAAACTTCTCTTGTAACCATTATTTATTTTATCTCCAAGGTCAAAAATTAAAAAAAAGAAATTAGTACAACTTGATTTGTAAGAAGCATCAACATCAGTAGGTGCAACTTCAAACTGTGTAATAAAAAATATTTCACATGAGAATTGACACAGAATAATAAAGTAACATTGATTTTTAAAAAATAGGCATGAAAGCTTGAGACAGAGCTTCAAGTTCATCAAAAAAGTCAGTCTCGCCTCATGTGCAAAGGAATGTGATAGAAACAAATTGGAATGTAATGCAAAGAACTGCAACAAGATTGAAACGTTCATCGTAAAATATCTAACAGCACAGCGACTTAGATACGGACAGAGAAAGGACACAGCGCTGAACCCACAAGCGAAATTGATTTAGAAAAGAAAAGAACATGTATAGGAAACAATCACTCATCAAAACTGTGCGTATGTCCACATGTGTTGCAACAGATGTGCACATGTGTTGTGCACTTCAGATTTAAACGTGTAGCACATTGCTCAGGAAGAAAGAACGCATGAAAAGAACACACACATGACGCACAAAGTAACAGTGATCACAGCTCAACACTCAATGCTCTGCTCAAACACAAAAGACGCACGAAATTTATATGCACAGATATACACAGGATGAGCTCGAACTCACCAGTGCCATAATTGTTACTTTGCTCGGTTAGAAAAATGTGCTATTTTCGCAAACAAGACTGTCGCAAGTGAAGTGACCTTCGTGCGCTTTGTAATTAAAACACAATCGTTCCTGTGAAAGCCCAAGAATTCTCCACTGCAAGATTAGCAAGCATAGGCACGGTTGACGATTCATAGTAAGGCAAAGTACACGTTTATAGGAGCGAAGCACCGAGCACGCGCTTTGCACCGAACAACATGATATTCTCCTTGAGATCGGTGTACCAATAACGGCCGTCCGTTTATATAAATAGCTCGCTGTTACTACATCGAAGAATATACGCTTTTGTGGCTCAGCCGTTAACGCCGAGCACTGCAAAGTGAGAGGTCGTCCGTTCAATTTCGCGCTTTGAAAAACATTTTTCTGTATTAGTTTTTTTTAAGGCTTTTATATACACGGAGCATGCAGTTGAGAGTGCCCATACAATTGCTATCACAAAATAAGAAAAGAAGCCACTTGGTCCATGTTTTCAAAATTTACTTTCAGCTGTAAGAGCAAGAAAGGCTGGAAGGTGACTACTGTCTTCAGATGTTTGTGAAATAGAAGACCGTGAAAGGGTGATGGTCTTGAATGAAAAATATTAAGAGATAATACATAATGGAGCAGGAATAACATCTTACGCCATAGTACAGAACGATATAACAATTCATGAGACAGAATCAAATGTATTGATTTTATAACCCAAGAATAAGTATGAGAAGTGTAGAAAAGATTCCATTGTGGCAATGCTTCACGTATTTTATTAAGTGAACATGATGCCACTGCAGCTGTTTTAAATGCGAAGCATTTCTTAGCGAACTTTGGCGACTTTGAGCGTAGCTATCTATCTATCTATCTGTCTATCTATCTATCTATCTATCTAGCCGCTTACGGCTCTTAGCTCTCCTGGCCGTTTCGATCATGGTATCGATACCAAACTTGGTATGCCATGACATAACTGTATGAAGAGCATAAGTGACTATTCATAACATGGAAATCATGACATGTACGTCATGAATGTCATAATTTACATTCCATGGTCTTGCTGCTCTTGCGGTGGTTTCGTTCACATGACATGCTGCAAAACTGGTATAGTATGGCATGATTGCATGGCGAACACAAGCGACAGACCCTAACATGAAAATCATGACACGTGTGTCACGTAACAACATGACAACATGCCAAACTTCTCAAGCATTCGCGGCCGTTTCGCTAGCTTCACATATACCAAGTTTGGTATTATGAGACGTGAATGGATGACAAAGCTATGTGACTGGTGTAAACATGATAATCATGAGATGCGTGTCATGTAACAACATCACTACATGCCACGCTCATGATGCACTGGCGGCCGTTTTGCTAGGGTCACATATGCCAATTTCGGTATTACGGTACATGAATGGATGACGAAGGTATGTGACTGGTGCAGACTGCAGTGCTCGCAGCCGTTTCTCTAGCTTCACATATACCAAGTATGATATTTAGGACATTAATGGATGACGAAGGTATGTGAATGGTGTAAACATGATAATCATGAGATGCGTGTCGTGTAGCAACATGACTACATGCTTATGATGCGCTCGCGGCTGTTTCGCTAGCTTCACATGTACCAAATTCGGTATTAATGTCACGTGAATGGATGACAAAGGTATGTGGATGGTGTAAACATGATAATCATGAGATGCGTGTCATGAAGGAACATAACTAAATGCCACACTCAAGGCACCAAAACACTTTGACCTGGCCCATCGGGCGTGCGCGCCGGCGTTCGTTTTGTTGCGTCAGGCCGGCGATGCCATGCCAGGCGCCGATCTGCCTGCCATATATACTCGCAGGCACGCGCCGCTCTGCGTTGCTTTGACGCATGCGCGATTGAGCGCGCCCGGCGTCCCTCCATCAGAAAGAGAGGCAGACGCAGTGCTGTCTTGGTAGAGGTGGGTAACGTCATCGGCGCGAAATGCAGCTTGTTGCATTTCGCACCGGTTGCATTTCGTGGCGGATCAATACAGCAGGTGGTCGGTATGCATTGCTTATTAGTAAATGACACGAGCTTAGGGTTCAAAATATTTAATGACACTAACCAGTCTGAGCACCTTGTTTTTATGGCATCAGTCTGTGAAAATGGCTATTAATTGGCATGTTACTCGTCGGTAAAGCACACAATCATCAGCAAATAATCTAATTTGTGACGTCGCGGAAATGGCTAAATTATTATAATATGTTAGAAACAGTAGAGGTCCAAGTACACTCCCCTGAGGAAGTCCAGACGATAAATCAGCAAAACATGAGTCAGAATCGTTAATAGATGTAAATTGAATTCGCAAAGAGAGAAAATTGGTGATACATGCAATTATTTTAGGGTGAATACCAAGTCGGGCATATTTGAGCAACAACCACTGGTGTCGAACGCAATCAAACGCCTCTGAAAAATTCAAAAATATGACGTCAACTTGAAAACCAGCGTCTATCAGTTCGTCAACGTTGTTAATAAAGCCGGTGAATTGGGTGTGTTGCATGAGTATCCCTTGCGAAAACCGTGCTGGTACTTGGAAATCATGCTGTGATCTTCTAGATAGGTGATTACTTCAGTATGTACAATATGCTCGAGTAATTTACAGATTGTGCTGGTTAATGAGATGGCACAATAATTACGAGGAGAAGCGCGACCACATAATTTGACAATGGGCATGATTTTGGCTATGCACCAGTGATTGGGCATGTGACCGGTTGTTAGCGATTAGGAAAATAAGACTTAAGATCAAGCATACATTGTGGGATGCGTTTTATACTTTGTTATTGAAACCTAAACGATTGGAACTGGATGATCTTTTCAATTTCGTTAGAGATAAAACACCAGGCTGACTGACGACAACCTGTGTAGAGCGATCCCCTCAAATCCCCTTAATGTAGACACTGTTAGAAAATCATCACGAAGAATTTGTGCATACTGTGAGCGTAGAATGAGATCACCATTAAGATCCGTCAGACTAATGTCACCCCAGGTTACCAGGTTCACGACTCGCCAGAATCGATGAGGATAATTTCTTAACAAGGGCTATATGTTACGAGAATAAAAAATTGTGAGGAGTAAGTTTAAGCAGTGCTTGGTAATCCTTTTTGTTCGTCATGTATTTCGCATATTTGCTCACTGGACCATTCAGTTTCGCCGCCGGTATAGTTTTCGTTTTATTTTTGTTATTAAGTCGCCACAGTTGGTTCGTAAACCAGGGAGAGGTATTTTTGCAGGTAACAGATCACAAAGAACTGAACATGTCACTGGGGTGAGTGAGGGTAGATTTGAAGAAGCTCCAGGTTCTGTTCTTTGAAGCGCTTCTGAAAATCATGCAAGAAGTTATCTAAAAAATTTATTGATTGAATATTAATTTCATCGAAATTGGCTTTCGTGTAAAAACTTTTTTTTTTTTTGTGGTTGTTCTTGTGCTAGCGGTAAAACTAACGCATGGTCATCGATGCCCTGCTCATGGTCGCATCATAGTCAACGACACTTTGCTCACAAATCATGACGTAAAAAGCTTCCCGATTGCTAATTAATATTGAGTCAAAGATATTGAGAAGTTTCCGGGGATCGCATTGGTTGGTCTATTAGCCGAGTTAATGAAAAGCCAAGGCAAAGGCCGAGAAAAGAATTCATAGCTGCATCTGCAGCTGACACGGAGACCATTCATCCATAAATGTTTGAAAAATTGATTACAAATATTATAATAAACGAATTCGGAAAAAGCGCGCACACTTCACTCAGCACTCTACGATATTCATCAGTAAATACACCAGACATATCAGGTGGACGGTAAAAACCGCCAATAATCACACGAAAATCAGCACTTTTCATTAAAATCGAAACACATTCTAGGAAAGAATTGATAATGATAGGTGAAACTATAAATTCTTCCTTTATCACGATGAGCACGCCACCCCCAATGTCTATCAAAACGAAAAAATTTTAATGAACATACACTCATGAGTATATTGCTAACGTGAGTGGTGTCCTTGAGCCACGTTTTGCTAAGTAACATTATTGAAGCCCGACGTCCATCGATGAGCGATGATAGTGCAGTACCATTTGCGACAACACTTCTGGAATTGGTGTATAGAGAAGGACACTCATTGTCCGCATTGCATGGAGCTTATACTAGCAAGCTGGCAGATGATGCAAAGTTTAATGACACAAAACAGTGCGATTATTGCACCACTTCTATCGTACAAACTAGCTTTCGGGTCACACACTGATGTGGTTTATTGAAGCTTTGAACGGATTACTGTTTTAATAAGTGTTAAGAGTTTATACCACCACAAGTACACGGCGCTTAAACATTTTCACCTGAATAGAAAATGCGGCTGCCACGACTGAGATTCAATCACATGACCTTCAAGTCAGCAGTTGAGCACCATCGGTCCTGTCAACTCGGTCCTGTGCTTGCTCCTGCCACTCTATACTCGCAAACTTTCTAATCTCATCTGTCCACCTAGCTTTCAGTCTTCCCTAGCTCACTCGCCTTCTCTGGCAATCCAGCATGTTACCCTTTATGACCAGCGGTTATCGTGGGTACACGCTACAAGCCGGGCCCAGGTCCATTTCCTCTTCTTGATTTCAACAATGATATCCTTAACCCCGGTTTGTTCCCTGATCCACTCTGCTCTCTTCTCATCTGTTAAGGTTATACCGACCATTTTCCTTTTGATTGCTCACTGCGTCATTCTCAATTTAAGCTGAACCCTCTTTGTAAATCTCCAGGTCTCTGCTCCATAGCTAAGTACCGGAAAGATGCAGCTGTTATACACCTTTCTCTTGAGGTATAGTGGCAATCAACCGGTAATGATATGAGAGTGCTTGCCGAATGTGCTCCACCCCATTTTTATTCTTATAGTTACCTCCATCTCGTGGTTCAGCTCCGCGGTTATCACCTGTCCTAAGTAGACAGTCTTTTAAAACTTCTAGTGCACTATTACCTATCTCTAAGCGCAGTTCTATTCTGACATTGTTACACATTACTTTCGTTTTCTGCAGATTAATTTTAAGACCTACCTTTCTGCTATCATTGTCTAACTCCGTAATCATGAGTTGCAATTTGTCCCCTGAGTTACTCAGCAATGCAATGTCATAGTGGAAGTGCAGGTTACTAAGGTACTCTCCCTTAACTTTTATACCTAACTCTTCCCATTCTAAGCCTCTTACAACCTCCCGTAAGCATGCGGTAAATAGCACTGGGCAGATTGTATCCCCCTGTCTTACACCCTTCTTGATTGGTATTTTGTCACTTTCTTTACGGAGCACTAATGTGGCGGTTGATTCTCTGTAGATTTCTTCCATGATATTTATATATGCTTCGTCGACAGCCTGATGTCAGAGTGTCCGCGTGACTGCTGATATTTCTACTGAATCAAATGCTTTCTCAAGATCAATGAAGGCTATGTCAGTGGCTGGGTGTATTTTGAACATTTTACTATTAACTTATTGATAGTATGAATGTTGTTGATTGTTGAGTAGCCTGTTCGAAATCCTGCTTGTTCCTTTGGTTGATTGAGTTCTAATGTTGTTTCAATTCTGTTAGCAATTACTTTTGTAGATAGCTTCTATACGACAGAGAACAAGCTGATCAGCCTGTAATTCTTGAAGTCCTTGTCTTCTCCTTTCTTATGTATTAAAATGATATTAGCAGTCTTCCAAGATTCTGGTACTCTTCCCGCCAGAAGACACTTCATAAACAGGGAGGCTAGTTTTTCTAACACAATCTGTCCTCCGTCTTTCAGCACATCTGACATGACCTGATCTTCACTAGCAGCTCTGCCTTCTTGCATTCCCTCAAAGGCTTTTCCGACTTCTTTTATCATTACTGGTGGAATGCCATCTGGATTACTGCTAGTTCTCATATTAAGGTCGTGGTTGTCCCGGATACTGTACAGATCTCTGTAAAACTCCTCCGCTATTTTAGCTATCCTATCCATATTGGTAATTGCTTTGCTTTCCTTATTCCTTATTGCATACATCTCGTTTTTGCCTATCCCAAGCTTCCTCTTCACTGCTTTGACACTTTCTCTGTTCTCCATAGCGTGTTATATTCTCTCTATGTTATACCTTCTTACATCAGATACTTTACGCTTATTATTCAACTTCTAAAGTTCAGCCAATTCTCTTTTGTACGTTGTATTTGAGGCTTCCATGCTTCGACGCTTTTTAATGAGGTTTTCTATTTCCTGGGACAGCTTGCCAGTGTCCTGTCTAACTACAGTACCTCCAACTTCCACTGCACACTCCATAATGATACTCATCACATTGGCATTCATTGAATGAACACTAAGGCTGGTTCCCTCGATGACAGCCGAGTACCTGTTCTGAAGAGAGACTCTGAATTCCTGTACTTTCCCTCTCAATGCTAGCTCATTGATTGGCTTGTTCCATATCAGTTTCCGTTGTTCCTTTTTCAAGTTTAGGCGAATTGGAGACCGTACCATTTCATTGTCACTGCATCGTACCTTTACAAGCACTTCCACATCCTGCACGATGCCTGGGTGTGCACTCAGTATAAAGACTATTTAGATCTTACTTCTGCCATAAAGGAGAGTTTAAAAATGTAGTTACTATACTAGGTTCTAACTCAAGAGCAGTGTGGCTTTTCTCTGTGAAAGAACACCCTCTAGCCAGTGATGATGGCTGCAACGTCACAGCGGACTACCTTTGCAATGCGATCCCAGGAGAAATAAAAAAATGTCGTTCTTTTGCACTCACAGAATCCAACCAAAATGGCCACCTCTGCTGTTCGTCACAATCCACCGGTGCTTTCAGCAAGATCACGCTATGAAAGCTGACTTTATAAATGATCCATATTTCAATTCCATGAAAAACCTTGCTTGTGTGCAGTGTTCCGTAACGATGATTGCCCCGCGGTGTTTCGTATGCGGCATAAGCACTCGGCAAGGAATAATAGCAGCTGACAATATTTGTGCTGTCGATTGGGCTCAAGTTCTCTGTGTGATACAAAGTAGTCTAAATGTGATATATAGCGCACGAAGAAACACAAAGAAACACACAAGACAAGCACTTTTTCTTGCAACTAACAGATTTATTGGAAAGAGAAGAATACATATGCACAGAATTAGGATCAACGCATGCGCGTGAAGGTAAAAAGTACAGCCGTGGCAACTCGAGAACAGTAAGTAAAAAAAAAAGCAGGAAGATTAACCAGAAGCCTAATCTAGAAAGGCAAGCTCTTAATTGTGTAGCAACATCGAAGGTTGGCTGATGCACTGATTTGCTCTTTCTCTTACATGAGAAACTTCCAAAGAATAGAAATCCTTACATGAAAATTAGAAATTCATGTGGAAATCCGTATGAATTTCTTTGTGGCTTCGTGCTACAAACGAGTGGCTGTCTATTTTTTTTTCCTTTCTAGTCGTAATCATCCTTTGTGGGTGTTTTGCTTCTGGCATGAGGCATTGTACATTTTGTCGTTTTGTACGTCCTATGTCTGTGGAGTAGATTGCTTCACACAACTCATGTGTGAAGAAACCTGGCGACGTGCGAAAACTGAAATCAAGCAGCTGGTGGAAAGCCCGGAGGAGCAGATATACTGAACTAAATTTTATCTTCACTCTACATCGACCAGATAAAAGTAAAAACACTGCATTACCATCGGTCTCACTATGACTGTGGGTATCACGGTGTAAACAAAACACTTCATGGCGGATACCAATCAGCAGGACTATGCAACATTTAAAACAAAAGGGTGTTGTTTTATCAATTATCAAACAGTGGTTCATCAAAAATTTAAATTTTCAATGAATGTGACTATAGAACGTTAAGCAACCAGAGCAGTTAACACGTGCCATGTCTTTAACGAATGAAAAATGCGATATGCAGCGAACACTATAGTGCCTCCGACGAATTTGGTTATAACATGGGTAAAGAAAAAAATTAATGTCATTAAGTGCGTCATCCCACCGATTGATGCCTGCTGCTTTTGTCAGACCAACGTACCCAAATGATATACACCACAGCAATGAACGATCCAGCCTGACTTCGTGAAATAAGTAGAACCGCTCGTCCATGGCATCTGCGATTGCGTGTCGGCAGGTTTCTTACTGCCGTGCAATTTCGGAGGCCATGCCTTGTCATCTATGGTACATGCGCCAGCCGCCACAATTGCGTGAGAAGGGAGGGGGGAGAGGGTGCCGTGACACGGGGTACAACAGTGCGGGATACGATCTGGAGGTGCCGTAAGGCAGAGTGCCATCATATAAATTATTATTGCGTCATGCTGTAGAAGCAAAGCGGTTAGCCACGACTTCATGTTGACACAGCGACACCATTGACTAATGGTAGGTTTTTTGAAGGTGAAAAGCTGCACTGCTGTTGACTTGTAAGCGAGTACAATGACTTCTAGGGCAAATAAACCTCTTATTACACCATAATATACAGCTGCATATGCTTGGAAAAACGAAAATGTTTGTACAAAACTCATTATTTGTTTCAAATGCTCCCTTTATGCTTGTAATTCATGTGGTGCCATGAAAAACTAGCAGGTTGGAGATATTAAAAAAGTACAGTCGAGGCAATTTATAACAAACCTCAGCGTGACCCGCCATCCATTCACTGTATACGAAGTTCGTAGTAAATATGGTTGAGTAAGACTTGTTGTTGGGTGAGTTGGTTAAAAGGACACTGAAACAATTTTTAAAAAATCTTATGTCATGATACAAAATTCTGTGGGGTGACCTTGAAAATCTATTCGAAAAGTTGCATAAACAACCGCAAATAACCCTATTTTGCCAAAAAACAAGCAATAGGTGTCGCTGCCGCCATCGCGAGTCTCCCCGCCACTGTGATTGGTCAAAGCTCCATGACATCATTGTCAGGAAGGTGACGACAGCTGACTGCACTCGCCGGCAGGGGATGCCGAGTTTATCGGTTGAAATCGGGCAGTATATGTTAGTATGCCGAATTGTGGATGTCATAAGTTCACTGTACATCTGCACATGTTCCAGCCGGTCGCCAATGTAAGAGCAAGGACTAGAAGACGATGTGATGCGGCAATGATGCGGCACAGGAAAGCAAGTCCCAACTAGCCACTTTCACCCGCATTGGAAACGTAGACCAGCATATTTAAGACGCATGTCAGTGCTTATTTCACTGTAGTAAACTGATACAAGCAGTACATTCAACCGTAGCTGTTAAATCCGATAAGGAACAGCTGCATTGGCACTCGCTTTTGCCACGTATTAGCATGGTCCGCGCTACGTGCGGGCATCGTGCGGATACTACATCAGCTGCTCGTAGATTTTACTGCTCAGAGTGCAGCATTTTTGATGCAGTCAGTGTCCCCCTTCACAGCAGGCAAGAAGCATGCAATGAGTCAGTGCCAAGCGCTGCTACGCTGACAGCTTGGACAACAATTATGCTTGATGTGGTAACATTCGACACTGATCGAATGTTATGGTAGCGATTAAATGTTGTCTGGATCATCGCATGAGTTACTGGTGCATCGATGATACTGGATTTTGATACCCGAGCAGGAACCGAAATAAAGCGCCCGTGTTACCCGGTCTCTTTCGTTGGCGATCAAGACTGGCTTCGACATATATTCATAAAGGCGCGATCACGAGCTGCCACTGCAATAGGGATATCGCAGAAAACTGGGTCCCTGATCGAGCAAAACTGCGGTGAACGGTATCTGCGTAACGGCTCATAATCCATGCGCTGGCATCCGGCAAACTATTCGCAAGTTTACCAAGTGAGTGAAGATAAACAAAAACAGCTTTGCTACTCATCCAGTTTGAGAGCTTAGGAAATCCTCAGTAGTACTTCCGTACACACACAGATTATTCCACAACAGAAGGTTGCTAGCCGGTTTGGAGTAAATGTAGTTTTTTTTTTTTCACCTAGTAACTTGAATAAGGTTTGTGGGATGGTTGAACAGAAGCTAGATAAGCGCGAGTCAGGAGTATCTAAAAAAGGTGCGGGGTCAGACACGTGACTCCTTCTGTAAAGTGTAGGAAAAGCATTTCTATTGACTCGACGCCTCTCCAAACAACTTTCCTAGGCTTTGTCCTATCTTTCACCAGCTTCTCTTCATCCAAATCTATGAAATCTACTTTATAAGTTTTCGTAACATTGTTTCTTTTTGGCTTTGCGCATCTACTGCTCACAACTTTAACAACCTTTCTCGCATCCTGATGATTGCCTTGGCTTTTCAGTACCTTAGGAGCTTTCTGCATCTCCTTTGCCTTTTCGTGTTCAACCATGCGTGTCTGAGGCCCTCCTTTTGTCATATTCCTCTCTCGTGCTTTCTCTCGCACTTTTGCCATGCTTCTTTTCTCAATATGCGCATTCATCACCGAAGCAATATGCCCTGCTTCTCTGTTGTCTGTAAGCGTCGCTTTCTCTTTCTCTATGCTCTCTTCAACAACAGTGGCATACAGCTCCTTAACCGGCGTCTCGTTATCTCTATCTGTCGTGTCTGGGCTCGTCTGCTTGAGTTCATCACTGGCGAACCTCGTCTTATTTGCGTAAAATGCTTGGGAGAGACAGGCATGTGGCAAGGCAAATGCACTTTATCACACCAAACCAAACAGCAAACAGTAATCTGGCACTCAGAATGCACTTCCAAAAATAAACAAGTACACATTAATTAGATATACAAACGAAACCGTAACTAACACCGATTCAAGGCAAGTTCGATCCTTAGCCCTAATCCCTACATCAGCGTACGTCGATCTTGCAAAAGCTAACAAAGAGATACAAAGAGGACCTTGTGAAGTTTCAAAATTATGTAATTGAGTTGCGAAAGACTGTCCCCTTTCAAGTGGGCCACATCGGCAATGGAGATCAAACGCCGGTCTACCTGGATATGCCCTCGGCGCTGAAGGTGCATCAGAAATGCTCCAGGCAAGTTATCATGCGATCGACTGGGAACGAAAAAACGTTGCCGAATGGGGAGAAGTTCCCAAAAAATTTCATCCTCCACCACCAGGACAGCAGGTGGATGGAGGAATCGCTAGTGCTTGACTGGATAAAGCTCGTGTGGTGTCGACGACCCAAAACACGGCTGGGGCTCGCTTCGATGCTTGTGCTCGACGCATTTCGTTGTCACCTGACCGACTCCGTAAAGCGACTGCTGGGCGACTTCCTCACAGAGCTCGTCGTCATCCCTGGAAGAACGACAGCTGCAGCCACTTGATGTGTGCATTAATAAGCCATTTAAGGACCATTTCAAGCACCTGTAAGTGGAGTGACCTATGCCAGACAGCTGAAACGGGCCTCGCCAGCGATGCTATGCTCATGGATAGCCGAGGCTTGGGCCTGCACTCTCGAGGCGCTCGTTCGCCACACGTTCGAAAAGTGCTCCATCTCGAAAACGCTTGATAGCATGGAGGCTGATGTGCTGTGGGAGAACATTTCCGACAAGGGAGCTTTGGAAGAGAGTGCATCCGACGACGACCATAAACGAAGTGTGTCAATAAATGCATTTTTCCGTTTTACGCAGGGTATATTCATGTGAAAACATTTTTTTATTGCGTTTGCTATCCCCAAATTACATCCCAGACTATACACAGGTCCAAGCTATACAAGGGCTTTTACGGTACTTTAGCAACGCCTTCACTTCATTTATAAAAAATAAATACATCCAGGTTCTAGAGGTACGTATATTACTCCTGTATCCTCTATATCTTAATCGTATACTCTTGATGGTCAATCCTCCTAAAATCCTGAAGGTATAGCAAATGCATTTAATAATTACTCGAAATCTGTATTTTCTATTGATCATGGTATTCCTCCATTTTCAGCATGCAGCAAACTACCTACTCTTTCTAACCTTGAATTGGGTTCCTCCGAAGTACATAACCGCATACAAAATCATGAGGTTTCGAAATCTGGCTCAGATGGTATTACGAATATGTTCATAAAATGATATTCAGAATGGTGTGCCGACTATCTAACTGTAATATTTTAAAAAATCAATAATCCCTGCAGCAGTTCTCCTGCTGTGGATATTAGCAAACGTTGTGGCCATACTTAAGTTTGAAAACAAGCTAATAATACCAAGTTATGGGTCAATATTTTTGCTTTCTACCAGCTCTAAGCTTTTAGAGTATATTGTTAACAAGTACACTGCACTGTAGAGTACCTTAATGCACACATACTTCCACGGTCACAGCAAGGCTTTCGTGCTGGCTATTCTACTGTTACAGAATCACTTCAATTTATGCATGACATTGCTTTTTCCTTTAACAACAGAAAACAGGTTGGTGTTATAAATGAAGGTTTTGGACATGGTTTGCCATGCTAAACTTTTACCTTTTTCCCAAATTTTGGTGACAACAAGCTGCTTGATTGAATAGCAGATATTACTTGCTGTCGCGCTTAAAATTTATTATGTTTGACCTCGCAAAGTCATCTCACGTGCATATAAAATCAGGAACAAGCCTCAAGGCTCGGTCCTTGGTTCGCTTTTGTTTATTTATATAAATTACAGATATAAAATTATCAGTGATACTCGAATTAAACTTGGAATGTATCAGACGACTGCGTTATATGCGGAACAAGCTCTAGTACTTAAGATCAGAATGCGCTGAATAGTGTTTTTTTTTTCGTTGTTTTGTAACTGGAGTGAAACATGGCTAACTTAAAACACTGCAGTCGTGACCATTTATAATAACAAACAGCCATTTTCATTTTATATATACTATACTAATAACGGTGTAAGTCTAGTAGCTGTTATGTAGTTCAAATAAATTGGTGTAAATCTCACAGCAAATTTAAAATGGCACACGCACGTCAAAGTAATTTGCAACAAACTCCAATAAAATTCGGTGTCTAGAACGCACGTAAGCAACTGGACAAAAGAATGCGGACCGAGAGTGCATAAGGCTTTGGTTAGACTTGAATATGAGTTGCTTGAATATGAGTTGCTGACATACCTATGTTATAATCTGTTTTTTAAAAAATCAATACTGCTTATATTTCGTAACTATGACCAGCATTTCTCGCGTACTTCGCATGCGCAAGTTTTATTGCTGCAGCCCCTCAAGATCATCATCACACTTGTAACCGTGTCATCCTCCTGCATTCGAGTGTTCTAGCACCCATATCCTTCTTGTCATCTGTATACTGTACACGGTGATTTGATCCTCTTAATACTGGGCCTATTAGATCACTTCAGAATTGTTTTCGTTTCTCTTTCTTTATTCTGTTTTTCTGCAGAACGTGTACTTCTGGAATGACCTTGATGGGCATTTGCGTAGACTCAGTCCTGGGCAATTGGAAAAAAGAATTGTGGAAACATGTTTGGTATTTTGTTAAACTGTAATTCTTCAAGATGCTGTTAAATATTTTTACATTCACTATGTCTCTAAAACAGAGATAGCAGTATTTGTAAATAAACAACACTAAGACCAGCTGCTATCACGTTAACTGCATCGTCCTTTCGGGAAACAGGATTCTTTTTTTTTTTAATTCAACCCACCAACTCCTGAATCCTGATACTAGCTGCGCCGCCACTGATCAAATAGACCCAATGCCCTTGACGCACCGCTGCGGGGGAAACATCGGCGTGCCAAAGCCGGCAATTTTCCTACCGGCGCACAAGTCTAATCATAACCAAACTAGCAAAACCAAATCAAGTTATCAAAGCTTGAAAAAATGGCTTGCATGGCAGAAGATAAGCTCACCTCTTGCTTGCATCACCACTGGCACTGCTTAGTGATCCACCATATGGGAGCTCTGCAACATGGCCAACAACAACCTCAACATACATTCAGCACATATGAGTTTTCATGAATGTGCGTAACCACTGTCCTTTTGCCATATAAATGATTGGCGTTAGTTTTGTGTCTAGGTCACACTTGTCTAGACCAGCTCTGCAGTGAACAAAACTGGTAAAAAAAAACTGTGCCACAATACACTGGTGTTTTCATGATGAACTAGAGAAGTACATATAGAGTTTATAAGTACCCTTGTTGTCTCTTGTCCACAGGAAGGAGTGGTTGGCCGGAGTTTCCTTCGCAGGGCTAGCACAGCGCGCCTCCAGATTGCGCACGGCCACCTGCACTGCAGTCAGTGGCTTCTGTTGTGTCAGCACAGAATGCGTCCTTCGCACGGTCGAGGGCCGAATAATGCCGGACGCAGCTCGAAACGATCGACGGTTGGTAACCGTCCTCCCCTCAGCCAGGCTGAGCTGCTCGAAGCTCTTGGCAATGGATGCCACCCGTGAGCCAGGTCGTGGCACAACTGCA
Source organism: Rhipicephalus microplus (assembly GCF_043290135.1). Classification (NCBI taxonomy): domain Eukaryota; kingdom Metazoa; phylum Arthropoda; class Arachnida; order Ixodida; family Ixodidae; genus Rhipicephalus; species Rhipicephalus microplus. The sequence continues at coordinate 256,500,437 of NC_134702.1, forward strand.
CCAGCAAGTGGCTGCACTTACTTCACATGCACCATTTACATAAAAGAGCCGGTCCGTTTCGACACTCTCAAGTTACACGATTTGCACAATAACAAAATTCTCACATTTTTTATGTGTCGAAGCAACAATGTGACTGAGAGGCAGATCATAGCCAGGTTAATTTTGCCAACTGTGTTCGCTCCTAAAAACACATGCTGTCTTTCTCTGTATTTCTTTCTATCCCGCTGTTCTTTCTCATGGCCATTTTTATCCGTATATTTTCTTCCTGCTACTTTTCGTTTCTTTTTACTTCTTTTTCAGTCTTGCTCTCTGTCTGCTTCTTTGTTTCTCCATCTTGTATACAGAATTGTGATTTTTATTTATTTCGGACGGCCCATATACATAGTTGCCTTGAGGATTAGCGTAAAGGCAAAGAAATCCTGACAAAACGCTAGCCCGATGTGTACACACATACATAAGCGGTTCTATATATATATAGCACAACAAAATTGAATGCGTACAATCACATCAAGCATTAGCGATTTCTTTCTGGCATCAAGTCATTTGAAAAAAAAAAAAATGTACCTAATTGTGCATAGCACATAAATAATAATGAGAAACCTTTACGCACAACAATGGCTGCCAAAATAAAAAACTAATAAAATCTGGTATGAGCCAAATATGCCAGTTGGGCATGATGAGAAGATGTATGAAGGTCTGAGTTTTTATGAGGAATCACAGGTGAAAATGTGTAACTGGAAATCCAAGTGGTTTCAACTGGCATTAACTGGGATCAACTGCTTCCAGTTGCAGGCCAACTGGTTTCAGCTGGGAATTAACTGGGAACAGTTGGTCCCAATTTCAAGTGGTTCCCGTTAGTAGGTGGTCCTAGTTAGAGCTCGACTGCTTGTAGCTAGGATTCAACTGCTTTCTTGTAGCTAGGATTCAATGAGAACAATTGGTCCCAGTTGCAAGTGGTTCCAGTTATGTTCTAACTGATAGTGCAATATGCTCTGGTTGTGCGTATCTTCACAGGGAAAAATTAAAAAAGTTGAACTCGATTGTGTATGACGTAGAATTGTTGCACCTCGACAAGTACTCCTTATCAAAGGTTTTTTTTTTTTTTTTGTCTATACACACGAAAGTGTACCAGACCACCAGCCTATATAGTAAGGCACATAGGACGATAAGAAAGTTTCATGATTCACGAATCTATTAACTTATTTTTTCATCATCCTCTGGGCATTGTTTTAACCTCACTGACTTCGTTAAAATAATATTATCACAGACTATTGAGCTGCACAAGTACACAAACACATTGCATTCAAACGTACACTTGTTTTAGCTTTAGTAAATTCAACTGCATTAAGCTGTTGCCAGTATTTTTATGTCCATTGCAGTGACAATATGCAGGCGAAGCTGTCTCGATTGACTTCAGGCTGTAATATTGCCGAATTATCTCGCTGGGAGCATGCCTGTTTGACACCCTTGTGTGCTGCACAGGTATTACTTCCGAACAACAAAATAACACTGTGCCGAGCCTGCAGCTCCCACAGAAGAGATTGTCGATAATATATGCTGCAAAGTTCCAACACAAACGTGCATTGTTCACCACCACAAACGGCTTTACTACAGAACACCTGGCTTTATTGCAAACATCTACCACTCTTTCCCACTTCTTCTTTCACGTTCTACCTGAATGGCCGGCAGCTGTCACTGTAGTTACGTATCTAATCTTACGCTGGAATACTGAATAAAACAGTGAAGCATAATCGGAAATTAATATAAAAGACTGAAATGATTTATTAGGTGCAGATTTCGCAATATTCATTGAAAGAACCACACAGGCAAAAAAAAATTTAACACAGCGACTATCGGTTTCGTACAGCACATGTGGCTAGGGATACGATGCAACGGATAGGCAAGAAAAGCGCTGCGCAGTGCGCAGTCGTGATGTTCTTGACGTGGAGTCATGGCGTGCATAATTTAGGTATTTTGATTGGTGCTTGACAGTTTCATCTCCGTAAGACTTCCCGCAATCGTCGGACGAGTATTTTTGCCCGTGACAAAACGGATATGTGGATTCCGACATACTGAACATGATATCGCGTTTGGAATGCCGCGCTGCCTGTCTGTCTGCAATGAAGCTGTTTGGAGGCAATAATCCATTCTGCTTCAAGTAAGTGAAGGAAGGAAGGAAAACAGGGGGAAAAGAACGGCAGGGAGGTTAACCAGCCTATAGGCAGCCGGTTTGCTACCCTGCACATGGGAGAGGGATGGGGGAAGTAAGTGAAGATTCAGATACAATGTATTGCAACACAGAGTGTTTTGAGAGTGGAGATGAAAGAATGTTGCCTTGTAAACAATGCTTTAGACGCTGCAGATTCCCTGCCATTTGTTTTCAAGCGCCATAAAAAAAAGAGTAAAATGAGTGCCGATCGCGCAACACTTGTGCTGAACAGCGTGCTAAATAACTATGAAGTATAGTCGTGCAAAGTTGTAGCTCTATCTGAAGTACTAAATAAGGGCACAAATTTGCTCGGCAATTAAATAACCCGAAACCTCTTGTTTAATGTACTGTGACATTTACGAGAATTCTAGAGGGAACTAGAATTTAGAATTGTATGTAACACAGGGCTTTGTGATAATAATTGCAGTGCAAGGCTTTAAATTTTACTGCGGTGTATGTGTACTTTTTACCAATATATAAATACATAAATAGGTGCGCCTATTTATTCACAAGACTTGTTAAATGTATGGTAGCCGGATTTGTAAAAAAATTCGATCCCATGTTGAAAGACACAATTGAGCAGGACCTCACTTATGATTGCTCCATAAAGATATCTCACAGTGGTACAGTCACCGATCGAGTCATGTATTAAGAGGTGTGCATTAAGAGCCACAGTTTCTGCTTAAAGGAGCTGTCTGTAATTGCGACTATTATTACCTGCGTTTTGATTGAGAGCAATATCGGCTTTACTTTGGGGAACACTGCACGATTTTCTGGTAAGCCAATACTCGTTCGATGTTGATTAAGTTTACTTTCTGGTAGTATTACATGTGTAAAGCAGTCATTACAGCTTCACCAACAGTGTAAATATTTCTTTCATATGGTTCCGTACGAATGCGATTTATGCAAAACAGCGAGCGTCTACCGCCTTTTCAAGGAAGCAATCAAGATGCTTCACGGCCCTTGCACATTGAATCTGCAAAGTCTAATAAATGAAGTCCAGTTTCAACGCTAAGCTTGCACCGCAGGGGTCCACTGGCACCTGGAAACAATTGGGACAAGTTCAAGTGGGTTACGGTCAATTTCCCAGTGGGGACTAGTTGTCAGTGGATCTCAACTAGGACCACTTGAAATGGTTTATGATCAAATTCTCAGTGGGGATCAGTTGCCAACGGGTCCCATTTGGAACCCACTGGCAACTGGTCCCCACTGGGAATTCGACCATAAACCGCTTGATCTGGTCCCAGTTATTCCCAGTTAGAATATTTTAATCTGGGATGTGTGTATCTTCTTTTTGCAGACATAAATAGAGAAACCTTGTTCAATTAACGTCATCACAGTAGGGTGTTCATTAAGAAAGTTAGGAATTTGGCAAGTTAGTTTCTGTGTACCAAGGTTAGTACGGACAGTGTTTTTCTTGAAGCTGATGTGCCATAAATTATGGCTGTGGTCCCGCTCGTGAAACTTCCTCAAAAATTCAATTAAATTGAACTTAAAGATATGATATATTTATATCGGATATTATTAATGACTAGTAGTCCATGCCTTTCATAAAGAAGGGGTTGTGTGCGGATGAAAGGGTAGGAGTTCAATTATTCTCACAGCTCGTTTTTGTAATAAAACGAGCCGTGAGAATAATTCGCATTCCCTTCCTTGTTGTTAGCGCACAATGGCATGCAAGCCTGAAAAGCACAGCCTTCGGGTTGTGCTACATTGTTACGTATAATAAGTGTTTTTGGTTTCAAAACACGCGTATCGGAGGCTATGCTTTTTTTTATCTTTTTGCATCAAAGCTGCTAGAAGCAGAGGCTGCCAGCTTTATAGCCATCGTGACATCAATATCGCTAACATGTCGACGGTGAGAACTCCGACGAACTTGGCGTTGCGTCTTTTGCATGCACGTTGTGGTCTTGTGCACTTCTCGCCTCGTTTCTGATAAATCCTCATTCGGGAGTTTAACTGAACGTTGACCTGCACGTAGCAATAAAAATTATAAGTGGCACTTGGAGCGATGTCAAGTAAAACACTTGAGAGATTTAGAATAGCGCATCGTGAGCTCTTGCGATGCTGTCGCTGCCAATGCGCATGCGTCGTAACACGAGTCGGCGTTCGTGTTCACGGCCCACGCGCAAAAAATACGAAATGTGAAAATGATGCAGAAATAAAGTGTGGCGATCGTGGCCCGCAAACGCTGGTTTCAAGGCTACAGTATCGCTGCGATCGTGCATTGCAGTTTGCAGCAGGGCAAACGCTATTCTAAAACTCATATGGCGCCCGCACCGCCCCCAGCGCTTGCAAACGGTATTCTAAATCTCCCTACTGTGTTGTAAACATTCCTTGCGAGCCAGGTGATGACTATGGGTGTGTCATGACCGCTAACAACGGCGTACGGTGCCTCAGTGAATTGTGCGACTTATCAGCATTTCTGGGCACCATCTTGGACAGTAGAGACTTCATCGGTACAAATGACAATGTTGCGGTTTCTGATTGCATCGATGCTGAGATTTTGGGTGCCATTTCCGGTGCCACAGAAGTGTAGCTGTGTGGTTGTGAATGTGCCAACGCCTTCGCTGCCGCCACTAATCAAGCTTTTGCCACGCTACAAAGCTTGCATCGGCAATCTGTGTCAATGAACGTTGCGGCCAAAGGAGCTAAGCTCGCTTATTTGAAAACCTTCAATCATATTAAGGATGACTGGAACTTGGCAGCATACAAGAAGCAAAACAAGTTTATGGACTAAGTAAAGTGCGGTAACCTGCAGTTTGCTACTTGTTTTTGAGCCAATCGTTATCCTAGCTTTTGTAACGATTTCAGAGGCCTGAAATTCTTCAATATAGGCCTTAAATATGCATATATTGTATGTCGAATTCTCGATATATAGAACTATTTTGCGACCCCTTTGAGTTCGATATATCCGGGATCGACTGTATATGTAAACAGCTCAGGTTAGTTTTTGTCGTTGTTTCCTACACCAGAAGGCAATACTGGAGGTGTGAAGTATTGTTGTGTAATAACTATTTATTTTGAACCATACTGGTAATAAATGGCGTAACATGAAGAGTATTCCAACTGCTCGAGAGATATTATTTCGTAATTTATATGGATAGGCAAAACTAAATATTGGTGAAACAAGACACCGAGGAATTTGAGAGACGTGACGCGTTCAGTGGGCTGTCTGTCATGAATTTTATCTTGGGAACGTTTACAAAGAGTTGGATTGAGAGAGAGACGCGGGATAAACGAGCGTGGCAAGACAACACACGTTTTATCACACCAAACAGAACGGCGAACAGTAATCTGGAACTCCCAAAAAGAAACAAGTATGTACTTGATAATCGGCTATACAGTAGAGCCCGAACTAATACAAATCCAAGAAAAGTTCAGTCTTAAGCCTAAGCTGTCTCTAGCCAAAATGGCATCTCGGTGGCTGCTCTCATGCGTTCTCGTAGTAATAGAACATTCTTGTTGTTCATATGCCACCCTCCGAGTCACGACGAAGTGGTACCGCCGCGCCGTCATCGTCATCGGCACTCATCCACGTGACGATCCACTCGTCTGCATTGCCGGTGTCTCGGTCCTTGTCTCCATTTTCAGCTTCGCTAGGCCACTGATAGGCATTAAGAAATCGCTGTCTGTGTTCTCGATTCCTGCAAACTCGTGCCTTGAGATAGTCTGGGCAGGATGCACGACTACAACAAAAAGAATACTGTTTGGTGCTTGTTACCGCCCACCAGCGGCCGATCCAAAATTTGCGGACAAGCTTCGACAGAGCTTTGAAATGGCAACCTACAGTTTTTCTTCAGATGACGTATATCTTCTCGATGATTTCAACTTTCCTGATGTAGACTGGCTTACCTTGTCTTCGCCATATCAAAACTCAACTGATTTTCTTGGCTTTTCGTTAGATTTCAATTTGTTCCAGGTAGTCAATGAACCCATTCGGGAATCTAATACACTCGATCTCATCTTAACTACTGCACCTGAAACGGTTGATACGATATCTTGCCTGAATGACTTCTCTGACCATAAATTAATCCAGCTATCACTTCGCATCCCACTTGCTCACGCCGGCACCATTACGAAAAAAATCCGCTACTTCAGCAGGGCCAAGTACGTAGAAATGAACTCGAATCTAGAACATTTTTTTCATGAAAAATTTCCGCCCGATTTCAATGACTGTATAATCGAAGCAAATTGGATGCTCTAAAGGAATTATATAGCTACTTTGATCGATCTTTATGTTTCATTAATAACCATTACAAATGACAAGACTAATCTTTGGTTCAACCGATCACTACATAGACTTGAGAACAAGAAAAAGCGCTTGTATAGGGCAACAAAACGTAGTTCCAATCCTACGGCTTTCATAAAATAAAAAGAATTCCTAAAAACTTATGCCAGTGCAATATGTGACGCAAAAAAAAGTACTATTCTAACGACTTGCCCTCTCTTCTTCAGCACAATTACAAAAAAATTTGGAGGACTATAGCACCGAGCAGGATTATCATCACATTTCATTACACGATGATAACCAAGCACCAGTGTATGCTAGCGAGTGTGCAGCACTGTTTAATAATTTTTTTTCCTCTGTGTTTACACGTGAAGACCACTGCAACGTACCATTTGTACCGGAACAGGACTGGCGCTATATGGAACCCATTACCATTACAGTTGATGGCATTTCACATCTCATTGCTAACCTCAAGGTGTCTACATCTGCCGGCATTGATAACATCAATTCAAAAATACTGCAAGACACCTCATTAATTTCAAGTCAGATATTATGCTATTTATTTAATCAATCCTTAGAGTCAGGAAACTTACCGGCCGATTCGAAGGTTGCTAAAGTCGTCCCCGTTTTTAAAAACAGGAACAAGCACTCACCAGATAATTATCGTCCACTAGCCCTCACATGCACCTGTTGCAAAATGCTTGAACACATTATTGCGTCGCATGTTTTCAGTCATCTTGAAAATGATAAGTTTTTCTTCTCCAACCAGCATGAATTTTGAAAATACTTTTCTTGTGACACGCAATGGCTAGAATTTACTACCGACTTGCATTTTGACATGGACGCTAATCAGCAGACCGACTGTATATTCATGGATTTCTCAAAAGCCTTTGATCGCATAGCGCATTGTCGACTAACATCAAAATTATCAGCCCTTAAACTACACTCACTATCTTTAACTTGAATACGTAACTTCCTGTCTTTTCGTCAACAATTTACAGTAGTTAATAGTTTTTCCTCTTCCCGTTGTCATGTAACTTCTGGTGTTCCTCAGGGTAGTGTTCGCGGACCCCTTTTATTTTTGATATATATTAATGACTTACCACGTAATGTATCATCCAGAATGCGTTTATTTGCGGATGACTGTATTGTTTACCGTGCCATCACGAACGACGCTGACCACATAATTATTTAAAACGATCTTAACGCTATTTCGCATTGGTGTGAAATCTGGCTTATAACCCTTAACGTGTCCAAATGCAAGTTTGTATCATTTAGTCCCAAGCGTAACACTTTCACCTTTAATTATATCCTAAACAACTTACCTGTCTCTCAAGATTCCTTATACAAGTATTTGGGCGTGCATCTAACAATCTTTCCTGGTCCCTGCATATAACTACTGTTTGTGCAAAAGCCTCCAGAACTTTGGGATACTTGCGTCGTAATTTGAAACACTGCCCTGGGAATGTTCTTAAACTAGCCTATTTAACGTACGTCCGTCCTCAACTTGAGTTCACTTCATCTGTCTGATCCCCTTATCAAAAATACTTAATTTCTATGATCGAATCAATTCAAAACCGTGCTGCATGTTTCATCTCTCAGAAACATAGCCGTCATTTTAGTGCAACTCAAATAAAGTTTGATAACTCTCTCGAACCCTTGGAAACACGTCACGCTGTTGCAATCGTTTGCTTACTTCACAAATATGTAAGCTGCCCTTATCTATTCCCCCTTCCCCTAGAAACTGCAGTGCGCATGTCAAATCGACTAAACAACCAACGAAGTTTCAAATGCACTTACGGCTGCACCCAAGCATTTAACTTATCAGCACTTCCCACAGCCGTAACACTATGAAATGATCTTCCTAACACAATAGTTTCAATCACTGACCATACACTATTCCACAACCAAGTATACTGGCATTACTTTCCGCAAAAATGTAGCTATGTATACCTCTACATATCTGCAAATGTGTTCTGATTTAGTTCCTCATTCTCATGTTTTGGCACCATTTATATTGACTACCTGCCATTTCTTCAACTTTGTATTAGACACCACCATTGTAACTACATTGTTTTTGCATGCCCTTCCTCTGTAAGTTGTTATATTACCACATTGTAATGTTTTGTACTCTGTTGCTTCTGTTATATTTTGTGTTTTCTTTTCTCGCCCCCCTTACTCAATGTCCCTATGGGAACCTGTAAGGTAACGTGAAAAAAAAAAAATAAATGCTTCCCAGGATGTCCCTTCAGAATCGTGCCACAAGATTCATCCATTCTCCATATTCATATAACGTCAGAATTTTTCTCTTAAAGGCAAAATCCAACTTGTCATCACTCGCTTTTCGTCGTCGTGTTACCACTTTCTTTTTTTTTTTTTTTTCAAATTGTTTAACAGCTCACTGAACCACCCACCTTACATCACGCCATCATCACTGCGCACCAGCCATCAACTGCAAGAAGCCCGCTCATGAACACGAATAGTAACATTGCAAGCCTCATTTTTTTTCCCTTGAGCTGCCAAAGACTGGAACGACCTGCCCTATTACGCTGCCAACATAAGAAGTCAAACCAAATTTTTGGTCAAGTTGCCAACATGAATCCCACCATAAGATCGACTTTTGTTGTACTATTTATGTTAATCACCTCTTATGTAATGATCCTCAACAAGGTCCTTTAGCTCATAAACTAAAATGAAATTAAACAGCTACTTTTACTTCCTTTTGAATGAAGAAGACTGACATTTGTGCATGCCTTGTTTCAAACATTTAAAATATTGTGCAGGTTGGGTAGGTCATGACAAATGTGCTCATTTTTCTTCTTAAAATGTAATATATACTGCTCAAATGCAATTTGAAATTATTTAACCATATTGTTATTCACTTCAAGTTTGTTTAGAACCTAGATTTTAATATTTGCACATGCCTATAGGTGACTGATTGGCAAATATCGAAAGAAGAGCACAAATCAGTGAACTCTTTCGCTTGCACCAAAAATAACTTATGCACTGAATTTAAGATACACTGACACTTTTTGTTTCTCTATTTTTTCTGACACAGTTCAAAAACAGTTTTCCGAAGTAGTTGTTAGAAATTAAATATCTGCCAATTTTGAAACTACCTTGCACACTTTTATTCAACTTTGTACACAAATTTTGTCCAGAGCGTCTCTCTGTTAACTATTGAATGTATTATAATGACTCTTCTTCTGTATGTGGTCACCTAGTCACCATTAGCACCAGTGAAACGGGGTTTATTGGCGCAAGTAGTACTTGCACAGCAGGTCTGTTGATGCGGAAAGCGGGCGGCAGCAACCAACGCAGCAAACACAACGCTTGGGGGAACAGCTCGCGCTCGGCTCCTCTTGCTAAAGGCGTGACCCACTGCGGCACATATTCTTCTTCCTCTCTACAATACCCCGGTGACGAAGACGAGCCATCCTGGCAAGTCAAGGTGACGAGATTAGGAGTGGGTCGTGATATGGCTTGAGACGACTCCCGTGGACAGTCTCACGACGAAGGCATCGCCTGTCTGTAGATGGCGTGACCGGCTCGATCACGTATGTGACAGGAGATCGACGTTCGACGACGCGATAAGGACCGTGCAACTTTGGAGCAAACTTAGCGGACAGACCTGGGGAGTGGAAGGGCAGTCGAAGCCAGACAAGCGAGCCCACGGCAAAAGTCTCGACTTGCTGGTCGCGGTCGTGGCGGTCTTTTTCGAATGCTTGCTTGTCCAAGGTGAATGATCGGGCCAACTGACGACACTCTTCAGCGTGGTGCAAAATTTCAGAAAAAGGGCTGAACTCTGAGACGTCGGGACGATACGGCAAAATGGTGTCAAGGGTCGAGCATGGCTCACGCCCATATAGAAGAAAAAAAGGCGAGAAGCCTGTGGTTGACTGCGTCGCGGTGTTGTACGCATAGGTCACAAATGGGAGAATGACATCCCAGTTTGATTGGTCGGAATGACATACATGGTGAGCATGTCTCCTAGCGTTCGGTTGAAGCGCTCAGTTAGACCGTTGGTCTGCGGGTGGTAGGCTGTAGAGGTGCGGTGCACCGTGCGGCATGCCTGAAGGAGTTGTTGTACAACTTCGGATAAAAAGACACGCCCTCGATCACTTAGTAGTTCACGTGGTGTCCCGTGACGCAGTACGAAGCATTGCAAAACGAAATTGGCTACGTCACGTGCACCAGCCGTAGGTAGTGGAGCTGTTTCAGCATACCTCGTCAGATGGTCGACGGCGACAATGATCCATCAATTTCCAGTGGCAGTGTAAGGAAGGGGACCATATAGATCGATACCAACGCGGTCGAAAAGGTGCGCCGGACACGGTAAAGGCTGTAATAATCCGGGTGAATCGGCAGCTGTCTTTCGTCATTGGCATAATGAACAAAACCAAATGTATTTTCGTACAAAAGTGTACATACCACGCCAGTAGTAACGCTGGCGGATCCGCTGATATGTTTTTAACACACCAGCGTGAGCATGTTGTGGGTCGGCATGAAAATACGCACAGACATCAATCGCATGTGGCGTGGTATAACCAAGAGCCATTTACGACCATCTGTGTGATAGTTTCTGCGGTATAGTTGCGCGTCCCGTATCGCGAAATGTGTGGCTTGGCGGCGAAGAGCGCGTGGGTACGCAAACGTTAAAGATTCGGAAAGAATGATAAAGAGAGATGTTATCCATGGGTCTTTCCGCTGTTCAGACGACATGCTTGTGACGGAAATGGGAGCGATGGAGAAGTTGGTGTCCGAATGCAGGTCTGCAGTGGATCTCACTGGTGATCGTGAGAGGGCGTACGCATCAGAGTGTTTTCGTCCTGAGCGGTAGACGACACGAATGTTGAATTCTTGTAGTCGAAGAGCCCAACGTCCAAGGTGACCTGAAGGATCTTTTAGCGACGCCAACCAACAAAGTGCGTGGTAATCGGTCACAACGTCGAAACTCTGTCCGTATAAGTAAGGACGAAACTTGCTTAACGCCGTAACGATTGTGAGGCATTCTTTTTCAGTTACGGAGTAGTTCATCTCCGCTTTCGTGAGTGCGCGGCTTGCGTATACGACAACGTACTCTGGAATACCGGGCTTTCGTTGCGCGAGCACTGCTCCCAGACCAACGCCAGTGGCATCTGTGTGCACTTCAGTAGGGGCACTTGGGTCGTAATGGCGTAGAATCGGTGGGGACGTAAGTAGGCGGCGCAGTGTAAGGAAAGCTTCGTCGCATGCCGGGGTCCAGTTAGAAAGATTAGCTGGACCGTTCAGTAGTTGTGTAAGTGGGGCTATTATTGTTGCAAAGTTGTGGACGAAACGACGAAAATACGAGCACAAGCCGATGAAGCTTCTAAGTTCTTTGAGTGAAGTCGGCTTCGGAAAGTCGGCTACGGCTCGAAGTTTGTCTGGGTCGGGGCAAATTCCATCCTTTGACACAACGTGACCAAGTATAGTAAGTTGGCGAGCCCCAAAGCGGCACTTCTTTAGGTTGAGCTGGAGGTTTGCCTTGGTAAGACACTGAAGAATGGTGCGCAGACGGTCGACGTGGGTAGGGAAATCAGGAGAAAATACGATAACATTATCGAGGTAACATAAGCATATCTGCCATTTAAGGCCGCGTAAAATGCTGTCCATCATTCGCTCAAACGTTGCAGGTGCATTGCACAGACCGAATGGCATAACCATGAATTCGTATAGGCCATCCGGGGTAACGAACGCTGTTTTGGGACGGTCACACTCTGCCATCGGAACCCGCCAGTAACCTGAACGCAAGTCCAGCGAAGAAAAGAATTCGGCACCTTGTAGGCAATCGATAGCGTCGTCGATGCGGGGAAGAGGGTATACATCTTTCCGTGTAATTTTGTTCAGTCGCCGGTAGTCGACACAAAATCTAATCGAACCGTCTTTTTTCTTCACTAGCACCACAGGTGAAGACCAGGGGCTAGAAGATGGTTTGATGACACTGCGCTGAAGCATATCATCCACCTGTTCTGCAATTACACTTCGTTCCTTGGGTGATACGCGGTAGGGGCGTTGCCGCAAAGGAGGGTGCGTTCCAGTGTAGATTGTGTGAGCGACGGTGTTAGTTTGACTCAGTGCCTTTTGAGGAAGGTCAAATGAATCTCGGAATTCATGCAGAAGGGTTATTAGCTGGTCCCGTTGATCCGGAGGAAGCTTGCTGTCGATGGAACGATTGAAGATATCCGAGGAGTAGTCATTCCGCGTAAAAAGAGGAGTAACGGCGTTCAATTGAAGTTGCTGGCCAGGGTCGTGGGACTCAATAGGCACAATAACGTTGTCATCAACAGGATGAACATAGCCCAGTGTTTCGTGAGCTCTTAAGGTGAGAGGGCATGAGCTAGGATTGCAAACGACAATTCCGGAAGTATCCTGGTGAGGTGGCAGAACGGCATATGGCAGAGACGTACCGTGGCGGCGACTGAAAACGTCAGATGGGGTGAACACAATGGTAGAGCCGGATAATTCAGTGCGATTGACGGGGACAACGATGGCACTAAGAGGAGGAACATCAACGTCGGAAGCAACAAGAAGCTTGCCCAAGTGAGTGCGCTCATTGTCGGTAGATGGTGCATCTGAAAACACAGATAATTCCACCTGCGCGCGAGCGCAGTCAATTACGGCGTGGTGGCGTGACAAAAAATCCCATCCAAGTATCACGTCGTGGGCACAAGTGGTCAACACGAAAAACTCGATGTGGTACAGGACGTCCTGAATGTTTACTCTCGCCGTACATGCTCCGACTGGTCGAATTGGTTGCGCACTCGCGGTATTCAGCAAAACATCGGAAGGCGTCGTCGTTACTTTTCGTATCGAACGGTAGAGTTTCTGACTCATCACAGATACAGCGGTACCCGTATCAACAAGCGCAAGAGTTCGTAGACCTTCAACAAACACTTCCAGAACGTTTGTGGGGGACGGGCGAGGACTTGTACAATGCGACAATTTCGCAGCTCGTGCTTCCAGAGCTACGGCAGTCAGTTTTCTGTCTCTACAGGGTTCGGTCGGCGACGCAGAGGGGACGGAGAACGGTAGCGGCGTGGTGAGGATGAGCGGCGGGGACCGAATGATCGGTAGTCGGCAGCAGGGCGGTGGTCTAGTTCGTTTGGTGACGGGTCGCGTTCCACTGATTGTGGGTTGCATTGACGTGGCAGTTCTCGTTGCGCGTTGTAAGGGGCCGGTAAAGAGTAGTCAGGGTACCTCGGAGGTGCAGCCGGGCCCGTTGCGAAGCGCCGGCGACAGAAGCGCGCCACGTGACCTGGATATCCGCATGCGTAACAGATCGGGCGATTGTCAACTGTGCGCCAAGGGTTTCCGTTATAACGCTGTTGTGTTGCTGGAAATGGTGTCGTTGATACTCGTACAGGCTGGGGAGTCGGCCTAAGCGGAGGTCGTGGCAGAGTAGCAGCAACAGCAGCATAAGTCAATGGCGCGGTGACGGGTGCTGTCTAAGAGACGGACGGCAATGCCTCAGAGACCTGCGCCTGTATTACCTGCCTGATGACGCTCAGAAGAGGGTTCCGTTGCCGGTAGATACAACAGGCACGAAAGTTGTCGGGCCACCTCCTCGCGCACATATCGTTTGATTTCGGACATGATTGCGCTGTGGTCTCCACCCAGGCTCAATGCCGCGAGAGTTTCATCGGTAGCCGCTGGACACCGTGTCATGACCCGTTGTTTGCGCAACTCCTCGAAGCTCTGGCAAAGAGTGGCGAGTTCGAACACGGAAACGTGGGCCCTTGGCCAGCAGCATCTGGAAGGCGGCGTCATCTATCCCCTTCAAAATACGTTTGATCTTGTCTGCCTCGATCATTGAAGGGTCAAGGCGCTTGCACAAGTCGAGCACATCCTCGATGTAGCTTGTCAAGCCTTCTCCTTGAAGCTGTGCGCGTCCCCGTAGGCGCTGTTCAGCACGGAGCTTGCGTACCTCGGGGCGACCGAACACATCGGTAATGCGTAGCTTAAAGGCACCCCAAGTGGCGAATTCTGACTGGTGGTTGTTAAACCAGAGACTCGCCACCTCTTTCAGGTAGAAGGGTACATATTGCAGCTTCGAAGGGTCGTCCCACTTGTTGCTTGCGCCTACCTTTTCAAATGTCGACAACCAATCTTCTACGTCTTGCTCATCAGTACCATCGAAAAAAGGTGGATCGCGCACGCGTAGCGCAGTGGGAACGATGACCATGGGAGGCTGGGTCGTACCTTGCTGGGTGTTTTCTTCAGCCATGTCTGGGATGGCAGGTAGTTTCCTGTTGCGGAGTTCCAGGTTGAGTTACCCAGCACTTCCACCACTCTGAAACGGGGTTTATTGGCGCAAGTAGTACTTGCACAGCAGGTCTATTGATGCGGAAAGCGGGCGGCAGCAACCAACGCAGGAAACACAACGCTCGGGGGAACAGCTCGCGCTCGGCTCCTCTTGCTAAAGGCGTGACCCACTGCGGCACATATTCTTCTTCCTCTCTACACCAGAAAAATGGTATGCAGCCCAGAATATTAGCCTTCATGTCTGAACCTTATGTGTTCTGTCACACTCAGGAAAATTATCATAGCAGTGAGGCTGACAGAATCAAATAAATAAGTAAATCTCCTCATAAGCGTCAGTTGTTGTTGTTGGTATCAACAGCCCCTTGGCGATACAAGCAAATGCTGGCAACGGAGGTCTGGTTAAAGGCAGCGTTTATTGTACTCGACCGTCCGCTTAGGCCGTGCCCAAGGAACTGCCCTGTTTAGTCTTCCAACCACACATTCCCGCCCTCTTGATCTGGTATACAGCAATATAGATTTCACAATCCACATGTTTGAAACTTCAGTATAGTTATGCACTGGCGGTAAAATACTCAGGTAGTAAAATAATGATCAATATGTAACACTCAACCTCCATAAAAAAAAAATGTAAAGCTAGCAGCCAGCAGAAATGAAGCTCAAAAACAACGATTAAAGAATTAAGAAACAGTGGCACACCTGAACAAAAACAAGAGGACCCAAACACTGCACTTCTTCCCATTTCAATGCTGTTTTTTTTTTAAATCTAAATTGAGTACGTATAAACCAGCCTTATTCAAGATGCTACATGCATGACCTGTATACAGATGAATAATTGTGATGACTCTTGAAATGTGAAACTGCCGACATTAAACAATCTACTCTAAATGGTATCTAGAGATGAGAAAAAAAAAACATGGCTAATCCCCCAGTCATAGGAATTGGTATATAATATGAAAGTGAAATGTGTCGCCACAGAGATAGTTGAGTGTTAATTGTGCATTGTTTTGCCGCAAGGGCAAAGGAATGAATGCTACAACAACAAATTGTTACACGAACAACGGCAAGCAGCCCGAAACTTGCGGTACACGTATAAAGCAGGAAAAATGCACGAAATGAGCACACATAGCGTAAGAGCGGAATAATTGTCGCAGCTCGGCACTTGAAGTGCGCTACTCAAACACAAAAAAAGATGCACGAAACGAATGCATAAGTATACACAGGACGAGCGCAAACAACTGTTATAACGGTTACTTCGTGTGTGAGAAGCATGCTCTTTTCGTAAAGGCGGCCGCTGCAGTGAGCAAAGCTGCTTTATCTTCGAGCACTCTTTAACCACGGTAACTTCAAAGCAAACTTGCGGTAGAAGCACAAGACGTAGAAAGCATTCCAATCACGACATAAGTGCATGTGCCCACAAGTGACTCTGCCCGGGCACGCCTGCATTGCAATGAGAGGTGCAATGACCTTTAAAGTGCACCCTCCACGTCACAGAGTGATCACGAAAATGCGCTAAAGTAACTGAGCTCCGAAAAGTGCCAACAATATATGGCGTATATGAATAGCTCGCCATTAGTAAGCTTAAGAATGCACTTTCTGTGGCCAAGTGATTCTGCGATGCACGCTGCAAAGTGAGATGTCGAAGGCTCGGCAGCCAGCAAAGAAACTTTTTCTTTGCAGTGGGTAAGTTTATATTTTACATCATATTCGTGACAGAAATACACCAGTGGAGTCGTGGAGGACCCCGGCACAGGTCACTTCCGTGTTAAAAAAAGAATTGTGATTTCATTTTGAATGCGATCTTCACACATTTTACTTATTTTCATGCATAGTTTTGACTCAAATGCGCACCTTTTGGCCTCGACAAGTTCCCCGTTGCTGGCACTTGGTGCCGGACAGGCTGTCGCACATCTTTCTGTGATAAGCTTGCACGTCGGATGGGCAGCACAGCAGCCTCAGGCTTGGCACCCTCTCCACTCATGGCTGGTTGAGTGCTCTGCACTTGCGGGAGAAGACAAATTTGATTGGCCGATCATCTGTAGCACTATTTACAAATTGGTCAAAAATCAACGCCCTTAAAAACAAGCAGCCACCTATGACCTGAATGCATGGCATCACACATAGGGCATCCACTTCTGAAATCATATTTTCGTTAGCTTAGCTTAGCTCGAAAACATAGTAGCTAGTAAAATTAACCTGCACTATTGGTGTGGAAGGCATGCTCCAGCTCAGCATGTGAAAGCAATTTTTATGTTATGGTGCCCAAAGAAAGAGATGGTCGGCCATAATGACAAAGTGACTACCAGTCATTTCTGCTGCCTACAACGCAACAATCAGCCAAGACAGCGCAGCTGAATTTGCGTTCAATGTCATATGAGCAAGCACGCTAGACTTTATTTAACCTCTGTTTTAACAAAACTAATGTTTGAAGAATTTAGTCCATACCTTTAAAACGTTACATTAAAAAGCTACATGAGATTTTACACTGGTACCACAGCTGTACCTAAGCAAGTCTGCCCATCAGAGCATTATTTATTATTGCATTCTGGCTGATCACACTATTAATTCAAAACATGAAGGCAACGAAATCAAAATGAAAGAAACATCAGTTACCAGATAGTCAAACCAAGTCGTTTCCTCCACACGTACACACAAAGAAAATGCTCTAACAATTCTTTACCACTGAAGAAACAACAAGCATGGATTTGTACAGAAGGTAAATTACAGTTAACTAAAGTAAACTTTACTAAATCGTTATTTCACTTAACATGACAAGAGCATGATATGTGATGCTAAAAACCAAGGATTCCATGAAGCTAGGAATTGCAAAGCAAATAAAAAAATGCAATCATAACGAAAAAGAGAAAATCCTCAGCCCGTTGTTGGCAGCATGAAGCTCATAGGAAACATTCTCCACAATGCACCTTGCAGAATTCTGCAAAAAGTATTAGTGAAAAAATTAATTAGTCAATTCTTAATCAGTTGAAACATTAGAAAAAAATTGTACAAGACCCCCCTCCCCCCTAGGTGCAATTTTGCAGCAGTCTATGAGCATTATGACTGCATCTGTCTGCAGGGCAGAGTCCTCCTTGGCATTTCACTGCCTTGCACAATTTTGCTGCACCACTCCTGGGTGGCACTATCAGAAACAATAAAAGAGCCATTGGTAAAGTTTTTTGCATGCTGTTGTATTAAAAAAAAAACGTGTAATTTTTCCTAGAAAGCAGTTGTGATTTCTTGATTTATACATTGAAATAATTGTAATAAGGTCTTGCGGGATGCGCCCGACTGCACAACTCAACATCGGGACTGCCAGGCCAAGCTTGTCGGCCACTTTGCGGGCCAGTTAGACAGCCCAATAGCTGTGACGTCACGCAACTAAACCATTGCCTATCTCGGAGTCAATATGGACACTGAATCAGTTTTAGTTCCTCACAGAATATCAGTGTGCCTACAATGGCCATTCTCTCCAAACTTTCTAATCCCGAATTTCCACTGAGCTTCCCGGCTGGCTTGAAGTTGTTTACCCGATTTCAACGGTGTACTCCGCAATGACACAACAGTCACTTGCAACAATTGTTATGCTCTATTGGCCCGCAGCTACAAGATAAAAAGTAGTCAATTGCGCAGTGCTAAAAGGCGTTACATTTATTTCAAGCTCGGAAACATAATGAAAAGGAAGAAGTGAAAGTGGGCACCATTTGGCACAACTCGTTACCTACTGCAACAATATTTGGGGTGTGTTCAAAAGACAGAATGATATGAGTCTGAAGGGATAGCTTAAGCTATTTATTCAAACTAAAAATAAACAATGCACTTCAGAATACACATATTATAAGATGACGTCCGGTGCTTTGGTACAATGTTAGTATTTGAACTTAGCTACAATAAAGAAACCTCCTGTAGAAAAATTTGCCACAATGTTGACGAGCCTTAAAAGAAGAAGGCATTAGGGACAGACGCCATAGGTGCAATCACTAAAGCTCTGCACAAAATGGATGTCAATGTTCTTACGGATTATTTTAGCAAAATCATTGCTAATACGAGAGATTCTGGAGAAATTTGGAGATGTGTTACTCCTGCTTAAAAAATCCTTGGGTTATACTGTTGTGTGAATGACAAGACACCTGTACAATGAGGTTTTCAACAATGTATATATCAAGCAGCGGTTAGAGCCCTGACCAGTTGAGCTCCGAGCGCAAGAGACGACAGCTCTTCATCCTCCTCATTGGGCACACACGCACATGATCCCATAAATTGGCATTATGCATGTAGCATAAGCTCCGGAGAGAGCAGCGCCATTTCGGCACTTCTACATGTCAATGTCACAGGGAGAGTGGTAGGGTTATAAACGTGCTACATATACGATGTCACTGACGTATTGGGCATATGAAAAAGACGAAGTGGCAGGAGCGATTTCCTATGTCACAGGAATAACTACACAAAGGGCTTTGTATGGGCCTGTGTATCCATCAAGCAGTTTTTCCAAGAAGCACACTTGATAGGTCGGAGACCACAGCAGGACCAAAGAACCAGGTGAAAAGTGCACGGCTAGGTGTCATCGATCATACAAATGCCGTTGGTCCTTTTGAGAGGTCAGAAGGTGGGTATGGGAAGTTTCACGTGCATGTGCAGCCCAGGTGATAGCGTCAAGGGTATATGCACTGGTCGGTACTGCGGTAAACAGGATGACTGTATCTACGGGCAACATTAGTTCTTGGCCAAACTACACGAAAATGGAGAGTAATTGGCAGTGTCATGGCGGAATGAATTGTACGCAAATGTCACCAACGGTAAAGAAAGCAAGGTCCCAGCCTGAGTGGTTCAAGGAAACATACTGTGCAAGCATATTTGTAAGCGACCGGCTCAGACGCTCCGTGAGTCCATTAGTCTGCGAATAATACAACATAGTAAGCTTGTGCCTCGTTTGACATGACTGCAAGATGTCTGCTATGACCTTAGATAAAAATGTGTAGCCAGAGTCCGCAAGCAGCTGGCATGGAGCTCCATGTTTCAACATCACGCCATGTAGGAGGAAGTCGGCGACATCTGTGGCACAGTTTGTTGTAAAAGCTTGTGCTTCTTGCACCGCGTCACGTAAAGGTACCACTCGTACTCCCTATTTTGTGACCATCGTATCCTGCAGTCCTGCAATCAACATGCGATGCCATTTTGTTTTTCCAGACAGCTGTTAGGTTCGAAAGTAAGTCCAGTTTATCAAGAAGCTCCAGAGTCCATTCTTGGCCAACTGGGTGGAATTCTTAGCAGCTTGCTAGAAAACATACTTAGACATTTTCGGAAACCACTTTTCCACAAAGCCCCCATTAGTGAGATTTTACATTTTAGTAATTAAATTATATGTATGTAAAACTATTCACAGGGAATTAGCACTGATAACTGTCCTATTGACGTTATACCAAGATATAAGGCGTGGAAATAAATACGTCACAATGCGCAAATAAATGAGATCAGTATAACTTTTTAAAAAGAATCATTACTAATAATGATGATGTGTGGCAATTTATGGCGCATAGGCCATTTGGTGGCCAAAGACTGCCATTTCATTAGATAAGGAATGTGGACAATGATTATGGTAGGTGACTGTAGAGAGACTTTAAATTCGATGAACTAATGCGGATAAAATCATAGAAGTATTAAAATCATGACAGTGACATGAAATGTGTGTAGTGAGAATGAATGGTGAAAGGTTGTGGTAATAAAACTATAGTGATAATCGGCATTAGCACTGATGCCTCTTGAATGCCCTTGTATACAAGGGCCAAGAAGCATGTGCTTTGTTTTTTGTTATAACCGTAGCAATGACTTCTCCTCAGAGATAGTGCTACGAATTGCCTGGGTAAATTACATGAAAACCATGCATGTGTTTTAAAAATGACAGCAGTGACTTTAGTTTGAAAAGTGCTTCCCTACCGATGAACATTGCAGGGTGGAATGATATCTGTTGTCAGTAGGGTAATGATGATATATGGTGTTTTTTGGCGCAAGGGCCATTTGATGGCCAAAGAGCGCCAGTTCATGGGACAGGGAATGTGGACAATGATTGTGATTAGCGGATGTATAAGGGCCATAAAATTCCTCGCAGTAAGGCGGGTAAAAACATACAAGTAATAAAATCATGACCATGCCGTGAAAGGTGTGTGTGGTGTGAATAGGTGACAAAAGTTGGTGATAATGAAAAACGATGGTGGACATGTATGGCATTAGCACAAGTACCTCACACGTTAGTACCCTTGCGTCCAAGGGCCGTGAGGCAAGTGCTTTCCTGTGTAGCCACCGCAGCAAAAACCTCTCTGGAGAGGTTGTGCTACGGAATGCCCGGGTATATGATATGAAAATTATGAATTTCTTTTAAAAATGCTAACAATGATTTATTACTAAAAAGCGATTCCCTGCCAACGAACATTGCAGGGTGTAGAGGTATATGTTGTCGGTAAGATAATGGAAAGTGTTGTCTTCTTAGAGTGTCTAACTGTTTACATTGAATTAAAACGTGAAGAACTGTTAATGCCTCACCACATTTATCACAGAATGGTGGATCACCACCGGACAAAAGATGTGTGCGTGTCGTGTATGTGTGTCCTATCCTGAGTCTTGTTAGTGTTACCTCTGTTGGACGTGATTTTGATACTTGTGGCCAATGGCCAAGGTGTGGCTCGATAACGTGTAGTTTGTTTTGTGTGTGTGTATCACACTTGCTCTGCCAGTAGTCCCTGAGGTTTCGTTTGAGAGACGGCTTAAGATCAAGGGCCGGGATCGATATGGACGTAATGGCGGTGCTCTCATGGACGGATGCAGCGAGCTGATCCGCCCTCACGTTGCCTTGGATCTCACGGTGCCCTGGCACCCAGCACACTACAACATGTTGTTTAAGTGTGTAGAGTGTGCACAAAATGGAGTAAAGTGAGATAAGGACCGGGTTTTTTTGTTTTTTAAGACTGTGCAGAGCCGTTACCACACTGAGGGAGTCTGTATAAATTACTGCTTTTTGTATTTGTAATTGTTTGATGTGTTTAGCTGCCACAAGTATCGCGTAAGCTTCCGCTGTGAAGATACTTGTGCGTGGATGTAGAGGGCCAGCATCCGAAAAGGATGGGCCGACAGCAGCGTAGGACACAGAGGAGTTAGTCTTGGAGGCATCTGTGAAGAACTCAGGACGTGTGTATTTGTGTTGAAGTTCCAAAAAGTATGTTCGGATATGGGCAATAGGTGCATGTTTTGTAACTTCTAGGAAAGACACATCGCAGTCTATAGTCTGCCACTGCTACGGTGGCGGGTATGCTACAGGAGCCATTAAACTGTGTTCTAGTGACACTGCACTTTCTTCAGCTAGACACTTCAGGCGAACCGAGAAGGGCTGCCTCATCGAAGGCCTGTTTTGAAACAGAGTTGAGCTCGACAAATCATTAAGTGTAGAGTATGAGGGGTGCTTCTTGTCTGCTTTCACCTTAAGGAAATAAACAAAGGACATGTAAGTTCTCTGCAGATGAAGCGACCACTCATTTGACTCAACATAAAGGCTTTCTACGGGGCTGGCGCGAAAAGCACCCGTAGAAAGGCGGATGCCCAAATGGTGCACGGGGTCCAGCATCTTCAAGGCACTTTGAGTAGCAGACTGATAGACAACGGCCCCATAATCTAAGCGGGTGCGAATGAGGCTTCTATAGAGGTTCATGAGGCATTGCCTATCACTACCCCAAGTAGTACGTGACAACACTTTTATAGCATTCATGGCTTTTAAACATTTTGTTTTTAAATACTTGATGTACGGTACGAAGGTCAACTTGTCCAAGATTAAGCCTAAGAATTTATGCTCGGCTTTGACGGACAGACGTTGCCCGTTCAGTCGAATGTCAGGTTCCGAGTGCATGACTCTCTTTCGAGAGAACAAGACACACGTGCTTTTTTGTGGGTTAAGTCGAAATCCGTTTTCATCTGCCCATTTGGAGACCTTATATAAACCCAGCTGAACCTGCCGCTCACAAATGGCCAAGTTGCATGACTTGAAGCCAAGCTGAACGTCGTCGACATATGTACAATAGAACATATTGCGGGGAATGGACAAGTGCAAAGAATTCATTTTGATAATAAAAAGTGTGCAACTAAGCACGCCACCTTGTGGCACGCCTGTTTCCTGGACAAATGTTTGGGAGAGCACACTGCCCAGACGGACACGGAATGTCCGGTTTGACAGGTAACTTTCGATTATATGAAACATTCTTCCACGCACACCAAGGTGGGACAGGTCTCTTAGAATTCCGAAACGCCATGTTGTATCATACGCCTTTTCGATATCGAGGAACACAGAGAGAAAATATTGTTTATGGACGAAGGCGTCTCTGATATGTGCCTCGATACGAACAAGATGGTCTGCGGTGGATCTGCTTTCTCGAAACCCGCACTGAAATGGGTCGAGCAAATTGTTTGTTTCAAGGATATGTACAAGTCGGCAGTTTATCATTTTTTCGAATACTTTGCACAAGCAGCTTGTAAGTGCAATAGACCTATAACTTGAAGCTAAAGAAGAGTCCTTGCCCTCTTTCAAAATGGGAATAATAGTAGCCTCTTTCCAGGAGGTAGGGATAGTGCCAGAAAACCAGATAGCATTGTACGAACAAAGTAGGATTTTTCGTGTTTCGGCTGGTAGGTTTTTTAACATTTCATACACCACACGGTCAGAACCTGGGGCAGAAGTACTGCAGGAGTTTAGAGATGTTCGGAGCTCCGCTAGACTGAAAGCTTGGTTATATGCCTCGTATCAAGTGGATTTGTGTTCGAGCTTCTGCTTTTCTATTCTTGTTCTGTATTTTTGGAAAGTGTCAGTATAGTGGGACGAGCTGGATACCCGTTCAAAATGTGCCCCGAGGAAATTTGCCTGATCTTCCACTTGAGTGTTTACGAGTGGAAGTGTGAGTACTTGTTTCCCTGCTATCCTACCGACCATGTTCCAGACTTTGGCCTCTTGTGTGTATGAATTGATCCCTGACAAAAACTTCTGCCAGCTTTCTCTTCTGGCCTGCCGACGCGTTCTCCTAGCTTGAGATTTTATTTTCTTGAAGTTGTCAAGATTTTCGGCTGTCGGTGAGTTCCGAAGCAGCCTCCAAGCTCTGTTTTGCTGTTTGCGCGCGTTTCGGCATTCAGAGTTCCACCATGGCACACGCCGTTTTCCAGGGTGTCCATTTGTTTGTGGGATGCATTTTGTTGCAGCATCAATCAAAAACGCTGTGAAGAAGTTGACAGCAACATCAATGTTCAAAGTACATATGTCATTCCAACCTAGACGAGCTATGGTATAAAACTGTTCCCAGTCGGCTCTGTTTATGAGCCACTTGGGAACCTATGGTGGACACTCAGTTACTGTATTTGTGCTCAAAACTACGGGGAAGTGGTCACTTCCGTACAAATTACTGACGACTTTCCACTGGAGTAGACACACAAGAGATGGAGATACTATGCTTAGGTCTATGGAGGAGTAGGTGTTATTGGCGAGATTATAATAGGTTGGTTCTTTTGGATTTAGGAGACACGCGCTCGACGAGAGAAGGAACTGTTCGATCAGTCGACCTCGCGCGTCATACCGAGAGTCACCCCATAGCCTGCTATGCGCATTAAAGTCTCCAAGGAGAACATAAGGTTCCGGAAGTTCATCAATTAAAGAGTGTAAATCACGTTTTTGCAGCTGATAGCTAGGAGGAATGTAAATAGTGCAGATTGTGATCAGTTTATCAAAAAGAACCGCTCGAACAGCCACTGCCTCAAGGGATGTTTGGAGTTGTAAGTGTGTGCATCCAATTCCTTGATTCACTATGATGGCAACACCTCCGGATGATGTCCTGGCATCATCACGGTCCTTTCGAAAAATAACGTATTTACGAAGAAAATTTGTGTGTTTTGAATTAAGATGTGTTTCTTGTACACACAACACTTTTGGCGAGTGTTCGTGTAAGAGTTCTTGGATGTCGTCAAGGTTTCTGAGAAGGCCCCTGACGTTCCATTGTATAATTTGAGTGTTCATGGTGAATGTAAAATAATGCTGTGTATGCGAAAAGCGAGTGGCTGTTTAGACGGGGAGTTTGAGTTCACTTAACAGGGCCGTCACCAGGCCCTGTTATTTGCTTTTTTGTTTTCTTGGCGCGCTCCAAGGAGCCACGCACGCCGCTCTTTCGGCACCAACGGTGCCGACGTATCCATTGCCTCCTCGGAGGCACTGGATGCCCGCACGTGCGGGCTGTTAGTTCGGATTTTGGGCCTCGCCTGGTGAGGGGATGCCTTGAGACCCGAAGACTCTGGAGTCTCCGGTCTCTGTTTGGGAGTAGGCTGTGTAGCCTGGGCTACAGCCGCCTTGGGGGCAGGTGCCACAACCGCCGGTTCGGTATGCGCGGGCCGAAGGAGTGGCGAGAGCTGGTGCGGCGGTGCCCCCTGAAGCGCCGCATCAGCGTATGTAGGTTCATAGAATGGAGCGACTCTTCGCCGTGCTTCCTTAAACGTAATGTTCTCCTTCACCTTCAATGTAATTATTTCTTTTCCTTTTTTTCAGTATGTGCAGGAGCGTGAATATGCGGCATGGTTTCCTTCGCAGTTTACACAGTGTGGCGGTTGTTTGCAGTTCTCAGACACATGGCCTAGGACTCCACATTGTGCACAAGTCTAACGACCACGACAGGTTTTAGAGCCATGGCCATACATCTGGCATTGGAAGCAACGACGAGGGTTTGGTATATACGGCCTGATAGATGTCTTTGTGTACCCTGTTTGAATGGAATCTGGTAGTTTACTGGATGCAAACGTATCAAGTGTTTCGTTAGTATTTCCTTATTATATCTTCTGATGATAATTCTCTGTACATTATTGACATTTTGGCTCTTCCACCCTTCCAAAAGTTCAGTTTCGGTGAGTTCAATAAGTCTGCATCAGATACCACTCTGCGAGTGATGTTCATGGATCTGTGTGGTGTTACGGTGATCGGTACGTCACCAAACGTTGAGAGGCTGTCTAGCTTTACAAATTGTGCTTTGTCCCGAACTTCGAGAAGAAGGTCTCCGCTAGCCATTTTGGTTACTTTGTATCCAGCCCCGAGAGTTTCAGTAAGACACCTGGCAACTACGAAAGGAGATACGGTCCTGGCTTGCTTTCCGGTTTTTTCACAGTGAATGACGTGGAAGTGGGGAAAACTTTCTATTGGCTGGTTGAAGAAATTTATGTTGTCGGTGCGTACCCGCTTTAGGCCGGTACGATCAGACAGTTGAGAGAATGCTCCATGCATGCCGGTCTTATTTTTGTTCAGCAGCGTTGGCGGCCACCCACCACGGAGCCCAACAAGGGGATGCTGCAAGTTTGCAGGTGCTGAAAGCTTGCAGACGTCAGCTGTACAACACTGCCATAACCCAATGCGCCTAGACCAAGGTAGGCTATTTGCACAGGGTTAACCCTTGCCGCCAGAAAAATTGGAAGTAAACAGAAGAGAGAAGTATACAGGAAAGCTAAAAAAGTAAGAAAGACGAAGATGTAGGGAGAGAGAGATAGGAAAAGGCGACTGCCGATTTCCCCTGGGTGGGTCAGCCCAGGGGTGCCGTCTACGTGAAGCCGGGGCCAAAGGGGTGTGTTGCCTCTGCCGGGGGGCCTTAAAGGTCCAATCACCCAGCGTCAGCTCAACCCCCAGGATCCCTTTTTCCCCGGGCACGGCAAAGCCACGCACGGCTAGGCGTGGGAGGGAGTAGAAACTCCCCCGTTAGCTCGGGTCCGTGGTGTCGCTACACACCAAACGCCTACTTGCGCAGGCGCCCCTGCGGGGGTCAGTAGGGTAATGTAAATTATTGCTTTTCAAGGGCATCTTATTCTTGACATTCAATTAAAATGTGAAGCACAGTTAGTTCTTTACCACATTTCTCACACAATGATGGATCGCAACCAGACAACGTATGAGTGTCCTAACCTTGGCCTTGTTGGTGTAACTTCCGTGCAGCGCGACTTAGACAATAGCAACCAATGACTGCGTTGAGGCTTGATAACATGCAGTTCATTTCATGAGTGCGTATCCCATGTGCACGGCCAAAAAGTCTTGAGGTTTCGCTTCAGGAGGTTTCAGGTCGAGTGCTACGTTGTATTGCATTGGTTGGGTTGATGGATGCAGCCAAATAGTCTGCCAAAAAATACGTTTCCTTCTATCTCGCGGTGTCCTGGCTGTATCAGGCATGCGCTTTCTGCACTGTCTGCCTTATCACGATAGCACTGCTATCACACATTTCGCCAATATAAGAGCGTGACAATAAACCCTGGGGGCAATCTTGTTCCTGCCATCATGTAGTTGCCTCGATCCTTACTTGACCAGCATTGAAAACAGTACATGATGTCAGAAGTGGTCACTTCGGGTCAAAGCTTCGTCTCGGTCTCGGTGGAGCCCCATCGATGGAAGTACTCAAGGCACCGCCACGCCTGTGGCTGACCGGCAACCTCTCCGAGCAATGAAAACGCTTCAAACAAAAGTTCGACCTGTTCCTTGCGGCGACCGCGGCGAAGGACCAACCCCGAAGTGAAGCCGCAAAAACGGCGCTCCTTCTTAGTGTTGCTGGTGACGAAGCTCTCGACGTGTTCAACAAGTTCAAGTTTGAAACACAGGAAGACCAGGATGACTACAAGACAGTCGTTGAAAAGTTCGAAGCGTATTGCTCTGAGGTAAGCAACGAAGTGCATGAGCGGTATCTGTTTCGCTCAAAGAAGCAGGCAGAAGGGAAACCGTTCAAAAAATTTGTCCGAGACCTGAAAAAGCTAGCTGCGCAGTGCAATTTCGGATAACAGCAGGATTCAATGATCCGCGATCAAATAGTGTTCAGAACGAATAACTCAAAGTTGCACGAAAAAATGCTTCGCAAAGCAGAGCTGACGTTAGGGAAAGCAGAAGAATTTTTACAAGGTTGCGGAATTTGTGGCGCAACGAAACGAAGTTTGGAGGGTAACTGACAGCTACATTGACGCTATTGCGGGGCGTGCACCACCACTGTGAAGCAGAAGTGCCCAAGATGGCAACAAGCAGTACCGCTGCACAAAGTGCGATCGCCGACACAGACCAACGCAGTGTCCTGCGTACGGCAAAAAATGCAACATATGCCACCTTCCCAATCATTTTGCCGTGTGTTGTCAACGTATGTCCGAAATTGCTGAGGTCAGAAAAAACGACTGCGATGATGACTTCGACATCCTAGAGGTGGGCGATGGCAATAAAGAAGCCAGAGACTGGATAGTGGAAGCTGAGGTCGCGGGCAAGAAAGTGTCCTTCAAGGTTGATACAGGGTCACAGGCCAGCCTGTTACCATTTTCGGCGTACCGGAAAATACGTGCTGCGGGACCCTTGACTTCTGCTACCTCAGTGCTACGGGCCTACAACGAAGGCGTCATAACACACTACGAAGCGACGTCGCAGAAAATAAAAGTAGAAAATGCTTGCAGCACAGTGCAGTTCTTTTTTGTCAAGCATGGCAATCAGGCAATACTAGGACTGGACACGAGTGAAGCCTTAAGCCTTTTTCAACGCACCGTAGCTACCGTAAGCGCCTCAATAGACTACGAAGCCGTGATGAATTTCCAGCACCTCTTCCAGGGACTAGGCTGCTTGAAGCAACCATACAGCATGATCCTGCAACCAACAGCGGTTCCTGTCATTCAACCAGCGCGGCGTATTCCCCTGTCCCTGCACGTCCCTCTTCAAGATGAACTACGAAGGCTGGAGCGCGAGGGCATCATCGTAAAAGAGAACAATCCCACGGACTGGGTAAGTCCTTTGGTTACTGTCAAAAAAAAAAGGATGGCAGAATTAGAATTTGCATGGATCCCAGAAAAATCAACGAGCACATAAAAAGAGAGCATTTCCAGGTCCCCAGGCGTGAAGATATGGAAGGGGAATTGGCCGGCGTCACATTATTTAGCTGCTTGGACGCATATTCCGGCTTTCACCAGGTCCCACTTGACGAACAGACGTCCAAAATCTGCACTTTTTCAACTCCTTTCGGCAGGTACTGCTACCTTCGATTGCCCTTTGGCATTTCTTCAGCGCCTGAAATTTTTCAAAGAACAAGGAGTCAAGTATTTGAGGGCCTTACAGGTGTACACGTGTACATAGATGATATTTTGGTGTGGGGAGCAAACAAACAGGAGCATGATCGCAGACTAATTACTGTCTTGAAAGCAGCCGAAAAAGCTGGTTTAACGTTCAACGCTAGAAAATGCTGGTTTGGTGTTACGGAAATTCAATTTCTTGGCGACATCATCGGACGTGAAGGCATTTCGCCAGACCCAAAACTTGTGAAAATCTTGCTTGTAATGCCAGGGCCAAAGAACAAAAATGATGTTCAGCACATGCTCGGTGTGCTCAACTACTTCGCCAAGTATGTGCCGCGCCTTTCTGAGCGAACTGCACTTCTCCGGGCGCTTATCAAAGTGCACTCAGCATTTGAGTGGACTGAAAACCACAGAAGAGAGTGGAAATGTATCACACAGGCTCTAACCACGACACCTGTCCTTGCTATCTTTGATCCCCAAAGACAGTCCAAAATAATATGCGATTCATCAAAAGACGGCATGGGTGCAGCACTCTTGCAGTGCTACGATGATGATGAGTGGCGCCCAGTGGCATACGCTTCCCGTGCTCTAACGCAAGCTGAGCAGCGCTATGCGCAGATTGAGAAAAAGACCCTCAGCATTTTGTTCAACTGCAACAAGTTTCACCACTTCGTGTACGGGCACAAAGTTTTGATTGAGACTGACCATAAACCGCTCTTATCTATTGCTGCGAAGGGTATCTGTGACATGCCTCCCCGCCTTGACATTTTTTCTAAGGCTTCTGAAATATGATTTCTGCTTGCAGTTCGTACCGAGCAAACATCTCATCTTGGCCGACATGCTGTCATGATCATGCCCGGCTAGTTCCGAGGACAGCGCTGGAGCCGTGGGCGACGTGGAGGTGCATGCAAGTTCTGGGCTATTTGGTCACAGACGCGATGCGACGGAAGCTGGAGCAAGAAACTGCGAATTATAGTTACCTGAGCACTGTCATCTCCAGCTTGTCAAGCGGTGAGAACCTGCAGAGTAAACTGAAGCCATTTTTGTCAGAGCTTTCTGTCGTTAAGGGCGTATTGCTAAAATGAACGAAAGTGGTCATACCAAAAAGCATGCGACTTGAAATTCTGGGACGTATTCATGCCGGGCACCTAGGATTGCAGAAATGCAAAGAAAGAGCATGACGTCTGGTTTTTTGGCCTGGGCTCAGCAATGACATCACACTGCTGATTCAGGGCTGCCCTACTTGTTGCAAGTTTTCTAACAAGCAACCGAAAGAACCATTTCTCATGCGCCCAGTACCAGTATGTGCATGGATCCGTGTGGGCGTGGCCATTTTTTTCGTTTAGAGGAAGTTCGTACATCGTCGCGTTCGATGCGTTTTCAAACTTCCCGGAAGTCCAGAAGCTCCATGACACCACTGCAAGAACAAAAATTGCAGCACTGAGTGCTATGTTTGCTAGGTACGGCGTGCCTCTGGAGGTATGCACGGACAACGGGCTGCAGTTTGCAAGTTATGAGTTCACAGAATTCGCAAGAAAATATGACTTCGCTCATGTCACATCAAGTCCGCACTTCCCACAGTCAAATGGTCTGGCTGAGAAAGGAGTACAGATCGTGAAACGCCTCCTCAAGAAAAGTGAAGATTTGCGCGAAGACTTCTGATTAGGCTTGTTGGCCTACCGCTCTACGCCGCTTGTGGACGGCCGATCACCTGGAGAACTCCTTCAAGATAGGTGTCTCAAGTCGAACGTACCAGACTTTGGCGGCGTACAGTCAAAAGCATCATCAGAGCGACGGCGACAAACCCTTATCACCCTTGGGTAGAGGGGCGATCGTACGGCTTAGGGACTCAACATGGTCTCCGAAAGGTATTGTGATGGGAAGAACCTCTCTGAAGTCCTGCGGTATAGAAACGGAAGATGGTCGGGTGTTTAGACGTAACAGACGGCATCTCCTTCAGACTCGTGAACCGTGGACAGCGGACGTGAGTGATGATGATTGTGGTCCCTCCGAGACCAGGTCCACTGAATGTGGGGCGCCTGCATCGAGTAGCTCCGTTGATGCTACACCGCGCCAGCCTACACCGCACCCTCAGGTGGCGTCCACCGGTGATGTTCCAGTACCAGCTACACCACACCACGGGCAATCTCTTCCCAGGCTGACACTGGTCCCAAGAAGATCTGGTCGCACCACTAAGCCACCGCAGCGGCTTCGTTACGATGCGGCCTTTAATCAAGTAACCTGAAGTCATTCCTTATCCCTCAGAGGATGTATCAGGCATGCGCTCTCTGCGCTGCCTGCCTTGTCACGATAGTACTGCTATCACACATTTCGCCAATATAAGAGCGTGACAATAAACCCTGGGGGCAGTCTTGTTCTTGCCATCATGTAGTTGCCTCGATCCTTACTTGACCAGCATTGAAAACAGTACACTGGCACCTAGCACACAATGACATGCTGTTTGAATGAGTAAAATGTGCATGGGAATGAGCAGTGATACAAGGACAGGGTTTTTGTGTTTTTTCAGTGTTTGGAGGGCATTTACCATGCTTACAAGATAGGTGAATATTGCTACACTTTTAATTCTTTTATTTGTTTAATGTGCTTAACAGCCGCAAGTATCGCATGAGCTTCTGGTATAAATATGCCTGTGTTAGAATTAAGAGTACCGGCATCTGAAAAGGATGGGCCGACCACAGCGTAGGAGACAGAAGTGTTAGACTTAGAGCCATCGGTATGGAATTCAGGACAACTAAATTTGTGTTCAAGTTCCAGAAAGTGTGTGGATGTGTGCAATAGGTGCATGCTTTGTGACTTTCACAACAAAAGATACATCACAGTCTTTAAGCTGCCACTGCCACGACAGCAGATTTGCAGTGAGAGCCATCAACCGATGTTCGGGAAGTGGCACACCTGTTTCCTTGGTAAGGTCCCTCACACGAAGTGAGTAGGGCTGCCTCATCAAAGGAACTTGTGGAACAAGGCAGAACTAGACAAACCATTTATTGTGAAATTAGAGGGGTATTCCTTGGCAGCCTTTACCTTGAAAAAGCACACGAAAGACACCCAACATCTCTGCAGGTGGAGAGACCACTCATTCGATAACATGTACAGGCTTTCCCTGGGGCTAGTGCAAAAAGCATCGTAGAAAGGCGAATGCCCAAATAGTTCACGGAGTCCACCACCTTCAAGGAGCTTAGTGTCGCAGATTGATTAACAACCGCCCCCGCCCCGTAGTCTAGGCAAGTGCGAATGAGGCTTTTATAAAGGTTGAGAAGGCACTTCTTGTCACTGCCTCACAAAGTTCGACACAACACAGTGCAGTAAAATATACTGCATCGGATAGCAAGGCTCTAAAAAGTGTGCAACTCAATACACCTCGTTGCGGCACTCCTGTTTTTTTGACAAATGTATGGAACAAAACAGTGCCTACTCGAACACAAAATATTTGACTGGACAGGTAGCTTTTGATTATTGCAAACATTCTAAGCTGAACACATAAATGTGACAGGCTTCGGAGTAAGCGTTGCGCTGTAGGTTGTCTCCATATTGAGAAACAGAGAAAAAAAATATTGTTTATGAATGGAAGCATCACGAATTTGTGCCTCCATACGAATGAGATAATCAGCGTTGGATTTAGCCTCTCGAAACTCGCACTGGTATGGGTCAAGTAGACTGAGTCGAAGGAGAGGATCAGTCGTCCGTTTAGCATTTTTTTGAGGAACAAACTCGTTAAAACTATAAGCCTATAGCTTGAAGCTGAAGACGGGTCCTTACCCTGTTTAAAAGTCAGAATAATTATGGCTTCTTTCCAGGCAGAAGGGATCTCACCGTAAAACCAAACGGCACTGTACAAGGCAAGGAGGGCTCTTTGGGTTTGAGGGGGGAGACGTTGCAGCATTCCGTATACTACACAATCGGAGGCTGGGGCAGTTTTGTTACAGCAGTTTAGCGATGCTTGTTGCTCGACTAAGATGAAAGGTTCATTGTATGCCTCATTGTTTGTGGTTTTGTATCGTTGGAATGCTGCAGTATAATGGGATGAGCTGGAGACCTGTTCGAAGTGTGCGCCGAGGAAGTTCGCTTGGTCTTCCGAACCGTAGCTTTGTTGGTTCACTAGAGGAGGTAAATGTGCTTCTCGTCTTGCTACTCTAATAACCATGCTTCAAGCTCTCGCCTCATACGTGTGTGAATTGATGCCACACAAAAACTTCTGCCAGCTCTCTCTCCTGGCCTGTCATGTGTTCTCCTGCCTTGACCCTTTATTTTCTTAAACCTATCAAGATTCTCGGCGGTTGGCGAGTCTCGAAGCAGTTTCCATGCTCTGTTTTGCTGTTTGTGCTCATTTCGACACTCAGTGTTCCCCCAGGGGACGCATCGTTTCCCGCATAGCCCAGATGTTCGCAGAAAGCACTTAGCTGCGGCTTCAGTCAAACTAGCAGTAAAGTACTGTACAGCTGCATCTATGCTGGAACCGCATATGTCAGTCCAACTTAAAATAGTAATCTTATAAAACTGGTCCCCATCGGCTTTTTCTATGAGCCCTTTTGGAACCTGCAGATGACATTCATTTATTAGTGGTGTACTGAAAACTACCAGAAAGTGGTCACTACCATAGGAATTATTGATGACTTTCCATTGGAGTAGGAAAGAAAGTGATGAAAAGCCAATGTTCATCACTTCATGTTCATGAAGTGATGAAGAACCAATGAGTAGGTATTATTAGCGAGAAATACAACACGGTGGCTCTTCCCGATTCAGGAGACGTTACACAAGAGAAAAGGAACTTTTTGATCAGGCGACCTCGCGCAACGCAGAGGGAGTCACCTCACAGACTGCTATGTGCATTTAGGTCTCCAAAGAGAAGATACTGTTCTGGAAGTTCATCAATTAATGACTGGAATTATTCTTCATTGAGTTGTCAGTATGCAGGTACCTAAATAGAGCAAATTGTGACCAGTTTGATGAAGATAATGCCTCTGACGACTACTGCTTCAATAGACGTCTGAAGCGGCAAATGTATGCCGGCTGTTTCTTGATTATCTATAACGGCAGCACTAACAGATGACGCGACAGCATCATTCTGGTCCTTTCAAAATATAACGTAATGGAATTTGGTTCCTGTGTTTTTGTTTCAAATGTGTTTCTTGAACACACCTCACTTTTGGTGTATGTTTGTAAAAGTTCCTCATTATTGTTGAGGTTTGTCTGCAGTCCGACGTTCCGGTGCAGTATTTGTGTCTCCATTTAAAAGTTGTTCAGTGCTGTGTGTACGAAGGTGCTACCTTAAAAAACAGGGCCTTTTGGGGGCCCTGTAATGTGGAGTTTCTCTTGTTGCGCTCCAAAGAGCTGCGTCTGTCCTTTGGCATCTGAGGCCCCAGAGGAGTGTGGCTTGTATCCATCACCTCTTGTGATGTGACGAATAATGCCTGCCCAGCAGGCGCATTTACGGTGGTTTCTGGCCCAACTGCACTTGCAGTGGCCAGGGTCCAGAACACTCGAAAGTACGCTGGCCCTGGTCAACAGTGGGTGGAGCAATACAGCCTGCTCCAGTGCGGGGCGCTGGTGACACGACCACAGTCACAATCGATGTGGCATTGGCGGGTGCAAAGAGACAAGGCATCAGTGAAGAATGAATCGGACTGGTTATGTATGCAGAATTGTTTGCGTGCCTCTTAGAAAGAAAGATCTAATTTGACTTTGAGTTCTATGATCTGTTTCTTTTTTCAGGGGCGAAGCTCCTAAAGCCTTGGGTCTGCCCCTCCTAGCTCGAACATGACTGCCTAGTTTGATGACTCATTCAGCAGCTGCAAACGAACGGACAAACCAACGATTCCCGGTTTATCGATAAAGCCTTCCAAAGCTTCGCACCACTCATCATCATTGACTGCGTGGATATGCTGTGATTTTTTTTGTTGGCAACCAATTGCTTACAGCACAAAAGTACAAAAAAGTGCAGGAAAAAAAAGAAGGCATATATTGATCTGTTTTGCATGCATCCTGTAGTGTTTTTCGGTTTTTTTCTTCTGCGCAATTGGCAATCTTCACAGAAAATATTTTGCATACATGGGGCTTTCCAAAAAATACCTTGCTTTTCCCGTTTTCTTTTTTTCAAGAAAAGCCTAATCGCGAGTAAGCGGGGTGACCTTCACAGCTAGAGCAACGGACTTCCATCGCCAAATTTCTTTAAATTGGGAAATTCGCAGGAACAAGAAAGCCATTATTTAGTGTTTCAAAATACAAAAGTGTACTGCATGGTACACAATAGCTGTTGTGGCATTTTATTTGCACCAGCCCACCCCTGTGCATGCTGAAGGACGTGCATGGTACACAATAGCTGTTGTGGCATTTTATTTGCACCAGCCCACCCCTGTGCATGCTGAAGGACGTGGGTGGCTGTATGTCCGAAGACAGGTCATGTGAAGCTGTGATATGAAAAGATGGGAGTAGGCAAGCAGGTTGAGTAAGGAAGAGGCCCATCTCTCACAATATTTCTGAGTGACCATATACAGAAACCATCTGGTTTAAGAGTGCTTTCTTTTAGACATTTACTTGGGGGAAAACTTGTCAAGTCAGCATCAACACCACGTTCCTACCATTTGTTTATATCGGCGTAAAGTGGCCAAACGTCCAGATTTAGGCGGGACATGTCTCAGTTTTACGCTGTGCTGTCAAGCTGCTGCCAGCCAAAAGTCAGCGCAGTCAGCTAGCCACAAAACCTTTGGTATACATTGCCTATGATCAGCTTTCTGTAGTGTTGCGGTTGCACGTGCGGTGCTGGTTCCATTTTATTGGGTAAAAAATGCTGTGCAATTTGAGGGCACGATGCAGTCTGCTTCATAATCATGTTCTATTCTCTCTCATTCTCTTACCTATAGCAATGCAATCATGTGGTTCCCATTTGTTGAGCCACCGCACTCGCTTTGGGTTTGAATCCTGCTTTGAAACTTTATTTCATTTCATTTATTTCTTTTCCTCCCCACATTAACGAGCAGAATTCTCGCTTGAAGCTCGCCTGTCTCCTTGCCTCCTGGTTGTGCTAAGCTTTGCTCTGCCCTTACCATCTTCCCCACCATTTCAAATTGCTCTTTTTTTTAATTTCATTTCATCTATTAATTCTAGGGGCCCAAGAACGGGCATTACAAGGGGGAGGGGGACAATACATAGCATAGTCTAATGAATGAAGAAGACCAAATAAAGAAGAAAGAAGCATGCAAAAAAGAAAAATGCAAAAACAGGCAAACATTATGGAAATACAATTAAAAAAAATAAGCAAACACAGTTCAGTAATAGAGTAAAACGTACAGTAGAGTAAAATAGGCGAACAATAAATATATGACAGAGTACAATCTAGCAAAAATATACATAAAACAAGTGCAAACTTGGAATCAGGCAATTCAACTAGTATGCCAGGACTGCTCACTTAGGTAAGATAGTAGGGCTGACTACAAACCAGTTAATTCTTTAATACTCACAATGCTGCAAGGAAGGGTGTTCCACTCGTTTATTGATTAAACAAAATAAGAGTGTATATATTTTACTGTGCGAGAAAATAGTGGACGCACCTTGTGATCGCGTCACGTTGAAATTTTTACGCCAGGATGAATGAGTTTCAGTGAGAAAGGGCTATTGCTTAATTAGATGCTATAAAAGAAGAATAATCTGGAATATTTCCTGCATGTACTGAGAGTTATACACCAAGAGTTCTTTTTATTTTTTTAGTAATACACTATGAAAACATGAATATAAAGAAGCAACAAACCTACCGGCTTTATTTTGAATTGGCTCAAGCATGTCAGAAAGATATGCTTGATGCGGATGCCATAT
The DNA here is from genome assembly GCF_043290135.1 of Rhipicephalus microplus. NCBI lineage: Eukaryota > Metazoa > Arthropoda > Arachnida > Ixodida > Ixodidae > Rhipicephalus > Rhipicephalus microplus. The sequence goes on from NC_134702.1 coordinate 256,537,054, forward strand.
GTTAGAAGCATACTCTAAAATTGGCTTATTGAGTGAATTAAATGCTTCAAGTTTAGTGTCTGAAGTAGCCAGACGTAGGCGGCATTTTAAAAAACCAAGCTTACAAAAGGCTTTGCTGGTAATTTTACATAATTGTTCCTCTTAAGATTGTACTGCAGAGTGACACCTAAGTGTTTAATGGACGATACTGTTTCCACGGGAAAGTTGTTGATGAGGTATACATTCGGCAATTGATTGCCATCTGGACTGAATTCAATATGTTTGGTCTTTTCAGCATAATTTTTCAATTGCCATTTGCTGCACCAATGGGAAAGTGTTAAGTCAGATAGCAGGATTAAAATGTCATTCTGATCGCCTATTTATTTACATATTACGCAGTAATCAGCAAAAAGTCGTACGGTAGACTGCATGTTAACTGATATATCATTGATATAAATTAAAATTAACAGCGGCCCTAAAACTCTTCTTCCCAGGACCGCAAGCCACTAACAAAGGCTAGGCAATGGGCGAAAGCAGGGAAGGGCTAGAGGAGAAACTGGTGAACGGCTGGTTCGAGTGCACCAGGCTGGCATTGATAAAATAGAGGAGGCGGTGAGACACTATGTGGCTGTATAAAAGAAGTTCGTGTATCTTACAACAAATGGATGTCAGAGAAATAGGACAGTAATTGTTAGTGATATTCTTGTCACAGGACATAAAGCAAAGAATAACATTCGCAATTTTCTAGTCATTAGGGAAGCACCCCGAATCCAGTGACCATTGAAAAATTATAGATAAAAGGTAGGATGATTTCATTGATGACAGCTTCAAAAGTTTTGTACTGATACCGTTCGGACCATGACAAGTTTTGCACGGTAGTCTCTCTATAGCACATGCTACGCCAGTTTCTGTTATTGTGATCGACTGAAACTCATATAAAATTGCATCCAGTGGAGGCATCGGTGTTTGTAGTGGCCATTCGTCGGAAGATTGCAGTGTGCCAAAGTTAATCCTCTCATCTAAAGCAGATGATCCTTGGTTCACTCGGGACGTGAACCGAGCGTTTACCAGAAAGAAATAGGGGCTTAGAAAAGCTTGGCGGTCAAAGAGTTAATTAGACTGGATGACTTAGAAATAACTGGCTAAGTTAACAATATCTACAATAAATTATGTTAAAAACAAGTACTGCAATCTACCCAGTCTAATGAGGACCAATCCTGGAAAATTTTGGCAGGTTACCAAACCGAAAGACAAGCAATCTAGTGTCTAACTTAAATGTGAGAGTGGTACCTTACAGTTGGTAAAAGAATCCGCCGAAATTTTCCATCATCATGGTTTTTTTCTGACGGATTGCTGCTACAAACACTGATGCTTCCACTGAATGCACCAACGTCTCCACTTTCTCTCTTCCAATGTGTTTGCTTTCCCTAGCATGTGCTGTACTCTGGAGTGGGGCTTGACCAATTTCCATGTACTCCCCACACATATTCTAGGCTAAAGCAGCTAAGCTATTACAAGTGGAATTTTTCGTGTGAGCTATATGACATGTTGTTGATTCCCTCCGTCATTCCGAAATCCCCTCATCCGTCCTGCATCGGAGCGGAGAAATGCGGTCGCATTATGTTGATGATAACATATAACTCATACCGAGCCTGCGAATGGAAATTTCGTGCTATGGGGATATTCGTAAAATCGGGTTTCGTAAGATCGAGTTTTAAGTATGTTAATGAATTCGTCAGTACGTTTAAAATATGATAGAATCGGCGAGCGTACCTACAGACCCTAGCTGAGCCTGCATGGGAGTCTTTTTTTTTTTTAAAGCACTTCTTGCGCTGTGCTGCCGAGATAAGCAAAACTATAGAGATAACGCGCGACCTTTCGTTGTGTTGACAACGACGTCCTCGTGCGCCAACTAAGACAGGTGGTTGCTGATTCAACAAACAACTTATCGACACGGAGGCGCTCGAGTTATGTGCCACCGCCTGCAGCTGCTGCTTCAGGACAGCGACGTTAAGAAAAACCGCAGAACATAAAGCACTTATTTTTTGTTCTGGTTCTCGATAAGCATTACACCACTCTCGCGAAAAGTGCGTGCCTCAAGGCGCACCTGCCAGAGTGACAGGCGACGGATAACCACGACGCGCCGAATTCGCAGTGACCCACACCCGCGCACTGGACAAGCTTTCATCGGCAACCCACGAAGTAGGTCGCTGGACAGCCGGTGACTCACCGCTGCTCAACATGGGCGAAGGCACCGGACGACGTCAAAGAATCTTGCCATGCTGCTCTTTCTTCGGCCCATGCAAATCTGATGACATTGTCGTCTGCTGCATGAGCGTCCCTGCTCTTCCGAACAGTACAACTCGCGCGAATTTGACAGCTAAAGCACGGATGTTTCGCCGTCACACCTCTTTTGCAGAAACCGCCAGGTTGAGTGACCGACCTAGAGTAGAGTCACTAGAGGACTAGAGTACTGACACGGTACAACGCGTGCTCCGAAACTGGCGGGACAGGTGTAGTTACCCAAATCACCACTGTGGCGCTACCGAGAGAGGACGCGTTGCACGAGCCTTCATGGAATCGCATGAGCGGTGTGCTTGCGTTAGTTACGCTTAGGCACGTGCATTTTAGCAGGACCCTCGAAATCTTCTTTTATATCTGCCTAGCGTGTGCCCACCAGGTAATTACCGATCTTGCTTTTACACTCCTTGCAAATTTTCGGTATTGTCTTGCCCGAGAGGCTTACACACTGATCAGTTAGGGTAGAAGTAAGAATTGTGAGCACATTTTACTGTAACCCTACTAGATCACAACTAACCAATCCGGAAGAGCTACATCTTTCCTAATGCATCAAAACTCATTATAGTAAATGTGAGTTCACTTCAGATTTAACCGCTTCAGTTAGAATAAATGACCTCAGCAATTGCAATTGCCACTGTTCATGTAACACAAAATAAGATAGACTTTTAACTTCCTCCTAATAGGTCGATAGCATTGGTACAATACAGTATCAGATGCAACAGCCACGAAGTAATACTTAGCATGTGTGTGATCTCATAAAAGTGGACTCGAGCCTTTTATAAAATTCAGTGACTATAACTTCAATGCTCGCAATTGAACGGGCTGTTATGAAGTGAATATGAAAACTGTGAGACGGAAAGAGCGATGAAAAGCTGAAAAATGCCGACACAACTGTTTGCGTTCCTGAGCTTTTGAATGTTTTCGTCTCTTTCCGTCGATGTGCTTATGATAATGCAGCTGATTTAACTTTACATGCAACAGTGAACACTTTATCTGGAACAATTGAGCGAAAACATTTTATTTATTCTCAACTTAAGACTGATCTTGGTGTTTTTTTTTCAATTTTCTTTAGTTTTTTACACCTCTGCATAGTAGATCGAGTTGACAATTGCTCCACAGCCTCATCGGCGATACTTTTTAGGGAGGATATTCGAGTATTAATACGATGGCGTTCCAGACACTGCGATCAGACTCAACTCCGTCTTTAAGGCAAAAAGTAGTTGTTTATTTAACTGCGCTCAGAAGCACTCTGCTGTCACTTGAGCGTTCCCGCGTCTCTACTCTCGCTCACGCTCTTCTTTCTCGTTTTCTTGACCCAGCCCGGAACGTGAAAAAAAAAAAAAAAACAACAACATTCTCAGCCGCGCAAAGTTAAACACATAGCTCAAGAGGGTACAGTCTATGTATCGGCCTGATCGCAAAGTGAACGCCTTGCAACTTGATCTTGCAGGAACGAATGAGACCGTCGGCACTGCGGCACACTTCCGTGACCCTTGCAAGCTTCCATAGCGGGCGTGGCGTGTTGTCCGCATGCACGAGAACGATGTCCCCTTGATTCAATGCTGTAGTTGATTTCATGTCGGCAAAGTGTGCAGATCGTAATTGCAACAGGTATTCTTTTTGCCAACGCTTCTAAAAACTTTCAACCAGCAGCTTCCTGTAGTTGTGTCTGCGTATGGTGTCTGCTCGCTTGGAGTTACTGTTGATTTCGTCAGCGATCACATACGGTATGGAAGTCAAGCTTCGTCCAAGGAGAAGTTCGGCTGGTGTCAAAGTGCAAGGTTGTCCTGCATCTGTCTCGATGAAAGTCAGAGGCCTAGAGTTTACGACTGCTTCGACCTCCGCCAGCACTGTCGATATTTCTTCGTAGTTCAGACGAGCTTTGCCGATAATTTTACGCAGCGGAAGCTTCACTGATCGTACGAGGCGCTCCCATCATCCACTCCACCAAGGAGCATTTGGTGCAATAAACTTCCACGAAATGCCGTTGGTGCTGAGGTGACCAGCGACGTCCTCTTCAGAGAACATTCGGTGTAGTCGCTTTATGTCTGCCGTTGTCTTGTGAAAGCTTCGTGCATTGTCAGAATAGATCACGCTAGGTAATCCTCTCTGAGCTGCAAATCGTCGTAGGCGCAGCAGGAAAGCCTCGGATGTCATTTCCGAGAAAAGCTCGAGATGCAAGGCTATAGATACGGCGCACGTAAAAAGTGCAACGTAGCACGTACTTCGTGTCCCCTTTCTCCGTGCGTGCATACAGAGGGCCCGCGAAGTCGACTCCTACAACTTCGAACGGGTTCGTTGGTGACACTCGATGACTTGTTAACGAAGCAGTCTCAGCACTTCCTGGGCCCGTCCTGAAACGCTTGCATATATTGCAGCCATGCAGCACTGTTTTTACCAAAGAGCGAGCTCGACAAATCCAGTGGCGTTCCCGAAGCTGTAAGTGCATCTCTAACTCCTCCATGTAAGACTTGAAGATGGGCTCTGTTTGCCAAAAGTGCCGAAAAGTGCTGGCTTGAAGGCATTATGATTGGGTGCTTGATATCTTGTTGGGAATGCATGAGGTATAATCGGCCTCCAACCCGAAGAATTCCGTCTTTGTTTATGTAAGGGCGTAGTTGAGCGATTCGAGATGTAGACTCGACTGGTTGGCCGTTGGTCAAAGCGGTGAGTTCTTCAAGAAAGCCTTGCTCTTGTGTACATCTTATCCAATACTGTTCAGCACGGAGGAAGGAAAGATAAGGAGAGGCCCTGACGTCACTCGTTGTGAAGCAGCGATGAAGCCGGAAGTCAGCCATATTGACTGGGCAAATTCTCCTCTTGTTTACATGAATGCGAAGCAAAAGGCGCGACTCCCTCTCTGTCTCAAAAAGCACGTGGCTTGCACGCCGCGTGCGCCGGTGCTATCCGAAACCAACGAAACGAATTTCAATACGCTGTCTTGTTGCGATACGGTTGACGAAATCTCTGCGTATGGCTGTTGTACTCTTGCACTGCCGGCGTTTACTATAAACACGGCAAGTTGCACGTTAAGCTTTCTTTTTATTTGATGTGTTCTTTGTGAAAATAAAGATGATATTTCAGACATTGCCGCGCGACGAACCAGGCACCGAAATTTGTACAGCTTCTTTCAGATCACTTTTTGCCCCTTTTGCGCTTTTCTTTAGGCTTTATGAAATTTTCGGTCAGGCTGTGGGCTAGACACAACGATAAAAAAAACTCCCAAGCATTTCCCCGAGGATGAACATGGTTAAGTGCGAATACACGGGGTGATGCTATGAGGGGTATTTATTAATTCGCACTATTATATTTACTTATCACACTACGGTGCCTTTATGGTGTAATGGTTCCTGGGAATCGCAATTTGATCACACGGGGGAGTTTACGTTAACTCACTGGCGAATGTCAACGGATTTTAACTTTACTCCCCCTCACGACCCGTTCTCGACGGGAGACTGAGAGAGAAGGCGGGCGCGCGAGAGAGAGGGGTGCGCGCGCAGCTGCAGCGAGCGAGGAGAACGGAGGAGCGAGCGAAGGGGGAGGGGGTATAAGGCGCGTTACTGACACCGCTATCAGCGTCGCGTCCGTGGCTTATTCGCTGGAGCGGCGCACTGCGGCCCGCCAAGTCCTCTTTTTTTTTTTAAAGATAGAGAGAAGACTGCGGACGCCGCCGACGGCGGTGGATGGTTTGGGGTCGCTTATAAAGTGTATTCACACTTAAAAGAAAAAAGTCTTCCTTGCAATAAACCCGGAGGTCCGTAATTATGCCAGTAAAGTCGGCGTCGGTGGAGTTTGTGTGCGCGGCAGCCCGTTGAGTTTCCGCCGGCCTCTTTGTTTTCGCCCCTCTTTTGTCCGACGCGCACTGGTTCCTACGGATATCCCAAAGGCCATGATTTCAATAGGACGAAAGCAGTGAAGACCACCCGAAAGTGCCTGGGAACACGTCTTCAGTGTGATTCACGCACTAGTAGCTACGGAGAACGGAGACCAGGATCCCGTTAGGGCGAAAGGTGGGAAAGTTAGCTGAAGGAATGCGTGATAAAAGCTTCACGCGTTGACACAGCCGCCAATGACGACAGGGAAAGCCAGCCAAATGCGAGGGAAGATGTCTCCGGGATAATTGGCTAGTCATTAGAGGAAAATAAAGGGAAGGCGCTTGTTTCTGTCTTCCTTATCTGAAACACAGCTCAGCGCCAAACAGGAACATGAAAAGAAAGATTAGATTACAGTCTTAATAAGGGCCTGTGGACCCCGAATGCATCGTCTGTTGTCATAAGAAGCAACACCACATAACTGTCACTAACCTGCAAAGCATTCATTAAACGAATTCTTGAGCACAGTCATTATCTTCTATGATGGCTTTTCAGCATAATTTTGACGGACGCTGCAAATTCGGAGTACGTATACGCGCGCTCGTTCCGTGGTTTCTAGTTCAGACATTTGGTTATAACCACCGCCAGTGGAAAATCGCGTAGCTAACAATGCGGCACAAAGAATGTATGCTGTCGAACACCTGCAGTACGCCACGGTTAGGTGCGAGGCCCATGAAAACGCGCACACCGCCACTGGACCGCCTGAACGGTGCCGCACCGCGCTACATCAACAACAACAAAACGCCGCCATTGTGCCCAGTGAATATGGCCGCGCGTGACGTAATTTCCGCCACATTTCTACTGGGCATGCCCTTTCTTTACCTCTTTTTCCTCCGTGCTGTTCAGCGTTCAGGATTTCTGTTGCCACGAGATGTGCTCTACGATCCGTCCTTTTTCTGAATCGGTCAGTAAATCTGAAAACCCACGCAGTCACTCTGAGTAGCCTGCTGTACCGTTGAATCTCGATTATCGGAACTGAGAAGCGTGATCATTAGTGCGACGTGGACTGTTGTAACTTCACCTTGGGTGGCTTCCGCTATGTCTAGTTCACTGAACTGTAGGGGCCATTCAGACATCGGTTTAGTTAGCCACTCGGGACCATGTCACCATTTTGAGCTGCACAGCAGTCTTTCAAGCGTCGTGCCATGCGTGAGTAGGTCAGCCTGGTTTTCCGTTCCAGGACAGTATTTCCACTTTGATGAATCTGTAGTGCACCTAATTTCATTGACTCTGTTGGCTACGAACTGTTTCTCCCTTTCGACGTCACCTTTTATCCATGACAACAGAATGGTGGAATCTGTCCACATCGTGTAGTCAATTTGAACATTCCTCAAAGCGCTTTTCACGTAAGCCAACATTCTTGAGCCGATTAAGGCAACCAGCAGGTCCAATCGCGGCAGCGTTGTCTCCTTAATGGGTGCTACACGGGATTTCGCAATCAGCAGTATCGGCTCCTCAGGACTTGACACGACGTATATCGCTGTTCCGTATGCCGCTGGACTGGCATCGCAGAAAACATGTACTTGAAGCACATTGGACTTCTTTGCTCCGCCGCCCGGATAGCGAGAAACGACGACGTCTTGCAGTTGCGGCAGCTGGATGACCCAATCATTCCATTCTTTTTGCAGGTCATTGGGCAATACTTTATCCCAGTCAATCGCTCGTATCCACAGCTTCTGAAACAATTATTCGTATGGCAATAGTATATGGTCCTACAAATCCCAACGGGTCAAATATTCTTGATGCTGACTGCAAGCCGAATCGTTTTGTGTCCGTCTGTGCTGTAAAAAACCGGAGTAGATTTTCAACTAAAAAGTTGAATTCATCCTTTGCAGGATTCCAAACCAAACACAGGACCTTGACCGACGTTTCGTGAAGAACGACCATCTCATTACTAGTAGATTCTACTTGATTTTCAAGCGTTCGCATCAAATTTATTGAATTTGTTGTCCATTTCCGCAATGTCATGCCGGCCGATTTCATAATTGTGCGCGCTTCTCGGCAAAATTTAGCAGCTTCCTCTTCTGTGTCGGCACCAGTGACTAAGTCATCCACGTAAAACGACTAGGCTAGAGTTTGCGCTGTTTGTGCTGTGGTAGCCGGTGCTCTTTTCACGTGGTAGAGAATAGTCGCTGTGAGCAAAAATGGGCTACATGTAGCTCCAAAAGGCACTCGTGTCATCCTCCACTCTTGCAGCTTGCCCTTGAATAAATCTCCTTCTGCAAACCAGAGAAAGCGGGAAGCGTCTCTGTCGTCCTCCCGAATCGCAATCTGAAGGAATGCCTTTTCTATGTCCGCGATAACTGCCACCGGGTGCGTTCTGAAGCGTAGCAAAATTTGCACGAGGTCTTGGTATAAGTTGTCACCTTTTTCAAGGCAGTCATTATGGGACTTGCATCCTTTGACATGTGACGAAGCGTCAAACACCACTCTCATTTTCGTCGTCAGTGCTTGTTCACGCATGACTTCCTTGTGCGGCATGTAATATAACCTAGTCACGTCTGCAGGTACATCACTGATTACTTCGGCGTGTCCTGCCCTCAAGTACTCTCTTATAGCATGGTAATACGTTTCGAGCAGTCCTTTCCTGGAGTCGAGACGGTTGACGAGCTTGTCCAGTCGAGTAACGGCGACTTGCTTGTTGCTTGCAAGCTCGAAATTATCCTTCCAAGGAAGGGCCACTTCATATACTCCGTTAATAAAGATAATCGTTTGCTCAAAATGCTTCGTGGTGCTGCTCATTTCAGATGGCTTGTTTATCATGTCCGTAATTCCTATGTTTTCAAGTTCCCAAAAGGAGTGCAAAATCTCGTCGGAATTGGTAGCTGGGGCTTTTAGCAAGCACACCATCATTTGTGAAGTAGTTGGTTGGGACACCAAGTGCGATGTGCTTCCCTGGAAGGTCCATCCAAGCTTGGGCTTCAGTGCGATAAATGATTCGTTGCCTTCGCACCGTGAAACTTCGCTAGTCAACACTTTCCACATCTGATCAGACCCGATAAGCACGTTGATGCCACTCTTAGTGATGATAGATGGATGTTTGAGCTCACCGGTGACATCCTTTCCCAGCTTCTTGAAAGACGCGACGAAGGCTACGTCCATTGCAGTCTCTGCAATGTCCTGACAGATGCTTGGGATCTCTGTTGCAGTTAAGACTATTTCCGCGTCGGAAACTGGCTTCGCAGTCATAGTTCTACGATGGGACGCCTCTTAGCCTCTTGGTCCGATGCACTTGCGAAAGTATTGAAGGGTATTCGAGTTGTTCCCACGCTTTTCAGCTGGAGGTGCTTGGACAGATCTTCAGTTATGAAAGTCATCTGACAGCCACCATCAAAAACGCCTCGTATGTAGCGGCAGGTGTCATCATTCATGGCCCATGCTCTGAAAGTCTGAAGGAAAACGCAAGTGATAGAGCCTTCCTTGACAGGTCTTCTTTCAAGTGATGCGCAGACTGTCGTAGTTTTTTCTTTGTTCGTGTTAGCATAGTCCGACTTCCGCGAACACCTATCGGGATCGCATATGCTTGTAGCGTGTCGAGCTTGGCATCTGGAGCAGGAAATCTTCTTTTTGCAGTCCCGCGCCCGATGTCCTTTGGTGGTACATCAGAAACACCTTTTGTCGTTGGAAAGCAGTTCCTTCTTCTGCGTCAGTGACAAGTGAGCTGTGCAGGCTTCCGATCCGTGATGACTGGACGAGCACAATACGCAGTAGTCCTTTTTTTCTCGTACCGAGTTGCTGTGAAGCACAGATGACGTCGGTTTCCCACGCCGAGAGTACGTCGACCGATTGGTCACGGGGAGTGTTCCATGTTCTCGTCCTCTGGCATCCTTATAAAATCACTCTTCTCCAGGATTTCCAGCTCAATACACAAGAAGTTGAGCACACGGTTCAGTCCCACGGGCGTAGCTTCAGCTCTCGAGTCAAATGCCAACTGGACGGCACACGATCGATGATACTGCACGACTATATCCCGTAGAAGAGCACGCAGTAGGATGTCGCAGAGCATTGACGAAAATGACGACTTGTGCACACCCAAAGTCTATAAGCCTCGGATACTAACGAGAACTTGGTCGTACAAGCTGCGTAGCGCTTTGGTGTCAGTCGATGAACGGACAGAGCTTAACATCCGTAGATTGGCAAAATATTCTTGCTCCAGGCGCGTCTTGTCCCCAAATCGCTTCTGTAGCATGTTGATGGCGTCACTGTAGCGAATTTCTGTCGTCGGAAGTCCCACAATTACTGATGCAGCGTCTCCTTCCAGATACAGTCGCAGGTAATGAAACTTCTCTGTGGCAGTGATGCGATTGTTATTATGAACACCTTGGTCAAGTTGCTCCCAAAATTCGGTCCACTTGCATAGGTCCCCAGAGAAAGGAGCTATTGTCAGTTTAGGCAATTTAACTCCAGTCCCATCTGATGGTGCTGTGACTGTCTGGGCAACTGTTTATTGAGTTCCGGTCGATGTCCTAAGCATGCGATCTTTCTTGCCGAGAATCTCTGCGAGAATGCACGTAGCACTGTCCTCGTATTGTAAGACGGTGTTATACTCGAATTCGAACTCCTCGTCAGGTATATGCTGCTCAATCTCGTTGTTCAAGTTTTTAAGCTCTTCGTTATTAGCCTTCAGCCTCTCATATATGGAATTGAGCTGGCCATAGGAGGCAGAGTCGTTAGCGAGGAGAGCACTTGCCTCATTTATAATCCTTGTGTTCTGGGCTCGCCGCGACGTCCGCTTCGACTTCAGTCGGTCCATGCCGCTGCAGTTGACTGGTAGCCACCCGTAGGGTCCTGGTTTTCAATCCAGGTTCTTCGGCACCAAATATTAAGACGATGGCGTTCCAGACACTGCGATCAGACTCAAATCCGTCTTCAAGGTATAAGGCAAAAAGTACTTGTTTATTTAACTGCGCTCGGAAGCGCTCTGCTGTCCCTTTAGTGATGATGGTGATGATGATGATGATCCTTGTTACTAAGGCGCACACACACAAAGGAGATCGGTCAAGAACCGGGCGGCAGGATCTTAAGTAAAAGGCTTATGGTTTTTCAAACACAAAGTAATTTTGGACTGAAGAAAAAAAATTATATAGAAAGAAAAGCCAAAAATTGAAAAAGGATATATGAGCAGTGATCGACGCAGGCTATCAGATTCGATTTGAGACAGAGGTAATGGTGGGTCCAAAACAAAGGATATATATATATATATATATATATATATATATATATACCCTTGGACCAGACATATATATATATATATATATATATATATATATATATATATATATATATATATATATATATATATATATATATATATATACCCCTGGACCAGACAACATACCCAATGCATTTCTCCGGCGATATGCCGAAATATTGGCCAAGTACATTGTTGTGATCTTCCGAGCCTCAATAAGTTCAGCAACTTTACCCATCGATTGGAAATCGGCACGTGTTCTGTCCTTTGTGAAAAAGGGGGACCCAGAGTGCATACCAAACTACCGTCCAATTTCTATGACTTCCGCATGTTGCAAAATGCTAGAACATATAATTGCCACTCGTTTAAACAGCTTCTTAGATGATAACCACATTTTATCTCCCTTTCAGCATGGATTTAGAAAACGGTTTTCCACAGTCACCCAGTTGGTCTCAGTTATTCATCACATTGCTTATATTTTAGACAAAGCTGGTCAGGTCGATGTACTGTTTTTAGATTTCAGTAAAGCCTTCGACCGTGTTCCCCATAACAAGCTCATCGAGAAATTGCAGACTATAGGGCTTCCAAACTACCTAGTATCCTGGCTGTCTGCTTACCTGAACGGCCGGAAACAGTATGTCGACGTCTGTGGACAGACATCCCCTCATCTCCCAGTAGATTCCGGCGTACCGCAGGGTAGTGTTCTAGGTCCGCTGCTGTTTATAATTTATTGCAATGATATTGTTAATGCTATTACTGATCCGGTTAAAATAAGACTTTTTGCAGACGACTGCATTATTTTCACAGATGCACACTCGCCAGATGACCAGGTCGCTCTCGACACTGCCCTTAACAATATTCTTTCGTGGTGTAACAAATGGGACATGGTGCTCAATTTCAATAAATCTGTTTGCCTTCGAATTTCTAACAAGAAAAATCCCCTTCAGTTTTCCTATTCCTCCAAAAGCCAACCCTTAAAAGAAGTCAGTCAATACAAATACCTAGGTATAACGATAACAAATAAGTTGTCCTGGAATGCACACATTGCCGATGTTTCGTCATCGGCTTTCCGTAAACTGTGTCTTTTAAGGCACAAACTCAGAGACGCCCCGTCGCAAGTGAAACCATTAGCTTATAACACTTTAATACGTCCAAAGCTTGAATACGCTTGTATTGTATGGGATCCGCATACTAAGTCAAACATATATTCCCTCGAAAAGATTCAAAGACGAGCAGTGCGTTTTATTTACTCGAAGTGTGGTCGTGGTACATCAGTTACAGAACTAATGCGAGATAATGAATTCCAGACGCTACAATCGCGGTGCCAGCTTCTGCGTCTAAAATTCTTGGACTCACTAATTAACAATAAACTTGGGCTAGACCCATCACATTACGTTACCCCAGTTTCGACCAGGCAAACTCGTCATTCTCATGTCCGATCTTTAACTCCGTATTTTGCGTGGACAGATTTATTTAGGTTTTCCTTTTTTCCGAGAACTGTAACAGAATGGAATAAATAAGTTGCCTTATGATTTCCTCCAAACCTTCGATCTTGATGAAACCAATGTTTAATTCTGTGAATCTTGACCCCCCCTCCCAATATCGCTTGATTTTTTTGTTTTGATGTTTCTCTTCTACTCGCTCTTCTCTTACACAGATGTATTTTAGTCAAGCTGTGTTACTCATGTACTGATCGCGTGCTTTCTTTGTTTTGATGTTTCTCTTCTACTCGCTCTCCTCTTACACAGATGTATTTTAGTGAAGCTGTGTCACTCATGTACTGATCTTGTGGTTGTGTTTGTGCCCCTCCTGCTTGGGCCTTTTTGGCCTGCAGTATTCCACAAATGTATATATATATATATATATATTTATATTGTCACGTTACAACGTAACTGTAACCTGTAGGTAATGGCACACAAGGACGTCAAACTGATTCGAACAACAGCAATACGAATTTATTGTTTTTCTCTGCACGTGCATCTTCGTCCTCTTCTGAACAGCGGCACATACAAGCCTGCCAGCATCTATGGAAATAATACTTTCAGATTTCAGAACTTGTACTAGTGGCATTGCCCCCCTTCCCAAAGAACATCGTCCCGATGTCGCAACATAATTACCAGATGAAAAGAAAAGACATACGATAAGCAGTACACAAGGGGGTGTTCACAATCACTGTAAGTCAACTCAAGGAAGTTTGACGAATAGTCAGCGTTGGTAAAATGTTTTCATCCTCGAAACATGGACGACGTGTGGCTATTGTGAACGGCGGGATTTACGAGCCATGCCCTAGTCAAGAACCTCGTAGTTTACTTCGCTGAGACGGCGGAGAACTCTACAGGGACCAAAATAGCGGCGTAACAACTTTTCTGACCAGCCCCGTTGTCGAATGGGAGTCCACAACCATACTCGTTCTCTGGGTTGGTAAGAGACATCGCGACGACGAGCGTTGTACCGCAACGAGTCGATGCATTGTTTCTTGTGAATTCGTTCGACTGCAAGCTTACGAGCTGCATCTGCCAGTCTGATAAATTCGTTCGTCTTGACACTAATCTGGCGTCTGTCTAGTAGAAGCATGGCATCCAGCGTTGTAGTGACCTCCCTGCCGTGAAGCAATCGGTATGGTGTGAATCCAGTTGTTTCTTGCACAGCGGTGTTGTAAGCGAACGTGACGTAAGGGAGGATGTCATCCCAGTTTTTGTGGTCTTGGTCAACGTACGTGGATAGCATGTCGGCGATCGTCTTGTTTAGTCGCTCTGTAAGGCCGTTGCTTTGTGGGTGGTATGCAGTAGTTTTTCGATGTACTGTGCCGCTAAGCTGCATGACGTCTTGTATCATCCGGGCGGTAAAAGCTGTGCCACGATCAGTTATGACAACTGCTGGTGCTCCATGTCAGAGGACGATGTTCTTCATAAAAAGTGGGCAGTCTCAATGGCGGTGCCACGTTGTAATGCCTTCGTTTCGCAGTAGCGCATCATGTAATCAGTAGCGACGACAATCCAGCGGTTGCCGTCACGAGACTTGGGAAAAGGTCCAAGTAGATCCATGCCGATTTGTTGGAATGGTTGTGTCGGAGGAGTGACGGGCTTCAAAAAGCCGCCTGGGCGCTGATGTGATGCTTTACGGCGCTGGCACTCATGACACGTTTTCGCGTAATGCTTCACGTCTCGATTGAGCTTAGGCCAGTAACAGTGTTGGTGAATCCGGGCCAAGGTACGTGTGAATCCTTAGTGGCCTGAGGAAAGCTCATCAGGACAGGCGGACAAGACATCGACTCGTAACGCTGGCGAGACGACGAGCAGGTACTCAGTCGCGTAAGGGTCGAAGTTTCTTTTACAGAGGATATTTTTGCGAACGCAGAACGATGATGGCGAGCGGGCGAATGCTGGTGGTGGATGCGGCACACGGCCTTCGAGAAATTCGATGAATTGTCGAAGCTCTGAATCGTTCTTCTGCTGTTCAGCCAAGTCGGATACACTAACGGCGCAGAGAAAACGGCCGTCGAGATCGTGATCACCTGACGCTGTTTTAAGAGGAGCTTGGGAAAGGCAGTCCGCGTCAGTATGCTTCGTGCCAGACTTGTACATGACTGTCAAATCGAACTCCTGAAGGCGTAAGCTCCACCTGGCCAGACGTCCGGAAGGGTCTTTAAGGTTCGCCAACCAGCAGAGCGCATGATGATCGGTAACAACTCTGAACGGGCGACCATACAGGTACGGTCTGAATTTAGCTATTGCCAGACAACAGCTAGGCACTTCTTTTCAGTGGTTATGTAATTCGCTTCCGCAGATGATAAAATACGGCTCGCATAAGCAATAGGGCGTTCGACGCCGCCTTGCCACTGGACGAGGACTGCACCAAGGCCGATGTTACTGGCGTCTGTGTGTAGTTCTGTGTCGGCATATTCGTCATAGTGTCCGAGTAAGGGCTCAGACTGGAGACGCTGCTGGAGCTCGGAGAAAGCGCGTGTTTGCTCAGGGCCCCACACGAAGGGAAAATCTTTTTTTTTGTCAGACGAGTTAGGGGTTCAGCAATGTTTGCGAAATTTCGCACAAAGCGTCTGTAGGATGTGCAGAGGCCTAAAAATCGACGCACATCACGTTTTTTGGCAGGTGGTGGAAAATCTGCGACAGCCAATGTTTTGTCTGGGTCCGGCCGAATACATCAGGGCTAACAAGGTGGCCGAGGAACTTTAATTCGTTGTAACCAAAATGACATTTTTCTGGTTTCAGTGATAGGTCTGCCGTGCGAATTGCAGCACACACAGATCTAAGTCGCTGCAAGTGCTGCTCAAACGTTTGCAAGAAGACAACGACGTCGTCTAAGTAAACGAGGCTTGCTTCCCACTTGAGACCGGAGAGCACTGTATCCATCATCCTCTGGAATGTCGCAGGGGCAGAACACAGACCGAAGGGCAGCACCTTGAATTCGTACAGACCATAAGGCGTTATGAATGCTGTTTTCTCTCGGTCGCGTTCATCAACTTCGATCTGCCAGTAGCCACTGCGTAAATCCATAGAGGAGAAGTACCGGGCGTGGCGGAGGCGGTCTAGTGAGTCGTCGATGCGCGGAAGCGGATAAACGTCTTTCTTTGTGACTGTTGAGTTTGCGGTAATCGACGCGAATTCGGAGAGTGCCGTCCTTGTTCTTTGCTAGTACGACGGGGACGACCATGGACTGTTCGAGATTTGGTTTACGCCATCTTCGAGCATCTGCCTCACTTGAGAACGTATTGCCTCTTGTTCCTTTTGTGAAACTCGGTAGGCGTGCTGACGTATGGGTCGCTCAGCATGGTCAGTGACAATGCGGTGCTTTACGGTGTTAGTTTTATCTTAGATGTAGACGCGAAACAGTCGCTGAACATGCCGAGGATACAGCGGATTTGCTCTTTCTGCGCGCATGACAGCTTCGGATTGACATCGACTGTATCGGCTACCGTGGTGCCACTTTCAACGGTGGCAGAAATTGGGGCTATCGTCGGACACGCTTCACCCTCAATGGCTTCGGAATGAGCGATAATTGTTCGCTTGGCCAAATAATGGTATGCTCCACTAAAATTGGTGACCAACAACTCAGTCGTCCCACGTTTAAATTGAATTATGCCACGGGCAATGCAGATTTGCTGAGACAAGAGCACCAAAAGGTTGGCTTCAGCGATACCACTACCGTCATGGTCTATGTCACCCTGTACAGTAACGAACATACTGGAGCATGGCGGAAGTGTGACGGTGTCGTAGACAATGCGAAGCGCAGTCTTCTGCGGATCCGTATCTCTAGGCTTCGGGCCATAGTCGTCCGCAAACGTTACGAGGCAGTCTCGAAGATTTATAACAGCGCCGTGCTCGCGAAGGAAATCCATGCCAAGGATAACTTTCCGGGAGCATTCGGGAAGCACAACGAAAGAAGCAATGAACGTCGACTCACAGATTTGCAGCCTTGCGGTGCATTTCCCGATTGGTGTCAAGAGATGACCACCTGCTGTCCGAAGGTTTGGTCCATGCCCCCAAGGAGTCGTGACTTCCCTGAGTTCAGCCACAAGTTTAGCGCTGATAACTGAGTAGTCGGCGCTGGTGTCGACCAGAGCAGTCACTGGATGGTTGTCGACAAGGACGGCAATGTCAGCAGAAACGGGTTCGTCCGCGATGTGAGGTGTCGGCTGAAAGGAATCGTCGAAGGTCGGTGGATGGGTCGGAGGAGGCTGTTTTGACGATAGCTTAACAGCGGTCCCACACCCGGAGGCCGCTGATTCTAGTTTCCCCGGCGTGGATTTGGGGACCTAGCGGATCGTCCCGCAACAACATCGGCGAAAGTAGAGTATTGATTCGCGGACGTAGAGCGTCGAGGAGACGGAGAGCGTGATTGGCGTCGCTGAAGATTCGGAGACGGTAGACTTGCTAAGTATTCTGCGATGGCATGGGGTCATTTCCCGTCCCTGGGCCGACGAGCGTCTGGCCGAAAACCAGGTAGGCCCATCTGTCTATATGAGCACTCCCGGTACATGTGACCTGGCTCACCACAGTGGTAGCATAGCGGCCGATTGTCGGAAGCGCGCCACACGCCAGATTTCCGCAAATTAGGTCGCGGATTCTCTTAGTGTGGCGGGCCCGAGAAGTACTGCGGCATTGCAGACAAGTCGGTTGTTGTTTTTCATAGTGTGGCAGGCCCGAAGAGTGCTGCGGCGTCTGCAGGCTAGTCGGTCGGGGAAAATAGCTGGCTGCCGGTGCAGGAGTGCGTACAGCTTCCGCGTACGTTAGCAGAGGAGCTTCGGTTGGAGGTGGCACTAATGGTCGTACCAGCTGCCGCACCTCTTCACGGACGACGTCTGTCAGTGCAGCCACTTGAGGTTGTGAAGGCACTGCGTGAAGCTTTTGCAGCTCGTCGCGTACAATGCTACGAACTAGCTCAGCAAGGTCTCTAACGCTGTGACATCGGGTGTTACCAAGAATGCTGACAGACATGCAAGGTTGTCGGACCGCTCATACTGCGAAGACCGCTGTCTTAGCATTCGCTCCATTGTCGTCGCTTCACGGAGGAATTCTGCCACGGTAGCGGGTGGGTTTCGTACAAGTACTGCAAACAGCTGCTCCTTGACACCCCGCATCAGAATGCGTACCTTTTTGTCTTCCGTCATTGCAGAATCCGCTCGACGGAACAGACGAGACATCTCCTCAACGAACATGGCCACACTTTCATTGGGTCGTTGATTGCAAGAATTGAGGAGACGTTCAGCTTGTTCTTTCTGGTCGGCGCTACCATACGTATTCCGCAGCTGAGTGCGAAACACCAGCCAGGTTGTCAGGGTGGCCTCGTGGTTCTCGAACCAAATACGCGCCGAATCATCCAGGTAGAAATAAACATATCGCAGTTTCCGGTGCTCGTCCCACTTGTTGGCGACGGCGACTCGATCGTATTGGTCCAGCCAGTCTTCAACGTAGGGCTCCCCATGGAAGGGCTTTGGCGTTCGAGAGGCTGGCAGCCATGGAGCTGGCGGAGTCGCGGTCTGTTCAGTCTGGCTTGCAGTTGTCGCATATGCCATGATTCTGGAGCGTTCCGGAAGAGGGCTGAATTGGAGTGGTAGGCCTAGCTGCCACCGACTGCGTTGAAGGTTGGATGTTTCTACCAAGGCGTCGATGTTGGGGTTGAGATCTTCCTCGTGGTAACAGTGCATAGACTATTACCCAGCGCCTCCACCAGTAGTCACGTTACAATGTAACTGCAACCTGTAGGTAATGGCACGCAAGGACGTCAAACTGATTCGAACAACGGCAATACGACTTTATCGTTTTTCTCTGCACGCGCATCTTCATCCTCTTCTGAACAGCGGCACATACAAGCCTGCCAGCATCTATGAAAATAATACTTTCAGATTTCAGAACTTGTACTAGTGGCAATATATATATATATATATATATATATATATATATATATATATATATATATATATATATATATATATATATATATATATATAAAAGACTAGACAAAAAGAGCGCCAAAGGGCGCTCTTTTCCGGAAGAGGGCTGAATTGGGGTGGTAGGCCTAGCTGCCACCGACTGCGTTGAAGGTTGGATGTTTCTACCAAGGCGTCGATGTTGGGGTTGAGATCTTCCTCGTGGTAACAGTGCATAGACTATTACCCAGCGCCTCCATCAGTAGTCACGTTACAATGTAACTGCAACCTGTAGGTAATGGCACACAAGGACGTCAAACTGTTGTTGTTGTTGTTGTTTCCCTGTAGAAATGGCTCGTACCCAAAGAAGGGGATTGGCCGATTTTAAGGTGAATTTGCCCTAAACTTTCAGCATTGTGTCATTCCTACAATTTTTTTTGTAACTTAATTTTGATTTGAAATACCGATATCAAGTTTGAAAAAAAAAGAAAAATTTTGAGACAGAAATTGAGCAAGAAAATCGTTTAGTCGCAGTGATGTATTCTTGAACGGCGAATAAAACATCCCTGTGGCTGAAACCGAGTGTAGAGGCTCCAAATGAAAGAAGATCAGGCTGTGATAGTTGCAAGCCCAGTCTTTGAAGAGGTGGTGCTAGTATGCTTTGCCTGAATAAATCGAAACGGCGACAATGTAATAAAAAATGACTGATCGTTTCCTCTTGATTACAGTAAATGCACATAGGGGAATTCAATATGCCTGATCTATGCAAGTAAAAATTGAGGGAGGTAACGCAGCAACGAAATTTCGTGATGACAACTTCCATCATCCTTGATTTAGTCAGTTCACTGCGCCAGGGAAATAACAAGTGTTTGTACTCTGGAGAAGCCGTCAGTGCAGGGTCAGATAAATTTTGCCTGATTTTAAGTGTGCGAAATCGCGCCACCGTAATGTATACTGTATGGGGGAAAATAGGAATAATTGGTGTCGAAAGGGATGCCTTCGCAAGAGAATCAGCTATTTCGTTTAACAACAAACCTTTGTGCCCTGGTGTCCAGATTAAATGAATACTTCGGAGATGACAGGGGATCAACGATTTAAAAAGTTTCACTATAGGTGAGTGACCAGATGCGGACAAAGAAGAGTACACTGATAATGAATCAGTTATGACTGCTACAACTGGAATGGAAATATTTACCTTTCGCAAAGCTAACATTATTGCCATGAATTCAGCCAGAAAGACGGGAAGAAAGTCCGGTAAGCGAAGTGAAAATGACCAATCAAGTACGGGGCAATATATTCCAACGCCTGATTTTTCATGTGATTGAGATGCGTCCGTTGCTATAATGACATTTGTTGGCAGAGTACTTAAATGGTCCTGCAATAACCCATTTAAAATGCCTGTAGGTAATAGCTTTGCGTGAGTTGGGAAGATATCATGGTAAACAATTTCTGGAGAATTTTGTTGCTCAGGTAAAGGAATCAGATCACGAACGTGTACATTTAGGGGCTCAAGTAACGATTGAACAAATACTATTTGTGGTTTGGTAAATCTGGGCCAATGCACGGAGAAGAATAGGTCAGGATTGGAAATAAAAATAATTTGTTCAGGGTCAAACTGATTCGAACAACGGCAATACGACTTTATCGTTTTTCTCTGCACGCGCATCTTCGTCCTCTTCTGAACAGCGGCACATACAAGCCTGCCAGCATCTATGAAAATAATACTTTCAGATTTCAGAACTTGTACTAGTGGCAAAATATATATATATATATATATATATATATATATATATATATATATATATATATATATATATATATATATATATATATATATTTATATATATATATATATATATATATATATATATATATATATATATATATATATATATATATAAAAGACTAGACAAAAAGAGCGCCAAAGGGCGCTCTTTCTGTCTCGTCTTTTTTTTTCTCTTGGTCAACCTTGCGCCACGTATTTCAGCCAAATATGTACCAACCAGTCCAACATAACGTACAAAAAAATGATCTATCGTTTCCATTTCTTCGCAAACCTGACATAAAGGTGACGCCTTAGGACCAAATTTATGCAAATAATAATTTAGCTGCAGAATTCTACAACGCAATCTTGTATAATTACCTTCCAATTGCCGTGTTGCGCACCACTGTCTATTCCAGCAGCATTTTAGATGTGCGAAATCTCGAAATTTACCCAACGAGTAGCATTTGGATTTATGCAAACAGAGGTTTCTAAACCTTATTGCTGTCACGTAAGCCGTATGAGGCAAAATCGGGATAAGGGGACCGCTAAAATATACTGTGGCTAGTGCATCCGCCATCTCATTGAGATATATGCCACGATGGCCAGGTACCCATAGGAGCTGCAGTTTTTGCAAGTTTGTCGGTATGAGTTGTCGAAACATGTGCATAAGTGTTAAGTTGGCTCTTGAAGACAGAGCAGCACATACTGAAAAAGAATCTGTAATTACGACTGCTTCCAATTCGCCCAAAGGTAGTTTCCGTAGTGCCAATACAATAGCAAATCATTCTGCTATGAATATTGCTGTGTAATCTGGAAGTCCAACCGAAAAGGACCAGTCAAGGGAACGTGAGAAGATACCAGACCCAACCTTTTCATTAGAGTCCCCGCGTCTCTCCTCTCGCTCGCGCTCTTCTTCTTTCTCGTTTCCTTGTCCCAGCCCAGAACGTGAAAAATAATCAACACGAGTGAGCTCTAGTGCATATTAGTTGGCGACACACACAAAATATGCTCCATTCCGCACCCGAGAAGCATATGTTTACGTTCACACCATGACATCTGCTGGCTGCGAACGAACGTTCTTGCATCCAGAAGTCGTACACCACCTTCCTGTTTTCTCTTATCTGTAGTTTTTTCCTCATTCATAGTCTATCGCTAGTTTTTTCCTGCTTTTAAGCCCTTGATACCTTTGTCATCAGTTCCGGTTATTTCCAAACGCTGTCACGTTGCGGAGTCATGCGTTCCCGCTTGCCATGTGGTAGTAATCTCCATTTTTGTAAAAAGCTATACAGCCTTTGGAAGAAGCTAATTTTTTAATAAACGGTTGCCTAAGTCTTAATAATTTTGTTATCACCATTTAGAAAAATTTTAGCACTACTGTGTCGCGCAAGCTGCCTCAAGTAGCCCACCTACATTGAATTCTGTGGCGCGCCCGCGGGAGCGTCGGCAAAAAATGGCGCTGCGCGCCACACGTAAGGCAAGCGGGTGAGGAGAAGCGAGGAGGAAACGTGCACGTGGAGGAAAATGTCGTTACTTTCCCTAGCACGAGGGATTTTAGGCGACGCGAGCTCATTGCGCCATCTAGCTAGTAATGCTGAAAACATAAAAATTGCCTCGAGATGCCCGTGAGTAGCGATAAGTGGTAGATATGAATCACGGACGAAGGAAAGGTAAGGAGACGGCATGCCCAGCCGGCGTAGGGTGTAAAAAATGTGGCGGAAATTACGTCACGCGCAGCCATATTCACTGGGCACAATGGCGGCGTTTTGTTCGTTCGATTCCGTTCGATTCACCTGCACTAAATGGAACCAGTTCACGGCTGTGCACGCGAAGTTCATAAATTGTGCAGCGTGAGTTCCGCGGCGCAGGCACAGCGCGAGCCCCGAAACGAATGACGATGCGCCAGCAGTGTGCAGGCTTTATTTCTCTTCGCTTAATTCACACCGTACAGATAACACTGAACGATGGCGAACCACACATGTGGACATTTATGAGGCGCAAACATATTGGCAAAACACAGCGCGTTTATAGAGGCGTGTATGACGCCTAAGCCACCCTACGCCAAAGTGCTGCGTCGTCTGCTCAGTTGCACATGCGGCTGCACCAAGCCGGCACCATCAGTGTAGGAGGTGCAGGAAAATCTTGAACCAGTGCTGCACCTTTTCTGCACCTTTTGAAACGAATGACAGGGTTCAAAGGTCGTCAATGCTGCACCGCTGAAACGAATGGCAAAGTGCAGCACCCCGTGAACTGGTTCACGTGGTGCAGGTGAATCGAACGGACCTAGAGTTGATGTAGCGCGGTGCGGCACCGTTCAGGCGGTCCAGTGGCAGTGTACGCGTTTTCATGGGCCTCGCACCTAACCGTGGCGTACTGCAGGTGTTCGACAGCATACATTCTTTGTGCCGCATTGTTAGCTACGCGATTTTCCACCGGCGGTCGTTGCAACCAAATGTCTGAACTAGAAACCACGGAACGAGCGCGCGTATACGTACTCCGAATTTGCAGCGTCCGTCAAAATTATGCTGAAAAGCCATCATAGAAGATAACGACTGTGCTCAAGAATTTGTTCAATGAATGCGTTGCAGGTTAGTGACGGTTATGCGGTGTTGCTTCTTATGACAACAAACGATGCATTTGCGGCCCACAGGACCTTATTAGGACTGTAATCTAAGCTTGCTTTTCATGTTCCTGTACAGTTACCGGTTGGCGGTTGGCGCTAAGCTGTGTTCCAGATAAGGAAAACAGAAACAAGCGCCTTCTCTTTATTTTTCTCGAATGGCTAGCCACTTATCCCGGAGACATCTTCTCTCGCATTGGCTGGCTTTCCCTGCCGTCCTTGGCGGCTGTGTCGACGCGTGAAGCTTCCCGCAGATCTTTTCTCACGCATTCCTTCGGCTAACTTTCCCACTTTTCGCCCTAACGGGATCCTGGTCTCCGTTCTCCGTAGCTACTAGTGCGCGTGAATCACACTGGAGACGTGTTCCCACGCACTTTCCGGTGGTCTTCGCTGCTTTCGTCCTAATGAAATCATGGCCTTTGGGATATCCGTAGGAACCAGTGCGCGTCGGACAAAAGAGGGGCGAAAACAAAGAGGCCGGCGCAAAATCAACGGGCTGCCATGCACACAAGCTCCACCGACGCCGACTTTACTGGCATAATTACGGACCTCCGAGTTTATTGCAGGGAAGACATTTTTTTTCTTTTTTTGTCGTTTTGTCCAGCCCACAATTTGACCGAAAATTTCATAAAGCCTAAAGAGAAGCGCAAAAGGGGCAAAAAGTGATCTGAAAAAAGCTGTACAAATTTCGGTGCCTGGTTCGTCGCGCGGCAATGTCTGAAATATCATCTTTATTTTCACAAAGAACACATCAAATAAAAAGAAAGCTTAACGTGCAACTTGCCGTGTTTATAGTAAACGCCGGCAGTGCAAGAGTACAACAGCCATACGCAGAGATTTCGTCAACCGTATCGCAACAAGACAGCGTATTGAAATCCGTTTCGTTGGTTTCGGATAGCACCGGCGCACGCGGCGTGCAAGCCACGTGCTTTTTGAGACAGAAAGGGAGTCGCGCCTTTTGCTTCCCATTCATATGTGAATAAGAGAGGAGAATTTGTCCAGTAATAATGGCTGACTTCCGGCTTCATCGCGGCTTCACAACGGGTGACGTGAGGGCCTCTCCTTACCTTTCCATCTTCCGTGGTATGAATACATAGTGTGCACGTGCTTCACGCAGCACCCCTTCGTCACTTCCAAAATGCGCCACCGACATGCCCGGGTACCTACCGACTTCGTCGCCTACCGCTGCCGTGTTGTCTCCTCGTGCTCGCGCCCGTTTAGTTTTGCCTCGCGCTGAAAGTTTGAGGGCTGCTAGTGAGGAAAGTTGATTTAGTAGTCTCCGAAGAGGGAGCAGAGCTTCGGGGTGTTTTTTCGCCCAAAGTTATTACCTAATATTGAGAAAGCACATTGCGATTTTCCGAAAAGTACCGGCTTGTTTGGCTGGCGCGGATTAACAAAAAAAAAAGCTACTTGAAGAAACTTGTTGATATTTGCGTCTTCAGGTGTAACTTCATTACGGTCAAGCACATACCTGCAAAAAGAGATAGCTTACCAAGATTCTGTACATACAAATTTGTCCACGACCACTGCGTGCACAATCAGCGTGTCAGGGAGGCGGTTAAAATTGTGATGGCGATAGCGGAAATTTGGGTATTGCATTGAAACAAACTGTGAAAATGAGTGCGAAGCAATATTAGTTCATTTTGAAGTATAGCCGATTGTTCAAGTTGGGGTGTCAGGATTTTGAAAAATTGGTAATTTAATTTCCTAACACGGTCTTCATCATTTTCAGGAACACCACTGTACATTTGCAAACAAAAAAGTAAAATACAAGATGAAAAAGGTGTCAAAACATGCGCGAAAAAAATGATGACCGACATTACCGCGGCACGCACCACGCGAAGTGTCTATCTGCCTCACATTATAATTTCCTCGGCTGTTACCACAAATTTAAATCAAAGAGGCTCAACCTCAGCCCAGTTTAAAACACTTGGGGGGGGGGGGGGGACGCTGCTACGTTGGTGGTGTGGGCCGCAGCAATATATTTATATTATATCTCTTGTAAACTTGCCTAGCTCGGCACGATTCATTTTTGATGGGAGCTGCTGCGCTTCGATCATCCGCTCTTAAAATTGTGGCTCGGGAGACTTTGAGCTTTCACTTGTTCTTGGACTACGCAATTTGTAGTGTTTGTAGTGAAAGCGAGACAACGGGCCCTCGTAGGTCGTGGAAGGCAGCCGGTGTACGCGGTCGCTGATATACGTGTCGCTCATCTTGATTTTCTGGTCTTGTATCGAGTGAACAAGCGAGTCCTTCCTGATTCGATGAGCTCGTTAAAGTACGACAACAAAAACAACAATGCTTCCCTTTCAACATCGTACCCCGCAACTGATGACGAGCCACCAACAAACCGCGCTGCAGCACGCGAACTGCTGTAGGTACCCAGTGAGGTACCCGGGCATGGTGGGAGAGGGCGACAATGATGGAAGTGACATCACATGAACACTATGTATAGCTTGCAATTTCACCGGTGAAGGACGTGCTCCTTGGAGGAATTAGTGGTTGACGCCTACCATTCACGATTGAGAGGACCCAAGTTCCATTCCGCGTGTAGCAGTTTTTTCTGGGTTCTTTTTCCTTTTTGCATTTTAATACACACACACACACACACACACACACACACACACACACACACACACACACACACACACACACACACACACACACACACACACACACACACACACACACACACACACACACACACACACACACACACACATATATATATATATATATATATATATATATATATATTACATATATAACGAACGAATACAGTGCCGGAAGCTAAAACAGCTATTTATTAATGGCGAACTTGTGCCCGTCAACTAAATACACAAACGTTGTGAGCTCACTAGTCAAAACTTCGTCAACTTCTTCTCTTGCGTCTCGCCTCGAGCTGCTCCTCGAAAAACCACCAGCGTTCATTTTCCAGCGCATGGTGTGGTGACGCGTGCAGCCAGCGTTGCATGGCGCGTTCAGCTTGGCGCGTTTGGCTTGTCAGTTGGTGTGGCAGACAGAATTCATAAGAGCAGGAAGCGGCGCAAGACTTCGGTAGGTGCCTAACAACATGTGGCATTAGTCCCCCTCCCCAAACGCATCGTACCGATGCGTACGCTTACGTCGAACAGTTTTGTAAAGGAGTATTTGTCTGATGTTTGAGCACATTTATAAGTTGTCTCGTTCAGTGCCTTTCGTAGTACGGTTTCGTTCGTACTACATGTATGACTTCTGGGCGATTCCTGCGTTGGGTTGAGCACACTTGCCCTTCAGGAATTGACTTCGTAGTTTAGCGTGCCTAACCGGTGAAGTACTTTGTAAGGACCGAAATAGCGCCGCATCAGTTTTTCCGATAGGCCAGGTGCGCGTATAGGCGTCCACACCCACACTTTGTCTCCGGGGTTGTTCTGTACGTCTCTCCGCTTCAGATTATAGCGACTTGCGTCGGAGCCTTGTTGCAAAATGATACGATGTCTTGCCAATCGCCGCGCCTCTTCTGCCCTTTCTACGTAGTCGCTGATGTGTGGTTCACTCTTATTCGAATCGCTGACAGGTAACATCGCGTCTAATGTCGTTCCGTCCGACCATAAACTAGTTGAAATGGCGTGAAGTGTGTCGTTTCTTGTACTGCGGTATTGTACGCAAATGTTGCATAAGGCAAAATATTGTCCCATGTCTGGTGCTCAACGTCCACATACATCGAGATCATGTCGGCGAGAGTTCTATTGAGCCTTTCGCTTAATCCGCTTGTTTGCGGATGGTATGCTGTAGTCCTTCTATGGTCGGTGTGGGTGAGCTTCATAACAGACTGCATCAAACTGGCAGTAAATGCTGTTCCTTTGTCTGTAATGACAACCTGTGGTGCGTCATGTCGTAGTCCAATCTGAGTGACGAAAAACTGGGCTACTTCGTTCGCCGTTCCTTTCGCGAGAGGTGAAGTCTCCGCATATCGAGTCATGTAGTCCGTCGCTACAACAATCCAGCGCTTTC
This sequence comes from Rhipicephalus microplus, assembly GCF_043290135.1. Classification (NCBI taxonomy): domain Eukaryota; kingdom Metazoa; phylum Arthropoda; class Arachnida; order Ixodida; family Ixodidae; genus Rhipicephalus; species Rhipicephalus microplus. The sequence goes on from NC_134702.1 coordinate 256,564,159, forward strand.
CGGATGAAGAGAGAGGAAATGGACCAAGCAAATTTATTCCCACTTGCTGAAATGGCCCTTTTGGTGGCTCTATTGGTTGCAACAGACCCGCTGGTTTTGATGGTGGTATTTTGCGTCTCTGGCAATCCCGGCATGACTTAACATAATGGTGCACCGAATCCCTTAATTTCGGCCAATAATACTTCCGGTGAATTCTGGCCAAAGTGCGACTACTACCCATATGGCCAGCCGATGGGTCGTCATGATACGCTTCTAAGATTTCTGCTCGCAGTGATGATGGTACAAGAAGCAGAAACGTCTCACCGGTGTTTATGAAGTTGCGCTTGTATAGGACGTCATTCCGGAGGACATAGGATGTCAAACCACGGACAAAAACTCGTGGTGCCTTAATTTGGTGACCCTCCAGGTATTGGATAAGCGGGCGTAGTTCCGGATCCTTTCGCTGAAAACGAGCCATCTCCGACACATTCAGAACTCCATGAAATGGGATGTCTTGTTCTTGGTCAGATGACGGAGACTCAACAGGTGCGCGAGACAGGCAATCCGCGTCATTGTGCTTGAGAACGGACTTGTAGACCACAGTGATGTCATGTTCCTGCAGACGCAGGCTCCATCTACCAAGTCTTCCTGAAGGGTCCTTGATGTTTGCCAGCCAACACAATGAATGATGATCACTGATTGCTCGAAACGGTCTGCCGTAGAGGTATGGGCGAAACTTGCTGATGGCCCATATAACGGCGAGACACTCTTTCTCTGTCGCTGAGTAATTGGACTCAGCATTCGATAGATTGCGGCTCGCGTAAGCAATGACCTTTTCTTCTCCATTCTGCCACTGAACGAGGATGGCACCGAGGCCAACGTTACTCGCGTCGGTATGTATGTCTGTATCGGCCTCTTCCTCAAAATGGGAAAGTATTGGAGGAGGCTGCAAATGGCGTCGCTACTCTGAGAAAGCCGCTTCTTGTTCCTCCTGCCAAGAGAATGGTACACTTTCTTTCGTTAGCCACGTCAAAGGCTCAGCGACCTTGGCAAAGTTTTTCAACAAAGCATCTGTAGTAGGCACATAGTCCCAGGAATCGTCTGACGGCCTTTTTGTCTTGCGGTTTCAGAAAATTTTCAACTGCTGCAAGCTTTACCGGGTCTGGGCGGACGCCTTCCGCACTATGTGCCCGAGGAACCGAAGCTGACGAAACCCAAAGTGACACTTTTCCGGTTTGATGGTCAGTGCTGCCACGCGGATGGCATCCAGTACCATTCTCAGTCGGTGGATGTGCTGCTCGAAGGTAGAAGAAAAAACCACTACATCGTCGAGGTAGACGAGACATGATTGCCACTTTAGTCCGGAGAGCACAGTGTCCATCATCCTCTGGAAGGTAGTGGGAGCAGAGCACAAACCGAAGGGGAGCACTTTGAACTCGTTTAATCCGTCTGGGGTCACAAACACCGTCTTCTCGCGATCTTTTTCGTCCACCTCGATCTGCCAATATCCACTTTTTAAGTCCATTGATGAAAAGAAGTGAGCATTGCGTAACTTATCCAAGGCATCATCGATCCGTGGAAGTGGGTAAACATCACGCTTTGTGAACTCGTTTAATCCGTCTGGGGTCACAAATACCGTCTTCTCGCGATCTCTTTCGTCCACCTCGATCTGCCAATATCCACTTTTTAAGTCCATTGATGAAAAGAAGTGAGCATTGCGTAACTTATCCAAGGCGTCATCGATCAGTGGAAGTGGGTAAACATCACGCTTTGTGTCTTGATTCAGCTTTCTGTAGTCAAAGCAAAACCGCAGATTGTTGTCCTTCTTTTTGACTAGCACTACCGGTGATGCCCACGGACTCTTGGATGGCTGAATTACATCATCGTTGAGCATTTCCTGCACTTGGTTCTTGATGGCTTCCCTTTCTTTTGGCGCTGCTCGGTATGGGCGCTGATGCACAGGTCTCACGTGTTCTTCGACCACGATACGGTGCTTTGCGACGGGAGTACGTCCGACTTTCGATGAGGTGGAGAAGCACTCGGCGAACTCTCTGATGAGGTCAGCAATCTGTTGCTTCTGAGATGACGAGAGCTCTCTGTCAATGTCTACTGACTGGAGTACGTTATCTACTGTCTCTGAAGCTTTATCAAGAGTCCAAACATATGAGACTTGCACGTACTCATGCAGCGATGCTACGGATGTTCCCTTCGCAACATGCTGCAGCTCGTTTCCAAAGTTAGTTAATAGGACATACGCACACCCATCACGAAGGCTCACCAGACCTCTTGCCACGCATAGTTCATTTTCTAGTAGCAGTCCGATGTTTCCGTCCGCTAATCCATCACAGTCACGAAGAACTTCACTCCTCACAAGAACGGCCACACTGGAACGTGGCGGCACGGTTACATCTTCGTCCACAATGCGGAGAGGTAGAACGATTGGTTTCTCCGCATGACAGAAGGCGATGGCATTCTCCGTAGAAAACGAAACCTGGGACTCTTGCAAGTCAATGACTGCATTGTTTGTTTGCAAAAAGTCCATGCCTATAATCAGTTCCCGGGAGCACTCAGGAAGCACAATAAAGCTGCCGACATACACAAATCCTCTTATTCCTATCCTTGCGGTACGTAACCCCACGGGACTAACTAAGGGCCCTCCAGCGGTACGTATCTGAGGTCCGGTCCACTCAGTCATCACCTTCTTAAGCTTCTTTGCGAGAGCATTACTGACAACGGAATAGTCTGCACCAGTGTCTATTAGCGCAATGGCCTCGAAGTCGTCGATCGTGACTAATATCGCGGAGGTAACGTCGCTACTACTGCACTTGTCCGTCGTTGCGTAACTGCCACCGTCCTGTCGGGCTAACAATGGAGGGTCTTCAGTTGTCAGTATATCAGTGGCCTCACCTCCAGAGGTCGCTGGCTCTAGTTTTCCCGCCGCGGGCTAGGTGAACGTGATCTTCGGAGATTCGATGACGGACGAGGACTCGGCGACCGATAGCGCATCGGTGCTGTCGAACGCGACTCCCGTTGTTTCGTGTCTTGGGGTGAATAGCGTGAAGACAAGTATTCTTCGATTTCGTAGGGCCGTTCACCGTTCCGTGGGCATGGTGCATTGACTGAAAAATCACACAGTCCCGCTCAACGATACTGGCACGCCCGGTAAAGGTGACTTGCTTCTCCGCAGTGGTAGCAAAGAGGCCGCCAGTCTACAGTGCGCCATACATAGCTCTTACGTGGTCTTGCTTCCGGCATTGGTAGCGGCGTACTCGGAGAAAACGTCGGAGGCATCACAGCAGTTGCAGCCGTCCGATTCATGCGTCCGAGGTCCTGTCGTACAGCTTGCGTGTACGACAACTGAGGCGGAGGCTCCGGTTGTGCGCGCTGTAGTACCTGAGGTTGTGGTTGTAGAACCGCTTGCCGCACTTCTTCGCGCACAACGTCGGCAAGTGAGGACATCGCTGGACGAGCTTGAGTCATTTGTATTTTCTGGAGTTCTTCCCTCACGACAGCCGTCACCATTTCACGCAAGAGGTCAATGTTACTCGTGAGGGTTGTCAACGCCGCGCTAACAGATGAGACGCTTACGTCCCTGTTGTATTGGCACGCGCGCTGCTGCAGGGTCTTTTCTATCATGGTCGCCTTTGATCTGAACTCAGCAGGAGAGCGCGGTGGATTACGCACCAGGCCTACAAAAAGCTCCTCCTTCACTCCACGCATCAGGCGCTGCCACTTCTTTTCCTCAGCCATGTTCGGGTCGGCCCGGCGGAACAGTCGAGACATGTCTTCAATGTACATGGCGACGCTCTTGTTGTTTCGTTGCTTTCGCGTCTGAAAAGCGGCCTCTGCCTTTTCTTTGTGGTCCGTGTTTGGCTACGTAGCAATAAACTCTCTTCGAAAGTCGTCCCACGACAATAAGGACGCTTCGTGGTTTTCGAACCACGTACGAGCAGAATTCCGCAGTGCCACGTAGACGTAGCGAAGTTTCCTGTCTTCGTTCCAACCGTTCAGTCTGGCAACGCGTTCGAAACCGCCCCGCCACGGTGGTCTAGTGGCTGAGGTACTCGGCTGCTGACCCGCAGGTCGCGGGATCAAATCCCGGCTGTGCCGGCTGCATTTCCGATGAAGGCGGAAATGTTGTAGGCCCGTGTACTCAGATTTAGGTGCACGTTAAGAACCCAGGTGGTCAAAATTTCCGGAGCCCTCCACTACGGCGTCTCTCATAATCAAATAGTGGTTTTGGGATGTTAAACCCACAAAATCAATCAACGCGTTCGAAATCATCGAGGCAGTCCTCGGAATCCTCGAAAATATCACCGTGAATTACCTCTGGTATGCGGGGCGGGTTCATGACGATATGAGATGGAAATGAAGTCGCTTGGGTGGTCATTGCAGGGGCTCCGGAACTTACGTCCTCCACTGGTCTCGATGAATGGAAGAGGGCGCCGAACTCGGGCTGCTCACCTCGTAGGCGACGACTCGTGCGTTGGTGTACGGAAGTCAACAGCGCTGGCTCCAACCTTCGGGGTTCTGGGCTATGTTACCTATCCTGAGATGGGCTTGGAATCGTACCCCGCACCTCCACCAGTTTGTAACGAACAAATACAGTGCCGGAAGCTAAAACAGCTATTTATTAGTGGTGAAATTGTGCCCGTCAACTAAATACACAAAGGTTGTGAGCTCACTAGTTAAAACCTCGTCAACTTCTTCTCTTGCGTCCCGCCTCGAGCTGTTCCTCGAAAAACCGCCAGCGTTCTTCGTTCTTTTTCCAGGGCATGGTGTGGTGACACGTGCAGCCAGCTGTCATGGCGCGTTTAGCTTGGCGCGTTTAGCTTGGCGCGTTTGGCTTTTCAGTTGGTGTGGCAGAATTCATAAGAGCAGGAAGTGGCGCAAGACTTCGGTAGGTGCCTAACAACATGCGGCAATATATATATATATATATATATATATATATATATATATATATATATATATATATATATATATATATATATATATATATATATATATATATATATATATATATATATATATATATATATATATATACGGTGAATGACGCCGGCGGCAAAGGCCAGCCGGTAGTGTCCATATAATTGCTATCGTAAGGAAAATATATCCATGACAGCCGACACACACGTACGTTGAGAGCCTCTCACCGGAAGAGTGTGAAGAGGCTAGTTTTAAAGAGCTGTGGTAGAAAAAAAATGTCAGTAGCGCTCTGCTATACTCGTTTTTGTTTAGTTTTCACGTTATTTGTTATTGTTGTTTTGTTCTGCATCCATCTTGCAGACCCAACGTTTGGCTTCTGTGTCTATCGACTATAAAACCATCCGTTTGGTCTTTTCATGTTAGCCTCTCCACGGGTACTGGTGAATCCCCATAGCACTCCAACCCACTTGTCGTCTGACAGTGTCTGTCATGCAGTTTTGTCTCAGACATTACTGTTCCTTTGTCCTACTAGGTATTGTTGACGAATTGGCACCTGTGCTCACTCCAACGAAGGCGTGCACCTGTACTCGACGGCTTTAGATCAGCCGTGGTTTTGCGATGTGTAAATATAAAAACGTGGTTGTCACTCGACACGGCCGTATATATTTAAGAAACTCGGGAAGTGAATGTCATGCATAAGTAAATATTGCTTGAGTTCAACTCGACAATTTGATGATTTTCCCAAGCAACCTTGGCCGACTGCCGACGATTGGCGGATGGCTGGCATGTAGTCGGCAGCGGACTTCACTGGCCCCCAGACATTCGAAAATGATCGGCCCGAGGTGCGCTGCTGGCTACGTCGGCACTTGGTCGGCTGCGTGGATCGGGTCACACGTTAGTGGCCGAGTGAACGCCGAGCGTGCCTAACACTCGTCGGGGTAACCAGTCGGCAACACAATGGGCTGGCCTCGGTTGCTGAATGAGCATAGTAAAGTAACGTGTATTTATTTATCGTAGCCTAAAATATATTCTTGCGCAATTTTAACTATCATTATCATGTATACGTATCAATATAAACACCAGTGTGTTTTATTTAACATTCAGAAACATTACCTGGGAGACAATGGGAGACAATATACTTGTGATCTTAAGCTCGATTACTTCAATTGGCAGAGAGTACTTGTGCGACAACCTCATTACCTCATTGACTAAGTAACAGAAGTGGTATTAGTAATTTTTTCGTACATGGTTTTGCCAGGTGAGCGTATACACTTTGAGAAATTTTGTGGCAATATATATATATATATATATATATATATATATATATATATATATTACTATAGAACATACAAATAAACTTATGAATATATAAGCACAATACGTACCAGAAAAGTAAGTCATAATATGTGAAGGCAAAAAGGTGAAAGACAAAAGATAATTTGACAGTAAGCACAAACCAGCAATAGAGCGAAAAAAAGGAAACTGACGAAAGGGTTTACCACATATATATATATATATATATATATATATATATATATATATATATATATATATATATATATATATATATATATATATATATATATATATATATATATAGGTATGGGATATGGCACAACGGGAGCGTTGTCAACATGGATAAATATATTTATTTCCCAACAGTTTCGGGAGGGGTCCTCCCTTCATCAGGGGATGAGTTATACTGACATGAATTTCCAAACTTCGTTTCTGCCACGTCCCTCTCACCTTGAAACATGTTTGCGAGAGTGAGAGGGAACTAAAAAAGGAAAGAAAACAAGAAAAACAAAAAGGGGGAGAAAAAAGAAAAAGAAAGAAAAGAAGGAAAGTAAACAAGAGGAAGAACCACTGTCAACACTGAGAACGAAACCAACTGTCCGTGTACGTCCACATACGTTTCTTATCACGTGCTGTTCAGTTCTCGACATGTGTCAGGCCACCCAAGATTGTCGCCGCGGTGCCGGGAGGATCCGTGACGGCGTGCGTAAAGAAAGGGTTTCCCCGTAATGGGTCGGTCGGCGTGCGGCGTGCGTAAAGGAAAGGGTTCCCGTTAATGGGTCGGTCGGCTCTTTTTACCTTTAATCTTCGTACGTTTCCCTTCAATCGTCATCAAGTGGTAGGCGAACGAAAACACTTTGTATGTGCATGTGGAAAAAAAAAGAAAAAAAGGACGAAAAAAGGAAGAAAAAAACAAAAAACAAAAAAACAAGAAAGGACAGTGTACACGTACGAGTCAGTCACAAAAAAGCATGGTCTCCAGCTATCAATCTTTGTCACCAATTTCCTCCTGGCTTATTTCTCGGAGGCAGTTGAGTTTTCCGGGGTCCTCGTTGATGCCGGCTACTAATGTTCGAAATTTGAAAATAAAATATGCCTCACGCTGTTCGCGCTCGCGTCTGTTTGAGAAACTGGACTGCAAAAGAGTTACGCTGATATTTTCAAAACTGTGGTTTGGCAGGCGCAGATATCTAGATAAAGGTAGCTTCGGCAGTGAAGTGGCGTAGTACCGGTGATTATTGAACCGCAGCCGAAATGGCGTGTCTGTTTGGCCGATATATTCTTGTCCGCAGATGTTGCAATGCAGCATGTATATTACGCTACTGGAGTCACAATTAAGGCTTTCAGTTATGCAGACTTTGAAATCCGAGAAGTTCGCTTCGGATTCACGTGTTGTGACCATTTGTGGGCATACCTTGCATCGAGCTTTTCCGCAGGGATGGCACCCTGATTGAAATTCGGGGGTGGTTGTTTTTGCTCTGACAAGAATGTCCTTCAGATTTTTATCCCGGCGGTACATCACGTGAGGTGGCTTCGCGAAGATAGAAGTTAGTCGTTTGCTTTGCCTGATTATGTTGAAATGGCGGGATAGTATGTTGTTGATTCGTGGCGCTAATGAGGAGTAAGTTAGTACAAGGTTCGTTTGGGAAGTCGTTTTAGATACTCTGTTTGGTCCCTTAATAATATCATTCCTGTTCACGTTGCGAGCACGTAGTATGGCATCGTCAATAATGTCTTCCGGATAATTTTGTTTCAATAAGGAATGCTTTAGGTGTTCCGCGTGTCTGTCAAATTCCCGCATATCGGTGCATATTCTTCGGTACCGGTAGGCCTGAGAATATGGAATACCCGTTTTGCAATGCTTTGGGTGGCTGCTGTTGAAATGTAGGTACATTTGACGGTCTGTAGGCTTTTTGTAAAGGTTTGTTGACAAGCGGTCATTTTCGACCGTGACAGTGACGTCCAAAAAGTTAATGCTAGTTTTGGAAATTTTGTGCGTGAATTTTATTGACGGGTGGCATTTGTTAAAATCCTCTATGAAGCGGAAAAGACTTCCCTCATCATGGTTCCATATCATAAAAATATCGTCTAAGTATCTTCTGTAGTAGAAAGGTTTCAAGGTGCGTCCCTCAATGAATGGGATCTCAAGTGAAGCCATAAAGGTGCTCCCGAAGTTTGGGGCCATTTTCGTGCCCATTGCAGTGCCACTGACCTGAAGGAAATGCTTGCCATTGAACTCAAAATGGTTATAATTTAGTACAATTTCAGGAAGTGTAGACAGTACCTCGCCACTTACACTAGTTGATGAGTCAGATTTTACATATTCAGAAACCATAGCCGCTATTCCGTCATGGTGGGGTATGTTGGTGTACAGTGAGCAGACGTCCATGGTCACCAGAAAACTGCCGCCTGGGATGTCGAGACTTGAAGTTTTGCAGATGAAGTGGTTTGTGTCCTTTTAAGGAATTGATGAATTCTGATATATTTTCTGTTGATGTGCTGTTACTGGATACTATCGGACGTCCCGGATTACCTGCCTTGTGTATTTTGGGGAGCAAATAGAATCGACCGGGAACAGAATGGGTCGGTAACATTGCTTTTAACATTTTGCCGGTAATTTTCTCGTCCCGGCGGAGATTGTTTAGGGTTACTTTTATCTCCCTTTCAAATTCGGGAGTCGGGTCAGTTGGAAGTTCTTTGTAGAATTTTGTGTCTGATAGCTGTCGTTCCCCTTCCTTTAAGTAGTCCGACGTGTTTAGAATTACTATGCAGCCCCCTTTATCAGCCGGTTTGATAGTAATTCCAGTGTTTTTTCGTAGTTCATAGAGTGCCCTTCGTTCTGACTTTGATATGTTGTTTCGAAATGGCCGATTTTTTTCATACGCTCTGATGATATCTTTTTGAACTGCTGATATATACATATCGAGGTGTTTGTCCCTCTGCTCACCCGGACACCATGATCTGTCACCACCAATCACTCTATTCTCGTCCGTACAGTCCTAGCGATGATGAAAGTATTCACGGAGGCGGAGATTACGCGCAAAGTTATCGAGGTCTTGGTACAGTTCAAATTCATTGAATCTACCGGATGATGGACAAAAGGTTAAGCTTCTCGACAAAAGTTGAAGCTGAGCGGGTGTGAGTGCTGTGTTTGACAGATTGAGGACATTTTTCTCATAAGTTTTCGGCTGCTCTTGGCTATCACGTGGCACGGGAGTGTCAGCGTCATATTCGAGAGTAAGGATGTTTTGATTAGGATTGCACTGTAGTTTCGAGTTCCCATTTTTCTCCTCAAAGTTAGGTTGTGGTACGGGTGGTCCCTGGCGTTCTTGTACGGCCTCATTCCTATTTTCCTGTTGCAGAGCAGTGGAGCTACTGCAGTCCCGCTTGAATTTTAGATCTTTTACTACTGAAATTTCCCCTCTATTCTTTAGTTCATATCTTTACAGTTCTCTTGCCTCATGCTCTCCAAGATTAGATACTAATTTCTGCGTGGCCTCCGTGACACTGTATTGGGCGGCCTTACGCTCACTATGGTCCGCAATGACCCGAGTCAGTTGCAAGGACGCTTCTAGTAATATTTTTTCCCACTTCCCCCTTTCTGCTTCACTTAGTGTAGACATTGAGGGGTTGCAGGCTAGGCGGAGGCCCTTAGGTGCCCTTAGGTGCAAATATATATATATATATATATATATATATATATATATATATATATATATATATGATTCAAAGAAAAATTCTGTGGGTCCGGTGCAAATATAATTAAGAATAAAGGAGCACACTTACGAAAATTTGATAATTGTTTACTCTACGTTTCGGCCGTGGTACTCTACGTTTCTGCCGTGGATTGAATCCTGACGAAGGCCGTGCCACGGCCGAAACGTAGAGTAAACAATTAGCAAATTTTCGTAAGTGTGCTCCTTTATTCTTAACTATCTATATATATATATATATATATATATATATATTACGGGAAAGAAGTGTATACCGAAGAGCTCGTTTTTCCGCGGTTTAACACAATAATAATGAAACGTAACAGACAGTAATGCCAAGGAATGTACAGGGGAAGTTATCAGAACAAATGGAATGTAAATAAGAAGAAAGAAAAGTGGATGAAAAAATAACCAGCCGTGAGCAGGAATTGAACCTACGACCTTCGAATAACGCATCGAACGCGTTAGAGCATCGAACGCGTTATTCGAAGGTCGTAGGTTTGATTCCTGCTCACGGCTGGTTATTTGTTCATCCACTTTTCTTTCTTCTTATTTACATTCCATTTGTTCTAATAACCTCCCCTGTACATCTCTTGGCATTACTGTCTGTTAGATTTCACACACACACACACACACACACACACACACACACACACACACACACACACACACACACACACACACACACACACACACACACATATATATATATATATATATATATATATATATATATATATATATATATATATATATATATATATATATATATATATATATATTGTAATGATATTAAATAGTGGGGCTCAGGCAAGGGCGGAGGCAGGGTTACGGAAGCGGAGGAAGAGGAAGCAGAATAAGAACAGCCGGCCTGCAGCAAAGGCGTTGTCTCTTATTTCTCGTCGTTACAATGGCGCAGTCGACAGGATAAAACGGCTTACGTCTCGGTTTCGTCATCCACAACGCCCGCCGACGTGCAGCCGCGGTAAGCGTCGCTTGAGGACGGCGTCAAGCCCTCCTCGGCAGCTGTTTACTGACACCACCGTTCGGGGACGGCGTCAAGGCCTCCTCGGCGGCTCCAGCACCCGTTACCGGTACCAGTTCACCATAAGGAACGCCGTCACGCTTCTTCGCTGATGGAACCCGCAAGGCGTCCGTCGCGGCCAGCATCGATCCCAGTACCGACGGATGGCGTCCAGGCCTCCGTTGTGGTTCCGGGAAACTTGTCCTGGGACGCGACACGTCGCGGCAACCATGCGCACGGGCCTCTCTCACCTAGGGATGGCGTACATGCCTCCTCCATACCTGGCAACCTGTCGGCGCTTCAAGCACCCACCGTGTACGGCGTCGAGGCCTACCCGGCGGCGCAAGACCGCTTCATCTACGCCACAGTACCAGGTCACAACTCATCACATGGGTTCCGCTTGCCTGGGAACGTCGTTGACGCTTCCAGCGCCCTGGAACCCATGTCCACGATTCCTACCACAGCTGGATTTCCAAGGGACGCCGTCCACGCGTCCTTGGTCAGCAATTGTACCACCTCGAGTACCGCAGTCACTGTATCCTCCGCAGAGGCGGGCCTTGGCTCTTCGTGCGGATCGCACGACAGCGCAGCGGAGCTGCAGCATACCATCGCGCAACTCCGCGTCACGACCAACGCCCTCATAGCGTCGAGCTCCCAGCTACGTCCTGCCATCTTGCCAACATTGTGCGCACTCAATGCCATGTTGGCTGCGGCCGCCTCACAAAACTTCGAGGTAAGCTCGCCCGAGAACCGTCGCAATCTCGGACGTTCTCTCACGGAGGTATCAGAGCAAGTGAACTGCTTGGCGTGGGCACATTTCGGAGTTTTGCCCGCAGTCCCGCCATCGCCGATTTCCTTCGAGCTACCGGAGTTTCGCGGCTTCCAGGACGATGCCAAGGAATGGGTGGCAACCGTCAACGCTGTCGGAGATCACGCAGCGTGGACGGACCAAAAGAAGTGGGGCATGGCCATAGACCGCCTTCGGAATGCTGCCGCGGCTTGGCATCGATACGAAGGCGTGCGGCAGACGTCCTGGGTGGACTGGAGTGACAAGCTCATAGCTGCTTTTGGACGGAGTCACCATCACCTCTCCACGACCACCCAGTCTTACGCGACCGCTACCGAGAATAGATCCCAGAAGGAGACCACCCTCGCGGCTTCAGCTGTATTTTGCAGCTTCCCGACAGCCAATTTAACCACCTACCCTGGGACGAACAACCCTACAGTGCTGACCCTCACTTCGAAGCGACATCTCCTGATATCACGTCAGGCTGTGGCCGAGTGTGCGGACGTCTGCCACACGCTAAGCGCCGCTTCCTTCAAAGTCACTGTCAGCAAAGACCTACCAGAGAAGGTAATACTTCCGGTTAGTGACAGGTCATCTGACAATGAAGGCTCTACTGCACGTGAAACTATAGGAATAAGCAGCTTGAGCATGAGTCCGACAAAGGCAGTGCTGCAAGAGCACGCGTTGCCTCTCAAGCTGCAACCTGAACTCGGCTCTCAGATGACTACAAAGACACCCCGACGCCCCTTGCCACACCGCAAGCAACGCAGGCGTCGACGCTCAGTGCAGCAGGTGACGGTGCAGCGTGGACTATTTCCAGCATTTGTAACACGACTGCGACAGGATGCTCAAACCGACGAGATTAAACCAACGCGGCCACTTTGCAGGAGTCTGTATCTCCTGCTAGCGGCATCTTGTCCAAGTCAACAGCGTTGGCCCCATCGTGGACGACGCCTGCACCGACCATCACGTCACAGCCAGTGTCGTCCTCCGGAATCTCCTTCAACAAACTTCCATGTGAAATATCAGCTTGGCCGAGCCCGGCCACCCCGGAATAGTCAATGCCGCCCACCGGAGACATTGTCGGTAGCCCACGAGGCTCGCAGTCGGGGCCGAGTGTAATGATATTAAATAGTGGGGCTCAGGCAAGGGCGGAGGCAGGGTTACGGAAGCGGAGGAAGAGGAAGCAGAATAAGAACAGCCGGCCTGCAGCAAAGGCGTTGTCTCTTATTTCTCGTCGTTACAATATATATATATATATATATATATAGTAGGAAAAGTGCCCGAAAAAACTGTGAATTTCTGACTCAAATATTTGATGGCGTAATTATTAGATTCTTGCTGCCGTAAGGTTTCATCTCAAGGTGAATACTGCAAAATCGGAGCTTACTTACAGCTCATCACTTGCAGTATGTATACTTAGGTGTAAATAATTTGAAGGTCATAACTTAGCGTCATTGGTTTTTAATGCAAGTAACGTCCACCACTTGGAGTAACTTTGACTCACTCGATGCGTTTATGTCATTCCGCAGCTAAATTACGACCATTAAAAACAATTTTGTATAACCTCAAAAAATAGAATCATCAATGGTCATACAATATCACGCATTGAGATTTTTCAGTGCAGGCCGGGCAACACTACACCATGAAACCCTAGTCCACAATTATAGGCATGCACCGTACGTTTTGTTATAGAAGCTAGTTATTATTGTAGCAGATGCGAGAAATTCATATTTCGCTGACTGCTAGGTATGAAAATGTCGGCGCCATATGTGCTATGTGGGAGAAAAGAAAACTCTGCGAAAGGTGTTGTAGTACGTCCCTGCGACTCGATGACTCAAGTTGTGAAATATCGAAAGGTGAAACAAAGTCGGTTAATAAAACAAAACGAACAAAACGAAACAAAACGAATAATAGGTCGTAAGTGGGCTGTAAACGCCGACTGGGAAGTCCCAACATGTGCCCACCTCGTGAACTAAGATGCGTTGTCCTTAATTTATTTGTGTTACTGTTTGTTTTCCAGTGACATATTACAAGGAACCCGTGTGCTTTCGGACTTCAAGCAAGTCTTAGGATCTCAACGCACTGACATAATTATTGTAAGTGCACAGTTTTTTTGTGTACATACCAACAAAAACATTTTGACGTATTGTGTGAATAGAGCTTAGAATGCATGCGGCTGTGCAACTAGTCAAGTGAACAGTCAGCCTTTCTCCAAGTAATAATGATTCTGCTTGTTCTTTTCAGCTTTTCTGAGCAACAGAACGATACAAGCCTCACATCTCGGTGGTGAAATGCCGCACACTGAATGCTTATTCACGGCCAAGAGCACGAAAATTGACTGAAAGAGAGAACTGGCCTGTCATGAATACCACTTCATCGACTGCTGCACAAGGCCTGCTGCAAATCGTTCCGAACGAACAATATATGTGGCATGAAGAGATAGTGCACATGCAATTGCGAAATAAACATATAAAGCGAGGAAGCTTACGTTGAAGTCTACCTGTTATTGCGTGTTGCGTACTTACATGCTAGCAAGTGCCGACTTTAGAAGCGTTTCATTTAGTCTTGTGACCTGGACCAATGTGCAAAAATACAAAAAAGCAGAGGAAGAAACGTTGGAAACCGACCTCTAGCCGTCGGTAAATCGACGCCTATGTAAGGTCGGTCAGCGCGTGTGCGGCACGCTCTCTGGCTCATCGGCCAACGTGGTGGGACGTACGTTGTGTGTCGATGTCGGCCGGCGTGAAGCCAATGTCAATCCCATAGACCGACCCTACGTTGGTTGCCAAGGTTGGGCCAACCTCAGATTAGTTGTTGGCGAGTAACGACGAGCCGATGTTTCGCCAAAGATGAAGTGTTACTTGGGTTGTTTTCGGAGGTAAGGCCTATAGTTGTCAGTGTCATTGCTCGATCAATATATAGGCCACTCCATGCATGCATGCATGCATGCATGCATGCACACACACACACACACACACACACACACACACACACACACACACACACACACACACACACACACACATATATATATATATATATATATATATATATATATTTATATATGATGTTACGGTGCATCATCGACAGGAGCAAGTGTGGCACTTAGCGAAGATGAAGAAGACGCCTGTGCGTTAGGCGATTGCGCGAGAGGCAACTCAGACATCTTGTTCGGCTGCCGATTCTCGGTGAACGCTATCCTGTAAGCCAAGACCTCGCCCCGTCACATTTGGTGGAGGTGCTGGGTCCTATAGTCGACGTACTCATGGCCCGAGACGTCGCCCTTGCTCACACTGTTGTCGCCGTCGCTAATAATACAGTGGTTATACCACTGCTCAACGTGAGTCTTTTGACTCAAGTTATTCCGCAAGACATGTCTTTGGCCACCCTATCCCCACTTGACAGCTGCAACGTTACTGGTTTGGACACCGATACTACATCCCCCTGTCTTCGCCGCAATTACACTCTGCCTGCAGATGACATTAACAAGATAATTGCTCCCGACCTCACTGCAGTGCAAGGTGCCAGCCTCCGTAGTCTGCTAACATCATATAGAGACGTTTTCGACTTTGACCACCGCCCTCTCAGCCAAACAACTGCAGTGACTCACCGGATCAACACTGGGGATGCCAGTCCTATACGGTGGCGTCCATATCGCGTATCTCACAAGGAACGCCAAGTAATTCAAAATGAAGTGGATAAAATGATTACTAAAGACGTAATAGAACCCTCATCCAGCCCCTGGGCCTCCCCAGTCGTGCTCGTTGAGAAGAAAGATGGCAGCTGGCGTTTTTGTGTGCACTATCGCCATTTAAACAAAGTGACCCACAAAGATGTCTACCCTTTGCCTCGGATTGATGACGCCCTCGATTGCCTCCATGGTGCCCAATACTTTTCGTCTATCGACCTTTGGTCCGGCTGTTGGCAAATTTCCGTCGATCCCATGGATCGTGAAAAAATCGCTTTCGTTACGCCCGACGGCCTCCACCAGTTCAAAGTCATGCCGTTTGGACTATGTAATGCGCCGGCAACTTTCGAGGGCATGATGGACTCCCTTCTCTCAGGATATAAGTGGTCCATCTGCTTATGTTACTTGGACGATGTCATCGTCTTTTCACCTACCTTTGACAGCCATATAACACGTCTGTCAGCCGTTCTGGATGTTTTTCGAAGAGAGTATCTCCAGCTCAATTCTGCAAAATGCCATTTCGGACGTCGCCAAATCACCATACTCGGCCACCTTGTCTGTGGCGATGGTGTTCAACCAGATCCCGAAAAGGTGCGAGCAGTACAACAATTTACTGAACCGCGCTCAACCAAGGACGTCCGAAGTTTTGTAGGGCTACTTTCCTATTTTCGTCGATTTGTCCGCAGCTCCGCCGACATCGCTCGACCGCTTACTGATCTTTTAAAGAAGGACGTTCCCTTCGCATGGGGTATAGAGCAAGCGAACGCCTTTTCGGCTCTTGTCCATCTGCTGACTACGCCACCAATACTGGCCTATTTCGACCCAGCATCACCTACAGAGCTTCGGACCGATGCCAGTGGCCATGGAATTGGAGCGGTCCTTGGCCAACGACAGCACGGGAAGGACCGCGTGATTGCTTACACCAGTCGTCTTCTTTCACCTGCCAAACGGAAGTTCTCCATCACTGAGCGTGAATGCCTAGCTTTAGTGTGGGCCGTGGCGAAATTCAGGCCTTACCTGTATGGCCGAACTTTTTCCGTTGTTACGGACCATCACGCTCTTTGCTGGCTGTCATCGCTAAAGGACCCATCTGGACGTCTTTGTCGCTGGGCGCTCCGTCTGCAAGAATACTCATTCGTGGTCCACTACAAGTCGGGACGCCTCCACACAGACGCAGACTGTTTGTCACGTTATCTGGTTGAAACGCCCGACTTGACAGACCTTGATTCAGACCCCTGCGTTCTCTCCATCCACGCTTTGGGTAATATCTCCACCGAACAACGACGTGACCCGTCGTTACTCTCCATCATCGAGTGTCTGACCTCTGCTCCAACAGACTCTTCCGTTCGCCTGTTCGAACTGCACGACAACATTCTGTACCGTCGCAGTTTCAACGCTGATGGCCCGGAATTAGTACTCGTGCTTCCCTATCACCCGCGTACCAGCGTTCTCGAACAACTACATGACGTACCTACAGCCGGTCACCTAGGCGTCTCTCGTACCTATGATCGTGTGCGACGTCGCTTTTTCTGGCCCGGACTGTATCGTTCTGTGGTTCGCTATGCCACTGCTTGCGAGCGCTGCCAACGCCGCAAGCGCCCCTCTGTGCTACCGTCTGGCCTCCCACAGCCCATTGACATACCGTCGGAACCATTCTTCCGTGTTGGCCTTGACCTGTTGGGCCCGTTTCCTACGTCCACCTCCAGAAATAAATGGGTTGCAGTCGCCACAGACTACGCCACACGCTTTGCCATCACTAAAGCACTGCCGACAAGCTGTTTCACTGAGGTCGCTGACTTTCTCTTGGATGAAGCCATTCTTCATCACCGCGCTCCGCGGCAGCTGCTTACTGATCAAGGAAGGTACTTTCTTTCACGTGTTGTGGATGACATTCTCCGCGCCTGCTCGACTGAGCACAAGCTTACCACCGCTTATCATTCACAGACAAATGGATTGACCGAGCGCCTGAACCGAACGCTGACGCAGATGCTGTCAATGTACGTTTCGCCAGATCACCGTGACTGGGACAAAGCACTCCCTTTGTCACGTTCGCGTACAATTCTTCACGGCACGACACAACTAGTTATTCTCCGTTTTATTTGCTATATGGCCGACATCCAGCATTACCATTTGACACGCTCCTACCTTCGGCGGCCCCCTTGTCTACTGAGTACGCTAGCGATGTCGTTTCTCGAGCCCATGCAGCCCGTAAGCTTGCCCGTGATCGGCTGCACTTGTCGCAAGCGCAGCAAAAAGACCGCTATGACAGTCGCCACCAAAGCGTGCACTTCTCGCCGGGGTCTCTGGTACTTATCTGGACACCAAACCGCCAAGTCGGCTTATCAGAGAAGCTACTATCACACTACCATGGCCCCTACAAAGTGTTACGACGACTTAGTGACGTGAGCTACGAGATCGCACCCCTAAACAACGCCTCTTCGACCCCCTCACTCCAGACAGACGTTGTACACGTTTCCAGACTGAAACCGTATCACCCTCCTCGTTCGTCGCCGCCGTACTAAGCGCCGTGACGGCGCTTCCGCCACAGGGAAGTGATGTTACGGTGCATCATCGACAGGAGCAAGTGTGGCACTTAGCGAAGATGAAGAAAACGCCTGTGCGTTAGGCGATTGTGCGAGAGGCAACTCAGACATCTTGTTCGGCTGCCGATTCTCGGTGGACGCTATCCTGTAAGCCAAGACCTCACCCCGTCACAATATATAGGGGGTGTAATAATTCTGTGGGCCAGTTAGTCTTCTTGAAGGTACGGGATATGGCACAACGGGAGCGTTGTCAACAAGGATAATTATATTTATTTCCCAAAAGTTTCGGGAGGGGTCCTCCCTTCATCAGGGGATGAGTTATACTAACATGAACTTCCAAACTACGTTGCTGCCACGTTCCTCTCGCCTTGGAAGATTTTTGCGAGAAGGAGAGAGAACTAAAAAATAAAGAAAGAAAGAAAAAAAGAAAAGAAAAAGAAGAAAAAAGACGAAAAGAACAAAATACATTATTGACGATGCCATACTACGTGCTCGTAACGTGAACAGGAATGATATAATTAAGGGACCAAACAAAGTATCTAAAACGACTTCCCAAACAAAGCATTGAAGGAAGGACGGGATTGCGCAATCCCTATGTCTGGGGCGGATATTCGACATTTTATATCGCAAAGAGCTAACCATTGTTCGATGGAGAAGTGGTTTGAGAGCCTTATATCAAAGGAAACGGTACTTTATGAAGTTGATCCACACAGAAAATTTTCCATAGCAACAGACCTCCCACGACACCTAGAGACATTGATCCACTGACTTAGACTGGAAGTAGCATACACAAACAGCTTCCTGCACAAGATACATCGATCCAACTCACCGGAATGCCATTGCAGTCATGCAGAAGAAAATGTTCACCATATTCTTTTGGAGTGCGTTAAATACGCGAATGAAAGAGAAAAAAATAAAGACGAAATTAGCAAGTTTGGACAGACGGCCCCTCACAATAAAGAAACTACTTGGACCATGGGCTGAGATGCATCTCCAGAAAAAGACAATAATCTTCCTGACAGACTTTTTAGTGGAGAACGGACTGGACAAGCGCCTATTACTGACAGCCAGAGGTGAGTATTATGTAAAATGTGGTCATGTATATACTGACATTAGATTAGTAAGGTGTGCGTGTAAGTAGTTTATGACTGTATGAACTGCGTGAAGAAAACTGCGTATTGGTATGATATTTGAACTGGTTTCAGTGTGCTATTATGTTTTTTCTTTTCCGTATTGTTAATTTTCGGGTACCGTTCTGTATTATTATTTTATTTTTCGCCGCAGAACTTTGTGACATGGAGTAGCCGAGGCAATAGGCACCTCAACATCTCCTCAGCAAAGCAGTTAAAACAGAACAAAACAGAACAGAACCTTGTACTAACTTACTCCTCATCAGCGCCACGAATCAACAACATACTTTCCCGCCATTTCAACATAATCAGGCAAAGCAAACGACTAACTTCTATTTTCGCGAAGCCACCCCACGTGGTGTACCGCAGGGATAAAAATCTGAAGGACATTCTTGTCAGAGCAAAAACAAACACTCCGAAAATTCAATCAGGGTGCCATCCCTGCGGAAAAGCTCGATGCAAGTTATGCCCACAGATGGTCACAACACGTGAATCCAAAGCGAACTTCTCGGATTTCAAATTCTGCATAACTGAAATCCTTAATTGTGACTCCAGTAACGTAATATACATGCTACATTGCAACATCTGCGGACAAGAATATATCGGCCAAACAGACACGCCATTTCGACTGCGGTTCAAAAATCACCGGTACCACGCCACTTCACTGCCGAAGCTACCTTTACCTAGACATCTGCGCCTGCCAAACCACAGTTTTGAAAATATCAGCGTAACTCTTTTGCAGTCCGGCTTCTAAAACAGACGCGAGTGCGAACAGCGTGAGGCATATTTTATTTTCAAATTTCGAACATTAGTAGCTGGCATCAACCAGGACCACGGAAGACTCTCCTGTCTCCGAGAAGTAAGCCAGGAGGAAATTTGTGACAAAGATTGATAGCTGGAGACAATGCTTCTTTTTTCTGACTGACTCGTACGTGTACACTGTCCTTTCTTGTTTTTTTTCTATTCTTTTCTCTTTTTTTCTTTTTTTCACATGCACATACAAAGTGGTTCTGTTCGCCTACCACTTGATGACCATTGAAAGGAAACGGACGAAGATGAAAGAGAGCCGACCGACCCATTAAGGGGAAACCCTTTTCTTACGCACGCCGTCATGGACCCCCCCCCCCCCCGCCACCGCCACCACGGCGACAATCTTGGGTGGCCCAACACACGCCGAGAACTGACCAGCACGGAATTAGAACCGGATGTGGACATACAAGGACATTTGGTTTTGTTCTCAGTGTTGACAGTGGTTCTTCCTCTTTTTACTTTCTTTTTTTCCTTTTATTATTTTCGTCTTTTTTCTTCTCTTTTTTTCTTTCTTTATTTAGTTCTCTCTCACTCTCGCAAACATCTTCCAAGGCGAGAGGGACGCGGCAGCAACGAAGTTTGGAAGTTCATGTTAGTATAACTCATCCCTTGATGAAGGGAGGACCCCTCCCGAAACTGTTGGGAAATAAATATATTTATCCTTGTTGACAACGCTCCCGTTGTGCCATATCCCACATATATATATATATATATATATATATATATATATATATATATATATATATATATATATATATATACACATTTAAGGGAAAGAAGTGCATATCTAAGGGCTCGTTTTTCCGTGTTTTGACACACTCTTAATGAGATGTAACAGACAATAATGCCAAGGAATGTATAGGGGAAGTTATTAGAACCAATTTAATGTAAATAAGAAGAATAAAAAATAAGTTGATCACGGCAAGTTATTTTTTCACCAATTTTTCTTTCTTCTTATTTACATTACATTGGTTCTAATAAGTAGTAGTAGTAATAGACTTTTATTCAGCCAGAATTTACAGGCCGAGCATTTCGACCGCCTGTGCGACCAGTCGACGCTGTTCTTCTTCTCCTTCGGCGCCGATCCAGTCAAGCCAGGAGGTGATGGAAAGGGATGGGGGAGGTTAATAGCTGGATTGCTGAGCAGTTGGGCAGTAAAACAGGCAGTGTGACGGTCTGCGTATGGGGAGGGGTAATTAGGACAGCAGGGGCTATACCTATATTTATAAAGGAAAAGGTGAGAGGGGGTTATCAGGCAGTTCATTTGGATGTGCCGTAGAGTTCGAGCCTCGAGCGCAGTGATTGGTGGATGAGGGGGAGGGTAAAGATGCTTGTCGAGCCGGAGCTGGAGGTATACCTCCTTGATAGTGTGACGCAAGGAGATCTGCCCATCGTTATTCGCGGAGCTCTCACTGTCTTCCGCAGGTGTGGGCCAGGGAATGAACGGTGCCCGGTGCAATTTATCGCGGGCAAGCTGATGAGCTAGCTCATTGCCGTTAATACCCGAATGCCCAGGAACCCAGCAAAGGAAGACAGTGGAGGGTTGAAGAGCAGAGGCCGCTCGCTCTACCTCCTGTTTAAGAGCAGGGGGCAACGTGTGGTTCTGTATGTGACGAATGGCGGCGTGAGAGTATTAGTAAATCGTGTACTCGGGAGAGAAGGGAGGGAGGAAAATGACTGCATGGCGTGGACCATGGAAAGGACCTCGAGCGAAAGTACATTTGGCGGATGTAAGTATGGCCCGCTGGTGTGCGTGTCAGGTGCCGAAAGGTGTGGATGGTAGATAACGTAGCCACACGAGCCCCGAGGAGCCACGTATGAGGCATCCGTGTAGGCAACTCCCTGTGTAGAGAGAGGAGGAGAATGATGCTGTGCTGCCGCATGACGCCGGCCGGCGTGAAGAACGGGAGACATATTGGATGGGAGTGGAAGGATGCGAAGGTTAGAAGCAGCGGTGCTAGCGGCAGAAGGCAAGGTGGGAACGGAAAGAGGAATGTGAGGGATACCGGCTTGGGCTAATAGCCATTGGCCTTAACAAGTGAGAGAAAGACGGGCAATCTAAAAGTCGTGGTGCAGAGAAATAAGAGAACGTAATGAATGGAAGAGGCCTGTGGCAAAGAGCTTTGTGGTAGAGGTAGTGACAGGGAGGTTTAGAGCTGCCTTGTAGAGGCCTAATAGAGCTTTTTAGTGTGTGTTGAGCTGCGTTTGGGTGAAATGAACGTAGGGTACAAAGTACAAGAACTTGTTAAGGGCAAGCGCAGGTGCAACCCGGCACGCGTGAGCCTCGTGGAGCCCCGACTGCCGAGTGACAACGTGTCGCAGGAGGTGGGTCACCGAGTGGCAAGTCCTCACAGCGTGATGTAGGGCCTGCGTGTTCTTTGTTGCGTGCAAAGGGAACCCAAGAACTTTGCATTGCTCAACAGTGGAGAAAGCTAGAAAGATGTAGGGAGATGAGGCTATTGTGGGAGCGCTGATACGCAGATCGGTTTAGCAAAAGTAGTTAACATTTCTCTGGTGCAAGGGACAGGCCAGCAGTAGTGAGAAAGGAAGCGATAAGGTCCAGACCACGTTGCAAAGTATCCTGCACGTGGCCGGGACATCCAGACGTACACCAGAGAGTGATGTCGTCTGCATAAAAAATATGGTGGAGGTCAGGTATTTGGGACAGTTGGGAGGCAAGGGGGGCCATAGCCATATTAAATAGAGTAGGAGATAGTACGGCACCTTCAGGAGTGCCGCGGGTGAAGGAGTGTGGGTTAGACAAATGAGTATCCACTCTAAAGCGAGCAAGTCGATTGGAAAGAAATGATCGGACGTAAGAATACATGCGGGAGCCACATGACAGGGAGGAGAGCTGAGCGAGCATGTGGTCATGACTCATGCCATCGAATGCCTTCGGTACATCGACGGTTACAAGCGCATGGATCTGACTAGGAGAAGGTGAAAGAAAAGTATGCTGAAGAACAAGGAACATGTTCTGCGCACAAACATGGCGTCGGAAGCCAATAAGAGAAGGAGGGAAAAACTCTTTCGCCTCAATAAAATCAGACAGTCGAGTCAAGGCCATTCGCTCAAGAGTCTTGCCAACGCATGACGTCAAAGAGATAGGGCGAAGGTTAGAGAGAGATGGAGGTTTGCCCGGCTTCGGAATCATGCAAATTAGAGAGGATGTTCAAGAGCTTGGAAGACAGCCGCTGTTCCATGCTTTGTTGAATGTGTGTAAGAGAAATTCCTTCGCGTTGTCGGGGAGATTACGTAGTGTAGTATATGTTATCTCATCCTCACCGGGTGCCGAGCGGGTAGATTGAGCGGCTAAGGCAGCTTCCAGCTCCCTGAGCGTGAATGGACGGTCCAGGTCTGGGTTAGCTTTGCCACAGTAATCTGGGTAGGAAGGTGTGAGGGGGGGTGGGAGATACAGAGATTTTAAATTTTCAAACACCCTAGCAAAGCCCTTGAACAAGAGCTTTAGCTAGGGTGGGAGCAACGGCAGGCTTGGTACCTAAGAGAGACCTAAACAGAGACCACGTAGAGCGCGAGTGCAGTGCGGAGTCAAGGCCGTGCGTGTTCCAATGAGAGTGCTCGAGAGAAGTGCCGTAAGCGATAATTTCAGCCCGCAGAGCATCGATTCGGAAGGAAAGTTGGACGTTGATTGATTGATTGATATGTGGGGTTTAACGTCCCAAAACCACCATATGATTATGAGAGACGCCGTAGTGGAGGGCTCATAAATTTCGACCACCTGGGGTTCTTTAACGTGCACCCAAATCTGAGCACACGGGCCGGAAAGTTGGACGTTGTGTGGCTGGGAGCGGAGAGCGCGTTTGAAACGTTGATGACGTCGCCATAAGCGGAGGAAGTGAGGATCAGGGTCAGGAATGAGGAGTTGAAAACGAGCGCGGCGACTACAGGATGTCATTGCTGCGGAGATCCGCGCCGTCCAGTCGTCGTAAGTTTTAAATGAGTCAGACAAAAGGTTATTACGGAATGCTTCCCAGTCAGTGTGAGCAACTCGTTGTTTCCGCCTGTTGTGGGAAAGAGGGGTGGTGATGTGTATGAGAAAGTGATCACTGAAAAGATTTTCAGCGGATACCTGCCAGTAAAAGGAAGGGAACTCCGAGAGAGCGTGAGATCGGGTGTAGTGGAGCGCTGTGAAACAGTGCCCGCTCGAGTAGGGGTGTCAGGAGTATTAAGAAGGGTGAGATAGCGTTCCCGGGCGAGGCAGTGTAGAAGGCGACCTGGTTTGAGAGTTTGGGGGTAACCCCAGAGCCTATGAGGAGCATTAAAGACACCCCCAAGGAGGATATGGGTGGTCGATGGAAGGGAGCGCAGGAATTTGCCAAGAGCACTAAACAAAGAGGACGTGACAGGGGGGTTGTAAAAGGACATCAGAGCGAGAGAAATACGGGTAGATGGTTGGTAATAGACCACACCAACTAATTGTTTCAGGAGGGGGGGAGGGTACGTCTTGTGGTTCAACGAGAACGTCATTGCGTACATAAATGGACGCCAGTGGCGTTCCCGTCGTAGCGTGATATGCACGGTAGCCCGGGACGGCCAAGGCCGCCCGAGTCTCCTGTATAAGGAGAAAATGGGGTAATGTTTGGTGGGTGAGAAGGTATTGGTGGAGAGGGGTCCTGTTATGACGAAAGTTGAGGCAGTTCCACTGCAAAATATCGAGGTCTTTTTCACGCGCCATCTAGGTCTTTGAAGTAGAGGAAGCGCCTACGCGTGCGCGTTCCTTCTTTTTTGCCGGGGGAAGCGACCCTTGCAGGGAGTTAAGCATATAGGTGAAAGATTCCAGTTGCTTGGATTGGGTTTCGAGGGTCGTAATAATCCGGACAATTGAATTTTCCAGCTGGACCGAACGAGTGTGATGCGCAGTGGTGGTGGTTTCGACCATGTCGGCCAATTTGGTTTACATGGGAGCTAGAGGTCGGGGTGGGGAGTGTGGTGAGTTGCTTATTTAGCTCCGTGAGTTGAGAGGTAAGAGAGGATGTGGTAGTTGCGAGTGTCTGCGTCAGTGCTAGTATTTCCTGTTGTAGCTCATCTGTGACGCGTTGTTGCTCGCGCTGGTTGCGTTGCAACATAGCCAGTCGCAGATCGAAGGAGCGGTTCTCGTTACTTAAAGATGGTGAAGGTGTGTTTGATGAAGAAGTGCACATGGGAGGTGTTCCCTGAACCATAGCGGCGTATGAGCCCGGGGGGGAGATGTTGTGGGAGGTGATAGGAAGTCATGCGCTGAAGAGGAGGGTGGCGAAGGCTGAGTGGCTTGGCGCATGGCTGTGTGACGGAGAAGAGCTGCTTTGGCGCAGTCGCGTTGCTTAGCTAAAAGGTAGGGGCAGGTAGAGTCGAGAGATGAGAGGGTGTTGACTTGGCAATGGATGCACCAGGGTTGGGCGCAAACGTGAGCATCGGGATCTGCTGGTAGAGGAGACGCACAGCGGCGGCATTTGGCCGGAACGCTGTGTTGGGGGCATTGATGAGCACGGTGCCCTATAGCAAGGCACCGAGTGCAAGTAGGGGGCTTAGGTTTATGTGGACGGCATCGGAAAGAGACGCGTTTGAAGTACACAAAGCGAGGAATGATGGTTCCAGCAAGTGTTATGAGGAAGGATTCCGTGGAGCCCATCATACGTGCAGCGGGTATGTCTGAAGTAAAGGATTCGAGGTTATGCAAGAGCTGAGATGATGTGAAGTGACCACCGACGTTGTGTATGACGCCGAGACATGATATTGGAGGACTGGGGGCATAGAGCTTAATGGTGATCGGCTTACCATTAGGTTCCAGACTTGTGAGGGAGAGTAGGAGGTGGGCAGTGAGAGGTGAGTGCGTTTTCAGAAACACAAGGCTCTGAGCAGGTTTGGCCTGAAGGGTGACCTCCGCGCTGGTCTTGGGAGAGAGATTTGTGGCGGCTATGATGGTAGAAAGCAGGTCATAGAGAGGCAGTTTCGGCGTGAGTGTTCCGGGTGGAAGTTGGATTCCGACGGTGATGAGCTCGTAGCGGGGGTGGGTGGTCGAGGCAGGTTTTCGATTGGCACTAACGGTGTTCCAGCTGCCTTCAGGGGATGGCGTATTGCCTTCGTTGACCTGCGACGCCGTGAAGTTCCATTTCCGTCGATAAGTCGTCAGCTGAAGTGATGGAACGCAAAACTTCGGCGATGGAAGGAATGATGCTCGTCGAAACGTGCTTGTCGACAGACTCGGAATTTCCAATGGGTAGGCCAGACGCAGATAAGGTGAGGAGAGCAGCAGGCGTGGTTCATTGCAACGCCATCATTGCATTACGGTTCTCGGGCTCCGGCGTTTGCGTGGCTATCAAGCTGGGAGTAGCAGAGACGCCACCAGCGTTGCACGTTGCTGGACCGTGCGCGCTGTTGAGGAACGCTGCCTGTTGCTGTATTGTTCTCGGCGCGGGGCTGGTGACATAGCCAGATGTTGACAACGGAGGCACGGCTGTATCAGCGGTATGACCGGAGGAGGCTGGGCTTACCGACAGGGCGTCAGTTCTCGTTGGTGTCGAGTGCTGGGCGGGACGCTGCATCGTGGAGGTGCAGGCGCGGCGCCGCGCCGCTTCGTACTTTGGAAGGGGCCTGGAGGGCCAGCCTGGGGGCGGACCGGGGCCCGGATGGTGTCGGCGTGTCCCGGAAGTCTTCTAGAAGGAATAGTGAGCTTGTCCAGACACGGGCGGGGACCGGTAACTGGCCAAGAACAGGTGAAAGCGGAGCACTGTATGCGGCCAGTCAAACAAAACGGCGTTACCTGGCGGTGGTTCTAATAACTTCCCCTATATATATATATGTATATATATATATATATATATAAATAAATAAATATATATTGTCTTGCCTTTTAAGAACTTAAAAACTACCAATAAATTGTGATGAATGCAATTTTCAATGATATATACTTTCACAGCCTCTTCAGTAAAGTTACGAGCAGAGCGTCACCGTGTTTGTAGAAACCACTTTTATTAAACGTTTGAAGATGAATTACTTTTCAACACACTATCGTGTATCAGATAATATGAAAAAGAGTCAAATTAAGTTTTTTATGCACTTTCAGCATATAAAAACTATGAACGTCTATTGTCAAGCATCCCACAAAATAGTTGACAAGCATTCTGGCTGAGAAAACTCGAAAGTGCCGAATAAACATCATGGAAATCGAAATACGTTAATTAAAAAAAGGATGCATTGCATCTTCATAAATTGAAGAACAACTTTGTCACACATTCAGTGCCATAAGTTCTCCTATACATGCACTGGGGGCTTCTTTTTCAGCCTCAAAGCAAGAAACTGGCTCTGAAAAAAAAAAACGTCATGTGCTCTGCATGCACACAAGTATTCCATTGGCTTTTTTAAAAAACAAGATAACGCTTACGTACTCAACAAAATACGCGATATGTCATCGCTGCGATAAATGAGATTAAAAAAAACTGATTAGAAAAACTTATTGGGTCACTGTTGTGACAACCACCGGCTAATTTCTTGCCGCTGTTGCACTGAGGGCGCCGCCATACAGACTCTAGAGGAAAAGCTGGGCTGGAAAAGCTATAACCACAAGTACGTTGACATCCTTGAACGTTGTCATTTTTGCCATCAGAGTTGTTTAAAGAAGCGTTAAATATAAACAACTACCAGTTTAGAGAACGGAAACTGAATCTTTGGGCTGTTGTATCACAATATCTTGCATATACGTAGCGGTGGCTTAGTGAACTGTAATACCGCGAGGCCAGATGGTGCTGGTACCACTATCGTCGTACTCTGCTACGTCGAACTCTGCTACCTTTAGGTAGCAGAGTTGCACCACTGTTTTTTGGGCACCGCTCGCACCACCTGCAGAAGTTCAGTGCTCCTATTCGCCAATCGCCATCACGTGGTCATAAGTGGTTCAACTGCACTGCAGAGAAGCCAACGCTACGATGATTCCGGGCAGATCAAGCTTGGTTGACATCGGCTGTTGGTATTCTCGCCGCACTTCTTCGGTACTGTAGTCATGTTGGTCGGGAGAAGTGTGATATAAAGTGCATTCTGTTGTAAATTGTACTACTTACAACCCACGTGATTAGACTTGGGTGCAGCGGATGTTGCCAGAGAAAGATCCCAGGCAACACACAACAAGCAAAGGCCTTCCCAAAGAGATCCCAATGTCCCACATCCCAACAGGGTGGGTTTCTAGATGTCCTTTGGACATGTGTGTAGGGAATATCCCTACAGGGTGGTTATTAAGATGTCCTTTGGAGATGTGCACAGGGATCATTCGTAAAACATCCTCTGTGGGCTCTCTTTGGACGTTCAAGTTAGCGGTGAATTCACAGTGTTGAAAATTCGCCATATATCGGAAACTGCGATTCCAACGGAGTTCACGGTTCGTGCGCGTGCACAATTGTGTATGTACATGCACACACACAAGAAATAATGAACTTTGTATCGAGCTTTTTTGTGAAATGGTTTATATTTTTTTGCTATAGCTGTCGCACTGTCGTTTCCCTGGAATTCAAGAAACTCGTGGCAGGGTAACAGTAACTCTTGTGATTCTAGCTCGCTGCACGGCGCAGCCATTGCCATCGCCATGATCGCACCGAGAGGCGCAATCATGGTGGTAGTGCCGTACTGTAACGTTTTTTTTTCAAACAAAGTGAACACATTTTTATTTCAAGTGTGAAAATGTGCAGTAGGTTTTTTGTTTTTTTTTTGTTCGGGCTACTTTGCGCCTAGAAGGCTACCCGATCCAAAGAGTATAGCAGTGTCGCCGTCGCCATCAAGTTGCAACAATTGCGGCAATGTGCACCCAACAACGTGTTGGTCGGCTTGGCAGTGTCAAAGGAGCCCGAAGTCACTACAGTGCACCTAAGTAATACTGTCAAAGCCTCGTTGGCATCGTCTCCGAAAAATTCCGAACGCGCCTGGTGTGTTTGCTGCAAGATCTTGCAGGATCCTCCTGATTTCATCGTTTCTTGACCTCTTCGATAAGAATTTTACATGCCTGTGTTACGGCAATTTGCGCATTTTTAGCACTTTCTTCTTTGTATCCCCACCGCGTAGTGTTCTGAACTAGACCTCTGCAGCAAGCATGACACGAGAGAGTAAGTTTTATTTGTAATGCGATTTATATTATCTTCCGCGTAAAACTGTGGGGGTTACAATTTTATTTATGCAATGACAGTAGGCTGTAGGTAACTATTCAGTGATTTATTGGTGTACTGCTTTTGTCAGCCAGGTGTGTTGACTGACACCACGATCGTAAAGCCCATGGCTGATGTTCCTCGAATGACTACATACCGGCGCGTGTGCCGTGCTGTGCAGAACGATCTAAACGACATACTGTTGGCTGGAGAAACAAATTCGCGCTTAATTAATGCCTCCAGTTCTCACTGCGCTATTGATAGCACAGTAAATCCGCCAGCCTCATTGTCCAGCCCTGTTGCTGGGCTTGGCTGTCGCACACTTTCCACGCTTGAATTTCCGCAGGCGGATGTGAGCGCTGGCGACGCTCATTCAAGTATTAACAGCTCTTCAGGTGATCGCGGGCCTTGCACTTACAGTTCTGATGAGGAGCCGAGCTCTACACGAGGCAGCAAATTTACTCAAAGAGAGCAAGCAAATGCACATATCAAGCAACAGGGTAATATACATGAACGGGTATGTTACGCAGGCAAAGCGCAAGGAACGACTCCCTCCGTAGACCACGACGGAAGTGGTGTTATGGTACGCGATATTCAGCGTTCTCGTATCAACAAAAGTAGCCAAAACACCGACCACGTATGCAACACAATTTAGAAAAATGGTCATTGGCTTTACGTACAGTTTCCAATTGAACTTTTAGGGGCGAAGCTCCTTAAAGCAGCAATCGTCCGTCCCTCATCGTTGTTGTAGTGCGTAACCAGTCTTACGTTTTGACCTGCAAGGTGGTGCCGGTGGGAGATTTCTCCTGTACGTTGTTGAACAATAAAAAATTCGCAGCGTGCGCGTTAACTAAAAGCCGAATTCTCCTGTCTCTCATTCCCCATTAGCAGCCATCGGCATGTACATTGAACACTATCTGACAAGAAAGGATTGCTACGTTATACTCGCTGGGCGCAACCTCCTTGGTTTTAGAAAGGTTTAGCGAGCGCTGTGCCGCAGTGCCATGAATACAGTGAACTATAATCCGTTTCATACATCATGTGCAACGCTGTCAAAGCTAGCGCTCTTGTTTGCGCTGTGTACTGCCGCGACCAAAAAGTAGTGCGTCGCTTGGGGTGTACGAGAATCAATAAATGCTTCTCGGGAAAGTTCTAAGCATACATATTTGTCATCAGGTTAAAAAACAAATGCCTGTGTTGTCGAATAAACAATCCAAATATGCGAGTTGGTAATTTATGTTTGTCGCTTTCGTATCAGGTTTTCGCTCTCCGCGCGACCCGCGCCGCCGTTTTTTTTTACTTGTTGTGGCAGCTTCGGAAAAATGGCGTCCAGCTCTGCGTCCTCGACCACCTCTCCTGCGCGAATTTTTTTTCGAAGCTTGGCACATCAAAGCTGTCAAAGCACGCCATGCAAGTAATTGCAAATGTGTAAGTTACTGAAAAAAAAAACAAAATTTCAAATTGAACTCGCAAAAATTATAAAAAAATGGCACCACGTGGATTCGAACCCATGCACTTCAAAACTACGGTGAACTCTCCGGAGCGACGCGTCAGACCATTCGGCTACGAAACCGCGCGGAGCAACACCTCGTGTTTTCTTTACGGACTACTTGCCTAGCCTTCACAGCGTTGCACCTGATGTATGAAACGGAGTATAGTATATACCATGAACTCGAGGTGGTTAAAGGTGGGAAGTACACACGAAGCGCAAACCGTAAAAAGTGTCCGTGTGCCACCTCTCGTTTAGTCCTTGGAATGTCCGCAGGATGGCGGTGCTTCTATTTGCGGAATATATGATGAAAAGATGCGAGATGGTGGTACTTGGAGGGTTGACTAGATGGATGAACGAACACACAGACAGATGGATGGATGGACGCACGGATAGACGCATGAACGGACGCATGGACGGACGCAGGGGCGGATGCATGGACGAACGCAGGGACGGACGCACGGATGGACGTGTGAACGCGCGAAGAAACGCACGCACGGCTGAGTGCATGGACGCACAGACGGTCACACAGACGGACGCATGAATGGACGGAAGCAAGAACGAATATACGGATGGATGCTTCGTCCCGCTTTCCATTATTCATCGCGTGGATATGCTGCCATTTTTTTTCTTCCAAGCCGCTGGTGTCACTGAAGACTGGCAGGTCGCCGGTGTCACTGAAGACTGGCAGGTCGCCGGTGTCACTTTGAAGCCGGACGTAGCGATTAGAGTTCCACTTTCGCTGTTGAGATCACTCGCACACAAATTCTCAGTGATTGCATGTGCGGGAAACAGAATATTTCATGACTTACTGCTGTCTTCATTTGTCCCTGCTCGATTATTACAGATCACCTACCGAACACACACTCATGCTCGCTTACAGGCTTCGATGTGAACTTGCGGCGACCAAGCGACGCCATAGTTGTTTATCGGGGCACAGAAAATGTGAAATGACACCAGAAAACCAGAAAACTACTGAAACAGCAAAGAACGAAAAACCTGTACAGATGATTCTTCCTAATAATAATGAGATCAATATTGAACATTATTGTAGTGAAGAAGAGGGGCCTCAGCGTCATTTGTCGGCGCCTCAGGGGCATCGCCATCAGCATAGGCTCGTGCTTGCAGCGCTTGGCCGGACGCTGCTGACTGCTTCGCCTTCTGCGTTCTGCTCTGCAAATAAACCCCGTTACAAGTGGTGGAGTCTGTTCGGTTTCGATCACCCTGGAGCTTCGAAATCGCATTTTACCACCCATTATGCCTACCGACGCAAGCGCCGCTCCAACTCCTCCACAGGCACCGCCTACTGTTCTCTGCGCCGGTTCTCTGCGTCTGCGAGATCCCCCTGTTTTCTCAGGCACAGAAGACAAAGACGTTGATGACTGGATTTCGATGTACGAACGAGTGAGTACTCACAACCAATGAAATAACGCTGCCAAGTTGGCCTACGTCTCTTTCTACCTGTCGGACGTGGCCAAGCTGTGGTTTATAAACCACGAAGCGGAACTCCCTACATGGTCAGTCTTCAAAACGAGCCCCACACAAGTTTTCGGACGGCCGGAGGTACGCATACGCCGTGCCGAACAACGCTTGCATACTCGATCCCAGCAGCTTGGTGAGAATTTCACAAGCTATATTGAGGACGTTCTGGACCTTTGCAAGCGAGTCAACGAGTCGATGTCCGAAGAGCTTAAGATCAAGCACATCATGAAGGGCATTGAGGACGACGCTTTCCAAATGTTGCTTTCTAAGAGTCCTCGCACTGTCCTAGAACTGACGGAGTTATGCCACAGTTTTGACGAGTTGCGCAGGCAACGTCTTTCCACCCGACGTCCCTCGGCGCTCGACGACTCTTTGTCCAGCCTGTCCATCCTTGGCATAGGAGAAGACCATGCCCCTCTTCTCTCCAAGATTCAAGAGTTCGTCCGCGCTGAGGCCCCTCTTCTTCACTACAATTATATATACATCTTTTGTTTTTATATTTTCCATTATGTAGTTTAGAGTTTAGAAAACATAGCGTTCGTGGACTACATGCAGAAGCGTAGCACGTCTTTTTTGAGTATTTTTCTTCATGGTCAGTGTCTTCTTTCTTATTTTCATGGCGCACTTTTCAGGACATAGAAAGAGGAGCATTCACAACAAGAGTTAGGTGAAACGTGCCTACTGAAAATACATCACGTCAATGCCATTTTTGTAAGGAACCTGATGGCCAGTTGACGTGGTGATTATGGCGAGTCAACTGTGTGGAAAAAACTTGGATCTTACGGGGGGGGGGGGGTTCATTCCATGGCTACGTCATTGTGCGCAACATTACCTTGATTTAGGCAAGTCAGTGCGCTTTGTTAGTGTTCTCTAATCACGCAAACGACACAGAAGAAAGAAACAAATCAAAGAGGATTGGCCCTTACTCTGTTGAACAAGCTGCGCTTCTGTTGTGGCTTTTGTCTTTGTAGTTCGAGCGATTTATCACTGACCACTGCCTTTCAGTCGCATTACTTCCTGCTTCGATTAATTACTATACCCGCAAGCAGCTAGTAGTAGAAAACTTGCTGGTATTAAGAGGGTTATTGTTTACTTATATAATAAGCAACAGTTTCCAAAATGTCGTGAATTCAGAGAGTTGTTCATAACACCCCAAGTTTGGGGTGTCAATCAGCGTTTCAAGAGTTTTTATTTATGAACGCCCTAATTTTCAAATTAGAAGCGTAAAAGGGTGTTTTGAAGATTGTTTTTATTGCATACACTAGTTTTACACCCTTTTGGGTATGAACAATTCTGCAGTGTGTGTGATGCTTTGCCACACTGGCGTAGCCAAGAGCCAAGTGGGGGGGGGGGGGGTCGGGGGGGGTTCAAACCTTCTCCCAAATTTTTTGCACAACCATCCACCCCCCTCCCTGCCACTTACCCGCCTTTTTCTTTCGTCGCCTCGCGCTGACATGATTTGGAAGCTAAGCGGTGCTACTATCACGAACTTTATTCCTGGACGCTTTTACACTGAATAATGTCTGCGTTAAAGAAAAGAAAACGTGTTGCGGTGTTCGTGAAGGCTTTGACACTCTGAGATTTTGGGCAACAATCTTGACCCCGAGCGTTTTCAGTCGGCTCGGCGATGGAAATTATGCTGCAGTAATGGTCGTATTTGTACCAGCCGGAACAGACCTCACAGGAGTCGATCACTACGCAAATGTTTACTAGGCAAAGGTTCGTTTTAATGGTAAAAGCCGTACACAGTTCCAAGGTGATAGGCAAAGTTCAAGAATATTACAGAATTGTGACTCTTCGAACGTTTGCGAAGGTATACTCAAGCCAGAAACTAGCAATTCTGTCAACCTCGGCACGTTCTGCTAACATCATGTGTTTATAAACACACACGAACACCCATACACACACGAACACACACGCACACACCCTCAACACACACGCGCTCACGCACGCATTAGCACACGCCTACACGCGACAGAATATTCGCCTCATCCAACGAACTTTACTTGTATGCGAGTGTACAATATATTGATAATGTTACTACGCCTTAACTGTTAAAGTCACTCCGAAATGTTGTCTAGTGAGAAGGTGCAACACAGGCAAAAGTGTAGGCCAATGACAACCTTAAAAATATCTAATTTACCCATCTTGTAACTCAAGCTGATCAATAAAAAGATGATGGTCAGAAATCTAAAGCAGCATCATGAGAAACGTAGCATTGGCAGGTGTAGTGACCAAAAGTTTTATTTTTCAGTACCGTGGCAAACAGCCCAAGAATAATGGACATACATCTGAAAAGATATGCGATGAATTAAAAAAAACTACATCGATTCAATTCATCTGTTTCTTCCTTTACATTGACATGGCTGAAAAGGCACGCTGAGCGATTTCTCCAACTAGCGACATAACTCAATCAATAAATGCGCAAAATGAAGAAACATGTGTGGACGCGGACATGTTCTCATGCAAGATTAAGAACAATATACATAATACAGTAATTTTTTGGAAGAAATGAAAAAACTCTGTGCAAGCGATGTTTCACGAAGAAAACAGACACATGACACAGCGGAATACTGTTGATTACCTTTTTCAATTGACACGAAGATTATCCTGCGTATTACATGTCATATGATAAGCCAGATATGCTACCCTAAATTTACGAAATGTTATATGCAAACTTGGGTTGTTGCACTGCCATTCACACCCCTCGAAATCGCGAACGACGTCTGCAAGTGAAAGGTGCCACCGAAAAGCAAGTAGTATAGGCAATGGAAGAGAATGGAGTTATTCTGCCATGGTGTGAAAGTGATCTTAAGCAATATCTCTTGATCAGTTGAACTTGTTTTACGGCTGGACTAAAAGTAACGTATATTGATTTAATCCAAACCATCTTTTTTTCACTACCCGCCACGAAAGTCCAGTAGTTATGGTGCTCCATTGCTGACCCGCAGGTCACGGTATCAAATTCTAGTCGTGTTTTAAATCTAGGCGAAAATGCTCGAGACCCGAGCACTTTCATTTAGGTGCGCGTTAAAGATCCAAAATGGTAAAATTTGCGGAGAGCCCCACTACGGGCCTCTCATTATTACATTGTAGTTCTCATAATCGTCTCTCATAATCACCTTATCGCCCACAGAAGATCACAGTGTCTGTGATGGAGATCAGTTTTTTTGTTTAATTCATTTCGTGCTTGCGCTGATGACTCCACCTTTTCATCGATCGACTCACATGTGTATGCTTTTAGAAAATTTGTCGCGTATAGAGCAGCGCTCTTGTGGCAGTCACACTCATTGTGGCTTCTGAAATTTTTGAGCGCGTTCATTTGACTTGTGAAAAGAGAGGGGAGCAAGCTTGTACCAAGAACTTGGTAAGTTCCCTTGCCCGAACTTTCTTTTCCAAAAGGCACGCATGTTTTGCTCCGGCCTGATATTTGGAATACACCAGCAGCCAGGAAAATATATCTTGCCCGTAAGGTTGGAACTTCACTTTGCACTTACTGAGGGAAAGCTTTAGTTAGCGCCTGGTTTCTATGGCGTCATTAGCAAACGTCGTCTAGTCTCGTTGTGCTGACATTCCATGGTGTCTTGGCCCACGTAAGGACCAATCTCACCAGGAATTTCAGTGTCCGTGCATACATCATGCTCCGATCAGTTTTCAGACGTTCTTCGGCACACGAGTCATATTCAGGCAGTACAGAATTGCAGCTGGGAACTGTTTCCTCGGCTGGTGTAGCTTTTTTGCCAGTTGTCGTGTGCACTTGCAGTTTCGCCTTTCAAGAAATAATCATCGAGCATTACTTTACTGCGTTTCGGCGCGACTAGAATGAACACTCTAAATATTTTACACCCATAAAAGTGTATTTTTGTGTCATGGGCGACACCCTTTTAACGTGTCTAGGAACACCTTAAACAAAACACTTAAAATTTACACCCGAAAAATGTAAAATGGTGTATCTATTAAAATCACCCATATGAACACCCTTTTTACACTCCATTTTTGAAAATTTTGAGGTGTTCGTAAACAAAACACCGTCAAAACACGCCATTTACACCCTTATATTTGAGGTGTTATGAACAAGGCTACAAATGATTGATTAATATGTGGGGTTTAACGTCCTAAAACCACCATATGATTATGAGAGAAGCTGTAGTGAAGGGCTCCGGAAATTTCGACCACCTGGGGTTTTTCAACGTGCACCCAAATCTGAGCATACGCGCCTACAAGGCTACAAATGCTCGACATTTTCCGGCAGTGTTGCTTATACTGTTAGTATACATTAACCATCTTGATACCAGCAAGGCTCCTACTACTAGCTGCTTGCGAGTCTAGTAATGAATCGAAGCAGGAAGTAATGTGACCGAAACGCAGTTTTCATCGATAAAGCACGCAAGCTACTATAAGACGGAAGATACAATAGGAGCGCCACTTGTTCAATAGAGTAAGGGCCAATTCTCCTGTACCTGTTTCTTTCATCTGTGTGATTTGCATGATAAGCGTGATAAGTGCACTGATTTGCCTGAACAAGGTAATGTTGCGCACATTGGTGTAGCCATGCATAGAACACTTCCCCCATCCCCCCGTCCCCCATAAGATCGAAGCTTTTAAAGCTGGAGATAAAACGTCCGCCACCTGCAAAAAAAACAACACAGTTGTTTAGCCATAACCACCACGTCAACAGGCCATCACGTCCCTTCCTTAAAAACGAATAGTGACGTCATGTATTTTTAGCAGGCACGTTTTATTTAATTACTGTAGCAAATGTTCCTCTCCATGTGTTCTTAGAAGTGCGTCATGGAGATTAGGAAGAGGACACTGACCATAAAGAAAAATGCAAAATAAGAACATTTTGGTGACCATGACGCAGTCTTGCTCACAATGACGGGATCCTTGTTGATTAAATTGCGAACAAAGCTCTCCTCAGGGGAACCAAAACGCCTTGTCCAGTTCTCTCTCTCTCTCTGTATTTATTTGTGGATCCCCTTCTTTTAATTTATGTAACTTCCCCAGCAGACGGGCTTCAGTAAAAGCCTTTACTTTGTAGGTGGTGAGAAAACAACATTGATGAAATATTTTCAGCCGCGGTATCGTTCCAAGGACTGCAAGCTAAGTACAAATGTATTGTCGCAATGGGAAGACAGAAGTAGTATTTAACAGGTTGAGAAAGTAGCAGCAGGTCAGTATTTTTTATTTACTGCGCGCCAGAGCGTTCCTCTTCTTTCTTGTTATTGCTTACTGCATAAAAGCGTGCAGATGCGCGTATGTTTGTTTGTTTGTTTGTTTCCCTGGGATGATGGCTCATACGCACTCAGGGGGATTGGCCAAGAAAGTGTAGTGCAGTTTTTTGTGATCGTTTTAACTGTGTGTAAAGAATTGGTATTATAATAAGACTAATGTAAAAAACATCATAAAAGAGCAAACAAAAAAAGTCAAGTTGAGCAATTTTGAGATTTGAGGTGTTATAATTACCACTCAGCTGCATTTACTTCACTCTGCCCTGGGGAGTAATAAATAATAATTTTTTGATTAAGGATCACAAAGGTATACGCTTGTTTGCCTGAATATGATCGCTAACGGCATTTCATTTCATTTCATTTATTTACTCTCAAGGCCGAAGCATTACAGAGAGGAGCGGGTATACATCGTGCAGAAAATCAGGAAATACAGCAAATCAAAATTATATGCGCACAATGGCGGTCTGAAAACCATAAAAGAAAAGAAAGACTGCGTGATGTGAAGAAGAGGCAGGGTGGTTGTAACAACAATGTTCAACATGGTTGCGTCTCTGAATGACCCGCGCACACAAAAAAAACTAACAAGAGAAAACACAGCGTGACTTAAGTGGCGAATTTACGCGAAATGGTTAGAGAGGGCGTTTTTAAACAAAGTGAGGTCAGTGATAGCAGCGATAGGGGCGGGAAGGTGGTTCCACTCATTTGCAGTTTTCGGGATGAATGATTCAAAATATAAATTTGTGCGGGCGCTAGGAACGCCCACTTTAAACTGATGATCGTTGCGTGAGGAAACGTACGATGGGGGCTAGAAAAGAGTGTTGCTAAAAGACGGAATACAATGAAAGATCTTATGGAACAGGCAAAGGCGAGGTATTTTACGCCGCAGTGAGAGAGTGGGTAAGTGAAGATTGGCTTTCATCGAGGTAACACTGGACGTGCGATGGTAGTTTGACATGACAAAACGTGCCGAGCGATTTTGAACCGCCTCGATGCTGTCAGCGAGGTAATTGGTATGTGGATCCCAGACTGATGACGCGTACTCGAGTTTGGGTCAGGCTAATGTTTGATAAAGCAGAAGTTTAAGGTTAGTCGGAGCAAAAGAAAAGTTTCTGCGCAGATAACTTAACGTGCGATTCGCATTGTTTGTAATATAATCGACATGCGTGTTCCAAGAGAGATTGTTAGAAATATACACTCCAAGGTACTTGTAGGACGAAACCAGATCGAGATTGCTGTGGTTAAGTGTGTAGTCGCACGGTACATTATGAGAAATACAACGGGAAATTCGCATAGCCTTGCATTTAGTAACGTTTAGCTTCATTAACCATGCGTCGCACCATGATGAAATGTGATCCAGGTCTGTTTGAAGGGCAAGATTATCTGCGCTAGTCCGGATTTCACGGTAAATTACACAGTCATCGGCAAATAGTTTGATGGATGATGAATTGTCTTTAGGTAAGTCGTTGATGTAGATAAGAAATAGTAGGGGACCAAGAACTGAACCTTGCGGAACGCCGGACGTTACAGGGCTAGTCGGGGAACAATGGTCGTTAGCAGTTACAAACCGGGTGCGGTTAGATAAGAAACATTCAATCCACTTTAAGACGTTAGCATCAATATTTAGCGCTTTTAGTTTCAGAAGAAGTAACTTGTGGCAGACGGTATCAAAGGCTTTTGAAAAATCTATGAAGACACAATCAACAGTAGATTAACGATCAGCAGCAGAGAATAAATCGTTAGTGAAGGCCAGAAGCTGTGTCTCACATGAATAATATTTCCTAAACCCGTGTTGGTGAATGCTAAAGAAGGCGTTACTTTCAAGATAACTCACGACGTGGGTGTAAATTACATGTTCGAGAAGTTTGCATGGTACACTGGTTAGTGAAATGGGGCGATAATTCCCGGGACTATGAGCGTTTCCTCAACAAGGGAGCCACCTTCCCCACCTTCCAGTCCTCTGGGAGAACACCTTCTAATGACTGATCAAAAAGTCTCGACAGAATAATTGAGGAATGAACGTCAGTGTTTTTTAAAAATTTAGAAGAAATGCCATCGACGCCTGGTGACGACGAAATTTTTAAATTTTGGATCAACTTGCGTATGCCGGCCCGGTCAACGTGTACAGAATTCATCACAATGAAATCGCGAGCTTGAACACCTGGAAGGACGGCAGGAGTAGTGTTCGTAAAGAATGAAGAAAATGCATGGTTAAGGGTGATACAAATGTTCTCACTGGAAATTACTTCGTCCGTGTCAGTGGTAAGTTCAATCTGTTTCCTATCGCCCCCATTAACGACCTGCCAAAATTTGTGGGGATTGTTTTGCAGAATTAACGGTAGCGTTTGCTGAAGAAAGGACTCCTTTGCCGCGGATAAAGCGCGCCCGTATTCATCAGCTACCTTTTTGCAAACCTCCCATCTTTCAGATAAATTAGAACGCTTGGCTTGGCGGTAAACGCGCTTCTTTTTATTGGACAGGCGTTTCAATGTTGGCGTGAACCACGGTGATTGACTGTTACATGCGATTTCGCGTAGTGGTATGTACTTGTTAACGAGTTCGGCAACTTTATTTTTAAACAGCATCCAGTTATCGTTGACAGATCTTTGGTTAAAGTCTTTTAGAAAAACGGAGGTGAAATGTTCAAGTTCGGTATTAATGGTTCCATAATCAGCTCTACTGTAGTCCCTGAATCGCTTTTTACTTTTTTGTTTACGGGGCGATGCGCAGGGGAGGTTGAAAACGATTGCTTCGTGATCACTGAGGCCTGGCAAAACAGAAAGCGATTGCACGAGATCGGGGTGAGAAGTCAGAACTAAGTCTAAAGTTGAAGCACTTGAATGTGTAATGCGAGTTGGGCACATAACCAGCTGCGTTAAATTGAATTGCGCGCATGTGTTAAGGAAGCAGAAGCTTTCAGAGGAGCCAGAGCCAGGCGATAAATGGGAGTTGTTCCACGAAATATCAGGAAAGTTAAAATCACCTAGGATTAAAATTGGTGTGGCAGGGAACCTCACGTGCAAGTCACTTAAGACGTCATGAAAATCATTGGAAAAACCAGATGGCGCATTCGGAGGGCGATAACAGGCACAAACAATGACATCTTTGTGACTTATGCGGATTCGAAGGCACACCAATTCAAGGGAACATACAATGGGAATTTTAAAAGACATGAATTCCTCTGAAACAGCGATCAAGACACCGCCACCAGAACGCGAGCCACGGTCACACCTAAAAAAGGAAAATGTTTTGTCACACTGCAGGATCTCACGGTTTTCAACTTTTGACGACAGCCAGGTTTCGGTCAAAACTATCACATCAGAAAGGCACGTGTTTACTAACGAAGACAAGGCATCACGCTTGTTGATAACACTTCTGATACTACAAAGCAAAAAACAACAGTCAGGGTTAGAGGTATTACAACTTGTGTTAGCATCTAGCTACAGTGGAGAAGATGGGCCTCTGATGACAGGATCATCGCGATTAGGAGGATTTGAGGGGTCAAGCGAGTCCGTTTCTATTTCGCACACGCGATCTGAAGATGCGCAGTAGGTGTATATTTTATTGCCAATGACCACTTTATTGTATTTAAGAGAAAATTTGTGACCAGTCGACTTGGCGAAGTCGATTAGTTTTTTCCGGGTGGCGCGTGTAGCCTTGCAGAAATCCTCACAGATTGATGTATTTGTGTCACGAAA
This sequence comes from Rhipicephalus microplus, assembly GCF_043290135.1. Taxonomy (NCBI): domain Eukaryota; kingdom Metazoa; phylum Arthropoda; class Arachnida; order Ixodida; family Ixodidae; genus Rhipicephalus; species Rhipicephalus microplus. Next base: position 256,605,086 of record NC_134702.1, read on the forward strand.
TTTAGACTTCTGAGACAAAACACTATATTTAGTTATGGAAGAAGTGAAACGTGCTATCACGGGCCTAGTTTTATGCCGCGAAAACGTTCCTAGCCTGTGAGCACGCACGATAGCATCGTCAGGTAGCTGCAAGTTTAACGTACAGAGGTAAGAATCAAACGGACCTTTTCTTCAGAATCGGCCCAGGTTTCTGACACTGAATCTTCAATTCCGTAGAAAATCAGGTTCTCACGACGAGACCTATCCTCGAACTCATCCAGACGCGCTCGGAGCGAAGCCTGTTCACTTCGAACGGCGGTGGCTATCATTTCCTGCACGTGAGAGCCGTCTAGAAATTCTTCAAACGAAACGACTCGTTTTTCTAGATCAGTTAGCCGAGTGGTCAAATCTAACACTTTGGACTCAAGTAACTTTTGATTTTCTTTCACTTCGTCTATGGATTTAGGGTGTCATGCCGTTGGTCAAGGTGTTTTGTTAAATCTTGAATAGCCAGAAGAACGTCACTGCTCTGTTTGCTAGGGTCTTGTTTCGGGGGACCAGGGTTGAGCTCGACGTCGCCGCTGACCAACAACATTTTAGCAACAAAAACACACTCCACAACGGTGCAGGCAAGAACACTTGGGCATGGGAACAGCAGCAGAAAGAAGTTGTTTGAGCGTTTAGAAAAAAGGGGTGGGGCGGGACCAACCTGAACAAAAAGACAAAGGGGGTTGTCAGCCGCCGGCATCACTGCTGCGATCCAATGCCCACTGAAAAGCGAAGGGTTCCGCCAGCCGGTTATATGGTCCGTCTGCCTTGATGACGATGTCACACTGGCTTCTTCTGCGTAGTAGGGTTTCAATGTTGCGTAAGGCGGCCAACCATGGTCGACGCAAGGTGACGAGTCAAAGAAGGGACATGCGTCGATCTCAGGAGGCAGTCGCAGTCGATCCGCGCAGGCAGCAGGGCACGTTCCAAGGATTGCAGCCAGCTGAACAAAAAGACAAAGGGGGTTGTCAGCCGCCGGCATCACTACTGCGATCCCATGCCCACTGAAGGGCGAAGGGTTCCGCCAGCCGGTTATATGGTCCGTCTGCCTTGATGACGATGTCACACTGGCTTCTTCTGCGTAGTAGGGTTTCAATGTTGCGTAAGGCGGCCAACCATGGTCGACGCAAGGTGACGAGTCAAAGAAGGGACATGCATCGATCTCAGGAGGCAGTCGCAGTCGATCCGCGCAGGCAGCAGGGCACGTTCCAAGGATTGCAGCCAGCTGAACAAAAAGACAAAGGGGGTTGTCAGCCGCCGGCATCACTACTGCGATCCCATGCCCACTGAAGGGCGAAGGGTTCCGCCAGCCGGTTATATGGTCCATCTGCCTTGATGACGATGTCACACGGGCTTCTTCTGCGTAGTAGGGTTTCAATGTTGCGTAAGGCGGCCAACCATGGTCGACGCAAGGTGACGAGTCAAAGAAGGGACATGCGTCGATCTCAGGAGGCAGTCGCAGTCGATCCGCGCAGGCAGCAGGGCACGTTCCAAGGATTGCAGCCAGCTGAACAAAAAGACAAAGGGGGTTGTCAGCCGCCGGCATCACTACTGCGATCCAATGCCCACTGAAGGGCGAAGGGTTCCGCCAGCCGGTTATATGGTCCGTCTGCCTTGATGACGATGTCACACTGGCTTCTTCTGCGTAGTAGGGTTTCAATGTTGCGTAAGGTGGCCAACCATGGTCGACGCAAGGTGACGAGTCAAAGAAGGGACATGCGTCGATCTCAGGAGGCAGTCGCAGTCGATCCGCGCAGGCAGCAGGGCACGTTCCAAGGATTGCAGCCAGCTGAACAAAAAGACAAAGGGGGTTGTCAGCCGCCGGCATCACTGCTGCGATCCAATGCCCACTCTGTGGGCATTAGATCGCAGCATCCCTGTGGCAATGTCTCAAAACTGAGGCACCAAAGCTTAGCGCCGTTTCCGCCGTCAATCTAGTGCCTATTTTCCAAAATGGCATAGCTAGTAACCTTTTTCGAAGTATAGTGTAGCGGCGACAATACAAAAAATAATGATCTAGTGATTCCATTTCTCCGCAGAATGCGCAGAAGGGTGATGTTGTCTGACCAGCTCTGTGTAGATACAGGTTTAGGGGGGGGACACGACATCAAAATTTAGTAATTAAGACTTCGAGCTTTCTGGACTAGCTCCAGTGGGGTTGCCATGAAAACATGAGGTGGTTATATTCTGTCCATGTAGTTACTTTTTCTATCGTATCAGTGGAGATTGCTGATTTTCGATATCTTACGGCCGTGATATATTCAACATCTGGCAGTATGGACAAAACTGGTCCATCAAGTGCGGCTCGTGCTAAGGAATCGGCCAATTCATTTAATCTTAATCCACAGTGTCCCGGAACCCATAGTAACCTCAGGAGTCTCAACTGCGGGGTACTAATGTTTTTAATGTACTTAGAATTTGATAGTTCTCTGAAGCTGTCAGAGCTGCACAAACTGAAAGAGAATCCGTCATTATGACTGCGTTGTTTTGATTTGATGGAAATTTTAGAAGAGCTAAAATAATCGCCACTAACTCCGCTTAAGAAACTGGAGTAAAGTCAGGCAGTCTCACTAAAAAGGACCAGTCAAGCGAATCAGAGGCAATGCCTACACCCGCCTTTTGATTATTTACGGAAGCATCTGTGGCTATTATATTTTTCCTTTCTGCATGCTCCAAGTAATCTAATAATATGTTATTTAAAAATTTGAGAGATTGTAACTTGGCGTTTTTGGGAAATATATCATCATACTCAATAATAACATGACAATTCGAGTCATTAGTCTCAATTACATTTCTAATGTTCACATTTATACTTTGTAGATTCTTTTGTACAAACATTATCTGAGGTGTGTGAAACCGTGGCCAATGAGCAAGAAAGAAAGCGTCTGGGTTTGCGATAAAAGCATATTGAGATCTTTTTGCCGGTAAGCTATAAAATTTTAAAAATGCTTGTACGGTCAAAATTCGAAATCGACAAAGTAGTGTAGGCAGGCGCGCTTCCTGGTACAGTACGTTGATACATGATGAGACAAGCGCAAAAAATACACACACTCAGAGAGGACACAGACAAGCGCTTACTAGCAACTCTGAGTGTGTGTATTTTTTGCGCTTGTCTCATCATGAACCATTACCAACACGCCCAACTGGCAGTCATCCTTAGTACGTTGATGGCCACAAATCTAGGGAGTCCCAGACACATTCGCACTGCTTCTCGCTCCAATACAACTACAGGTTTCATTTTATAAGCAGGGCCTCCCGTGAGTAATATGCAGCCGAATCCCATGATGGCGCGCATATACATCTTGTACGACGTTATCAAGGTGTGCCTCCGTAACCCATATTTCTGGTTACTTAGCTTGTGTAGTAAGCCTTAAGCCCGCTGTGCTTCAGTTATATACTCTATGTGTGGACTCCAGTTAAGTTTGTCATTATAAATAATTCCCAAATATTTTAGAGTCTACTTGCTGGATAGATTCCTGTTTATATAGAATTGAAATTGAAATTGGTTCTGCAAGCAGAAACGCATGAGCGCACTTTTTTTGACATTTAACGATAACGAAATCGATTGCAACCAAATTTCTAACATGTTAATATATCTTTGTAATTTAATTTGTAGTGAGTAAATATCACAGTCAGCAGCAAAGAATGTGATGTCATCAGCATAAATGTAGACAGTAACTTCTTGATCTGTTGGAATCGTGCTCATTAAGGTAATAAATAATACTGGAGATAAGACTGCTCCTTGGGGAACTCCACGCGTTTGTTTAAATGTAGATGAGGAACATCCATCATTGACGCAGTAGAATTCTGTTGATTTTAAGAATTCTGCCACCCACTCAATAAAATATTGTCGGAAATACAATCTCTTTAGCGTATTTAACAATACGAAGTGCTCCACACTGTCATGCGCCTTAGCTATGTCAAGCGTTACTAAAACAGCGTATTGTTTTCTTTTTCGCGCGAGCTGTATTCCGCTCTCTAAATCAGCAGGGGCACACCAAATAGAGAAACCACTACGAAAGCCGATTTGGTTCAGTTTTATTACTAAATTGTCTGCCATCCAGATACTTATTCGGCTATGTAGAACCCTCTCTACTAGTTTTATCATGTTAGATGTTAGAGAGATTGGTCTGATATTATCGACTATTAACCCTAAACCCGGATTTTTTAGTATGGGAGTCACCTTTGCTATCCACCAATCCTGCGGCACCCATGAGTTTTTTAAGGAGTAGTTAATAACATTGGCGACGTCTCGAGGCGATAAACTGAGCAGAATTTTAATCATGGGTACTGTGATTCCATTTGGGCCAGAAGACGCACAGGGTAAATGTTTAATCACGTTGGATACTTCAGTCTGTGTCACTTCGTCAAAGTCAGACTTTGTCGTAGGCTTGTGCCAGTTGTTTGGCACTACTGAAGTGAATCTGCTTTCCAGACCTTTAACGATTGCCTCTAAGGTAGTGGTCATTTCTTGCGCCGACAGATTATCACAAGCTGCATTAACTGGTGATGGCGAGATTTTCCGAGCTCTCATATATCGGAACAGTGCTTTCATATGTTTAGGCTTCGACAGGTATTCATAATGTCTTCTGTCATATTCTTGTTTAGCTTGAGCTACCGTTCTCTTAAAGCCCTCAGCAATAAATTTATAATCGGCCCAGTTTTGGGGGGATTGACTATGTAAGAGTTGCTTCCAAGCTGCCTGACGTCGTCGGTGCTCTCTTGTACAATGATCATTCCACCAATGGCTATATACCCTTTTTTGGATTTAACAGTAAATTCGGCTCTTTTGTAGGATCTTTTAATGACTGCGTTTATCTTCAGTGCTTTTGTATCATCGCTTTTGCGAATGAAAAGCCAATGCTGACTTCAGATCCCTCTTAAATTTAGTGTAATTTACAAATACTCTTACATTTGAACAAGATTGAATTATCTGGCAAGAAATTTCAAAACTTATCGGTAAGTGGTCACTGTTGGAGCCACAGTCCAGCGCTTTCCAAGAAGAAGTAGTAATGGCCGAACTGACAAAACTTAAATCTAAGGCCGACCTGGAGTGATTACGAATAAATGGGGGGGGGGGGGGGGGGTTCTGACGTTGAGGCACGTCAGGTCATTAGTCATTGTCCACTCCTACAAGCGTTTACCACGACTTTGTAGCTAGATCCAAACTTCGTGTGTTTTGAACTCCATCCGGAAAATACATATTAACTAAATTGAAAGGAGTGCAGTTGGGCAGTGTAATGTCTACTGCCAAAATTTCACATTCTGGCGACATATGTTTGTATGCGCATTTGACTTTCATACTAATTCTATTATTAATAAAGAAAGCTAGACCCACACCTCTCGATGCACGGTCTAGTCAAAAAGATCGGATGTTATTTAAATGAAACAAATAATGTACACATAGCCATGTCTCTTGTAATGCTATAATATCAGGAACAAATTTAGAAGTCAAGTATACCAAATTCGTAGATGCATAATGAATTGATCGGCAATTCCAATGGAGAATCTTAAGTGACCCTATGGTTTCAAAAGAGCTGCTTCCACTATAGCTTTCTCTAGAATGCTTTCTTTCAAAAAATCTTTCTTTGAAAGGCTCTCCTTTTCCTTCAGATACTTTTTGTTCTTTGTTTGTTTTGGTGAGTTAGTTTTCCTTGACACAGAGAATATAGATCACTTCAGGGACCTAGGGTCGAAATTCATGTCATCTGAATCTACTGTATATGCAGCTTTGTCCTCACTTAGACTCTGTATATCTACTGCAGAGGGTTCTGCAGACGGAGAATACGATGGTGCGGTTTGAAATTCCTCATTTTGGCTGTGGACGCCTAATGCAGAGGCTCCTGCGGGCGGATAATACGATGGCGCAGTTTCAGATGCGAGTCATCTGGTTAACCAAAGTTTGAGATAGAGAATCGCAAAGGTTAGAAGTCAGTCGTTCCATGGCTTTTTCTAGAGCCTTTTCTATGGCCTTCACTATATTAAGGGAAATTGACTCATTTATTTCCGAGAGATGTCGTGCTGCAACACTGGCATACCCCTGAGTTCTGGTCTGTATTTCCGCTAGGGCTTCTCGTCGAGAACAGTGCCTACGCCCTATAATTTCAAGAATTTGCATTTCTCGAGCTTCAGCTGAGCAATCAGGACTATCTGCACAGTGTCGTTCGTTGCAGAGACAACATTTCTCTTCTTTAGCTTTGCAGTAATTTGTTTCGTGGTTGTCACCACACACTCGGCATCTGAGTTCTGACCTGCATCCTTTAATTGTGTGACCGTATCCCCAGCACTTCGTACACTGGAGTGGTCGCGGTGATAGTGGTTCCACTCTGTATATTAGTGGCCATGCCTTGATTTCGCTTGGGAGATTCGCTCCAGCAAAGGTTACAATTACCGACTCAGTCGGCATCTTCTGCTTCTCTACCAGTCGCGCACACCTATAAACAGAGATAGCACCAGTCACGGCAAACATCTCTAATATCTCAGACGGGGTCAAGTTTACATCGACACCGCGAACAGTACCCTTCACACATGCCAGATGCGGAAAATAAAGGCGCTCACCGGATTGGTCGCGAAACTCGAGCACTTCAGTAGGTCTTGGACACAGAGCTTATCAGATGAAAAACATGAAATACCACCTCTGCCGAACTGGTGGACTTCGGTGATGCTGTGAAAGTGAGACGTCGAAGCTCTAAGCTCCGCCTAGACCACTTTCGGATTCTTCATATGAATGAAGCAGTCATTGCTAGGGATGAGGGCCACAGGAACTACGGTAATGCCGTTGCGCAGAAACTGATCCACTGGTATTTCCTGTGGCGGAAGTGAAGCAGACCAGAGGCAAGCCTCTGGTCCAGGTGAAGAAAACGGCATCTAAGTGCTCTTTCTAGCACTAAAAGCGCTTACTTAGCTGTAAATGCACTATAGGAACACCTAATAAAGACAAAGAAACCACAGCCACTACACAAACTTAGACCGAAACCCAAGAGCAAGCACGACCAGCTACTGGAGTGTTCGAGCGTCTTCGAGGCTTCCTAAAAGTGGAGATGCGCGTATGCGCTGTCGTCTTCGTCTTCCTAGCAGTACGCACGTGGCAATATGTTCTCATCAAATGGTGTGACGGCCGATGCATGCAATGTTGCAATGTCTTAACCGAAATGAAAGTGCTGATAAAATATCGTCTGTGTGACCCTGAATGTACAGTCCCTAAAGACCCATAGAGCTAAGCGAAAAGCCTCAGCTTAGCTTTTTTACCAGTATTCACAACACTAGGTCGGTGAAGGTGCACTAAATATTGCTCCTGAATATTACAAATACGCGTTCTGACCAGTAGCTCGTGCTGGCCACAGTGCACCGTCACAATGTTCACTGCGATTCAGATGCACTGTAAAAGAACGAGTATAACGCAACAAATTACTGCCGCAAAAAAAGAAAGAAAAGCAGTGTCCGCGCTATCAGTAGAGGGCCAGAGCTAGCGTTCAACCGCATCTAGCCGGTCTGAGAGTGCCTTTGGCGCCATGAAGTCTCGTCGCCTAGACAACCTTGACTGTCCGGGATTTCTCTGCGCGCGGGCGCAGAGCGCAGAAAAGGGATCGGCGTCGTGTTACATGTCACTGCGTGCGCTGGCGAAAAACCCCTCCCGTGTGTGTGCGTGTGGTGCGCGTGGCTTCACAATCGGTAGAGTTTATTAGTCGGTGTTTAGTTTGAAATGTGCCTGCGCTCTGTGCTTGACCTGTGTATTCTGTCAGTGCTGATTATTGCGAAGGTGAACCATCCTGAAGACTGGATCTGTGGATTCATATTGTGGAGCACTCGAAGTGAAGTAGTGAGTACTACTCCCACGTTGTTCCGTTCAGCGCTTTGTTAACTGCGTGAGCACGAGAATAACGCCTTCAAACAATTTTGTTTTGAACTAGTTGATGACAAATCAGCATTTGTTTACTTAGCGAGAATATTTGTCCGAACTGTTTCACGGGGATGATGGCGAAGTGTGATTGTGGGCAAGTTTTTTGTTTGTTTGTTTAGATTGTTTGGAGTACAAAGCAGAGTGAGCGTGTGGCTCTGAGGTTCAGCGAAGAAATTGAACAGATTTTTGTGGTGCCCTTTGTTGGCAGCCGTTTTTAATGGGGCCCGCTCGTTATGCACATCAATTTTAGTTTACTAATTGATACATGTGTGAGGACGGCGCCTGTTAGCTCAAAGCATCAACCATATATACGTGCCCACCAAGGTGCCAGAATGCACCTTGGTGGGCACGGGAGCAGCGCATCAAGCATCAAGCATGATGCTGGCTACCGGCTGTCTCTTCTGACTCGGCGTGTTCGCATCTGCTCTGGCAGGTGCATTCCTCTGGCGTCAAAACCACAAGCAGTGGCATATTCTTCAATGCAACCTCATCGGCGAAGCTCGACCATCATCTACCAACAGCATCGACAATGACATCGCTCCCCGGAAACCACAAAAACAGCTTGCGGACCAACCTGTTCCTCAGTGGGCACGGGAGCAGCGCATCAAGCATGATGCCTGATCTGCGTGTTTTTCCAATGCAGGCTGCGCTTGCACTGTTGGTGGTCTGGCTACCGGCTGTCTCTTCTGACTCGGTGTGTTCGCATCTGCTCTGGCAGGTGCATTCTTCTGGCGTCAAAACCACAAGCAGTGGCATATGCTTCAATGCAACCTCATCGGCGAAGCTCGACCATCATCTACCAACAGCATCGACAATGACATCGCTCCCCGGAAACAACAAAAGCAGCTTGCGGACCAACCTGTTCCTCAGTGGGCACGGGAGCAGCGCATCAAGCATGATGCCTGATCTGCGTGTTTTTCCAATGCAGGTGTGTAGAAAGTAGTCTCTTTATGCTAAAAAATCGAATAATACCTGCCTTTTGCTGTTCCCGTGCCCACGGGTTTTGTTTGATACCATTTGTGACTGCTTTTCCACTGCCTTCCTATTATTGTGTTGCGGGGATGTTGAAGCTAATCCTAGGCCAACAACGCGTTTTGAAGCGCTATTGCAACTTGAAACGCTACCCGAGAACCCCGCTGAACAAATGAGTGTGCTATTTCAGCTCCTTAAAGACGTTCATGCGCGTTCTGTTCAAAGTTCGAAGAATCACGCTGATGTAGCTGCTGACGTAAAAACCATTAAAAACGGTCAAAAGGACGTCGAGACGAAAGTAACCGGAATACTAAAAAGACTAGATGAACTAGAAAACAAATCCAAGATTGTCGAAAACCTCAAAAGTGAGCTATCAGGCATGCGTAGTAAGGTATCAGAAACTACTGCTCAAAACAGCTTGTTACAGGCTCTCCTGGACGAGCATGAAGCTATGTCTCGACGTGACCATTTAATTTTTCATGCGTTTCCAGATGTCAAAGAATCTTGGGAAGAAACTGAAGCAAAGGTGGTCACTGAAATTGCGTCCGTCATAGGGTCATTTTCGCCAAACTCGATTCATCGCGCACACCGACTAGGCTCATTTTCGCAAAACCGATGCCGTCCCATCATTGTAAAGGTTAGCGACATCAAAACTAAAGATAAAATATTGTCTGCACGCTCCCAATTTAAAATAAAAGACATAGGCATTAGCGAAGACTTCTCGCCCACTACGCGCATTATCCGAAAAAAGCTCACTGATTTCGCAAAAAATCTGCCAGAATCCCCCCAACTTAACTTACGTTACAACAAGCTATATGTTAACAAAAAATGCTACATGTTTGATACTAACGCTGGACAGGTTATTGAAGTAGAACGGCCTGGTCGAGGTTTCGAAAGTAACATCCAGGCACGTGTCCCTTCCTAGGAACGCGCGAGGGGTAGTGGCCCTAAATCTAACCCAAGGATCTCTGTTCTGTTCACGAACATAAGAAGCCTTCTTAACAAATATGATTCTTTATCTTCCGCAATAGATACCTGCGATGCACAAATAATTGTGCTAACCGAAACGTGGCTCCGTGCGCATGTGCAGGACTCAGAAATTTTTAATCAAGCGAGTCATTTTGCAATTTATTGTTGTGATCGAACTGCGCATCGGGGTGGCGGTGTTTTGTTAGCGATATCCAAAAACACATCTTCTTCTTGCATACACATTACCACCACTCTTGAAACTATCTGGTCTTTGCTCACTATTGGCCATCAAAGAATCGTCCTAGGCGCATGCTATCGTTCCCCTTCGTCGTCCTCAACATTTGTTAACGAACTCCACGACGTTATGAACCACATCGTAACACGTTTCCCCAGTTATCCCTTATTTTTACTCGGCGACTTTAACTTTCCGAACATAAATTGGACTACACAACCAGCTTCCATTTCTCCTTTTTCGACACAAGCTTCTGAGTTTTTTAACTTTTGCTCTATCTTTTCTTTAACGCAATTAGTAGAATATTCAACTAGAATATCATCTCACGCAGCTAACACTCTTGACTTAATCCTAACTTACGCGGCCCGATGTTACTTCCGACATAACGTACTTGCCCGGAATCATCGATCATTCTCTTCTCAGTTTTTTTAATGCATCATTCCCAAAAGTTTTAAACAACAAAAAAGTAATTCGTGACTACAAAAAGGCGAACTTTCAAGCTATTAATCACGAGTTATCCATCTTTCTTGATACTTTTTTGGCAAACTTCGATGATCATTCTGTTCAAACTAACTGGGACATATTTGCGTGTAAAGTTTGCGATCTAACAGAAAAATTCATACCGAAACGCACTATCACGTGTAATCATCGCGCCCCGTGGTACAACGCCCACTTGAAAAGGCTGTCTAACTGTAAGAAGCGCCTTTATCGTTCTGCCAGGAAATCGCCAACTGATTCCCGATGGGATGCTTACAGATTAGCATCGAACGCTTACATATCTGCATTAAAAGCTGCTAAATCTTCATTTTTATCCCAAACCTTGCCATTCATGCTTAATAATAACGTTAGAAAGTTTTGGAAAGTCATAAATCCGCCACATGATAACAGTATTTACTTAGAAGATGCATCGAGCAATTCCATTTCCTTGAGTGATTGTGCGGCTGTGCTCAATGATACATTCACGAAAAACTTTTCTGTTCCTTCCACAATTATTGCTCCTAGCGTGCAGACATATAATTTTCCTGTAATGTCCTCCATCTGTATCGAAGCGCCAGGTGTGGCTAAGTTGATTGCTGGACTCAAATACCATTCTTCTCCAGGTTACGATTTAATAGACTCAAAGTTTTTGAAGAATACAAGTTCATTTAGTTCTATTATTTTAACAAAAATATTCCAGCAGTCACTTGACACATTTACGCTACCCATACAATGAAAAATAGGTAAGGTGGTTCCACTCTTCAAATCTGGCCAAAAAACATCCCCCGCAAATTACCGCCCTATATCTTTAACTAGTACCTGCTGTAAATTACTGGAACATATCATATTCTCACATCTAGTCAATTTCCTTGAATCAAATTCGTTTTTTACATCTGCACAGCACGGTTTTCGCAAATCGCTCTCATGCGAAACACAGTTAATATCTTTTACTCACAAGCTACATCGCATTTTAGACCAATCATCAAAAGCTGACTGTGTTCATTTAGACTTTTCCAAAGCCTTAAACAAGGTATGCCACAAGCTGCTACTACACAAACTAAGCAAACTCCAACTTGATGACACCATAATGAAGTGGATTGTATGTTTCCTTAAATATCGCTCGCAATTTGTTTCAGCTAATAATCATAACTCTTCACTCAGCCAGGTTTCCTCTGGTGTCCCCCAGAGATCTGTTCTTGGACCTCTCTTGTTTCTTATTTACATTAACAATCTGCCTTCTTGTCACACATGTCCCGTTTATTAGGGAGGCGAACGCCGGGCTAATTCCAAGAGCCGAAGTATCGGCCCCCCGAACCGCACCACGAAAGCGTGGACAATTTAGGAGTGGTCCTTATTGGCGCGCCAGCAGACGCCGGCTGTGGCCCAAAGAACAAGTCAGAGCCGAGAGTTGATAAACAAACAAATTATATTCTCAATAATGGCAGATCGAAAACAATACACAAAAAATGCACACTCCACAATAGTTACATACAATATGTCACCAATCAAACCAATCAATCAACGTACTACACAGTACAATCAGCCACACTCAAAACAACGGACACAGACAACGATACGCACTACAATGCAGTCGCATGCATTGAACAACCAAGGCACTTAAAGACTAAAGAGATATAAAACCTATTCAGTCCAAAGTCCTTGGAACAAAAGTCTGAATGATACTCTTCCGAGAATCACTCACTCAAAGTCCAGCGTTGTTGTCGTTCCGCGCCCTCGATGTTTCTCTTCCAGGAAACTTCGCCGGAGTTTCTCTTCCAGGAAAACTCCCGTCTTCAATAGGCCACTCTTCCAACTTCAAACTTCTTCGCCGGAAATCCGTCGGCTTCACACACGCAGCTGTTGCCCGCGTCTTCGCTCGATAGCGGTAAACCCACGCTCTTGCCTGTAGCTCGAGCCGTCCCTACGGACCAAAAACTTCGCCGACTACACGGCGGACTCTCTACGCACTCTGGCGCTCACTTCCGTCTCCTCCTGTTCTGTCACTACGGGCAGAACCTTCGCCGACTACACGGCGGAATTCCTACGCGCTCCGGCGCTAACGTTCCGTCTTCTGATTTCTCGTCTCGGCCGCTCGATTAAATACCTTCCGCGCCACCTTCCAGAACGTTCTCATTTCGTCGGCGCGATGCGCAGCGAAGGCTGGGGAGAGGCACGAGACGGTTCGACTGCCCTCTCCGGAGAATGATTCACTCAGTCTGACCCCGTCTCCTTCGTTCTAGAAAAATCGCGGCCTTGCTGGGCCGCCGATGTGGGGTGAGGAGGATCGTCTGCGAAGCCGCGCTTCTGCGGGGAGAGCGCGCGCCCGGGAGCCCTAAATGTTTGCTTTCTTTTTTTTTCTTTTTACCTCGCGGCGTTTCTGCCACCCGTTGTCGCAAGGATTTGGCGGCGCGCTCTTTTTTTAGCGCTCGTTCTGTGACACTGCCCCCCACTTTAAGAATATTATCTCATAATATTCAAGACCACACAAACGAGCGCGAAAAGTCACCACACACTCTCACAGACTGTAACACCATCAGTCGCTCATGACACTTCACATTCACAATAAATCACTTAATACAATTGTACATTGTAATTCAATTAAACAACACGTGAAAACACAACCACAAGCACATGAGTACAACACTCCACCACACATTCCTAATAATACAAATGTACAAAGTTCTCTCACTACAACAAAGGTACAATACTATACATCACATCACAGCACAACACTTCGACACTTGTGACACAGGATACCACAACATTAACACCACATATGGCACTCAACACTGCCAAACACATTCTGCTTTGACCTCAGCACTTATCTTGAGTACTTCGAACAGCGCTTGCGCCCCTTTTTGCGGTGCTCGCTCGATCTCTTCTTGTGCTTCCACGTTCTTTTTCGGCGAGCCCCTTCCAACGACGATATCTGAGGCGTCGTCTCAGCCATCGTTGTCTCTTCCGACACCGTTAACGCGTCCTTACATTCGACGGGTCCTGTCTGTTTATTTACCCGCTTGATCATGCCTCTACTTTTTGCCCGGCTGGACAACTCCGTCTCCTTTACACTGTCAGTCGGTCGAGGTCGTGCCGACGTACATCCAGTTGCTCGGCCTGTGAACTTATTCGACACGATCGTCTTCTCCTTCGCTGTCTCTTGCGCCGCAGCTTCACCTTGGGCTCTAGTGAGATCCGTCACGGGATGCTCCTCCACTGTATCTCGCGGCCGCTGTGTTGGCGAGGGCTCTAACTTCGGGTCTTCTCCCAAACATTCTGGATCACTTGGCCCTCGCGCCCCGTCGATGTTTCCGATGACAAGGTCATACAGGGGGGTCGTCATGCATAACGCATTAACCTTCCCGCTGAAGTACGGGGTTTCAACCTCAATTTCTGCTTCGGGAAGCATCCGGACCGTACGGTCAATTAGGCAAACCGGTTTCGTTCTGCCTGTCAACTCTCTTTCCCGTACCAAATTTCTCCTCACGATAACCGTGGAGCTACCGGTGTCTCTTAGAACCGTAATCTTCTTGCCTGCAATCTTTCCAGGAAGCGTTGGCATTCCCTTCGTAACACGGGTTGGCTGTTTTGACATTACAGCCCCCACAATAGGAATTTTCTCCCCATTCTTCAACTCTACGAATCCATCAGTGACGGCATTATTATCAGATTTCGGTGCTGCTTGCACACAGGATACCTGGTGAGTTTGACTCACTCCGTTCCGACATGCATCTGCTTTGTGCCCAGTCTGACCACACTTGAAACATTTTACAACCGTAGGGCTCGTAAAGATCGTTCGACAGTTTTTCGCGCGATGACCCACTCGGTTGCACAGAAAACATCGCGGAATGCTCTCTGGTGCACGCTTCTTTTCTTCGGGAGCCAATTTCTTCGAATCATCGGGACACTCCTTCTTTACCTTGGCCAAATTAGTGCCACCTTGCGCTTCCAAGAATTGATCAGCCAATTCAAGCATTCCTTCAAGTGAGTCAGCCTTCCTCTCTTTTAAGTACAGTGACAGGCTTGGGTGGCAACTAGTAAGAAATTGTTCTCTAATTAGGAGCTCTCTAAGCTCATCGTACTCCTGTGCTGTCCCTGAAAGTTCAATCCATCTGTCGAAATAATGACAAAGTCGGGTGGCATACTGCGTAGCCGTCTCCCCATCAGCTGGCTTTCCTGTCCTAAATCTGTCCCGGAATCCTTCCACGGTAAATCTAAATCGCTTCAGCAAAGCAGCTTTCACCTTTGCATAGTTGGCTGCATCGGTCGGCGTCAGCCTACCGTACACACTGAGCGCTTCTCCACTCAAGCAGGTACTCAAAGCAGTTGCCCATTGCTGTTCCGGCCAATTCTGGCTCCTCGCAATCGTCTCAAATCTGTGGAGGTACGCGTCTAGGTCGTCCTTCCTTTCATCAAACGCTACGAGCAGCTTGCTTGGGTTCAAGCGGAAGCCGTGATCTTCCCGTTCGCTGCTTTCAACTCTAGCTTGGACGGGAGTTTCGTTTCGCTGTTGCAAACGGAGCCGCTCGAGTTCAATTTCGTGCTGCCGCTGCCGTTCCCTTTCAGCCATCTCCGCTTCTCTTTCTTCTTTCAGCTGGCGCTCCCTCGCTTCTCTTTCTTCTCTCGCCCTTTCGGCTGCCAACTTCTCTCTCTCCAGCTCCAACTTCAATTGCTGCTCTCTTTCTTCCTTCAGCTGTCGCTCTTTTGTCTCTCTTTCTTCTTTCAGCTGTCGCTCCTTTGCTTCTCTTTCTTCTCTCGCCCTTTCAGCGGCCAGCCTTTCTCTCTCCAACTCAGCTGCCTTTTCTTCCTTGGCCCTCTCTGCCGCCAACCTCTCTCTCTCCACCGCCTCTTTCTCCTTCTGGCTTACCCATTTCCGTAGTTCGGCGCCGGAAAGACCCATCTTCTCACCAAGCGCAACTAACTTTTCGAGATCCATTGTGTCTCGCAACTCGCAAATACAACCTTGCCGCGTGCAAAAAGTCTATCTAAATCTATGCCTAAATCAGTCTATCGGAACACTCCCCTGCACTCGTTAACGAGAACACTGAACAACACACAAAATCGTTCCGACAGCACAATCAACAACTCGAGGCTCTTTCCTACTACTTTGGACACACTGTGCACCAAAAAGTCCTGTCGCGGACGCCAGATTAATTGTCACACATGTCCCGTTTATTAGGGAGGCGATCGCCGGGCTAATTCCAAGAGCCGAAGTATCGGCCCCCCGAACCGCACCACGAAAGCGTGGACAATTTAGGAGTGGTCCTTATTGGCGCGCCAGCAGACGCCGGCTGTGGCCCAAAGAACAAGTCAGAGCCGAGAGTTGATAAACAAACAAATTATATTCTCAATAATGGCAGATCGAAAACAATACACAAAAAATGCACACTCCACAATAGTTACATACAATATGTCACCAATCAAACCAATCAATCAACGTACTACACAGTACAATCAGCCACACTCAAAACAACGGACACAGACAACGATACGCACTACAATGCAGTCGCATGCATTGAACAACCAAGGCACTTAAAGACTAAAGAGATATAAAACCTATTCAGTCCAAAGTCCTTGGAACAAAAGTCTGAATGATACTCTTCCGAGAATCACCCACTCAAAGTCCAGCGTTGTTGTCGTTCCGCGCCCTCGATGTTTCTCTTCCAGGAAACCTCGCCGGAGTTTCTCTTCCAGGAAAACTCCCGTCTTCAATAGGCCACTCTTCCAACTTCAAACTTCTTCGCCGGAAATCCGTCGGCTTCACACACGCAGCTGTTGCCCGCGTCTTCGCTCGATAGCGGTAAACCCACGCTCTTGCCTGTAGCTCGAGCCGTCCCTACGGACCAAAAACTTCGCCGACTACACGGCGGACTCTCTACGCACTCTGGCGCTCACTTCCGTCTCCTCCTGTTCTGTCACTACGGGCAGAACCTTCGCCGACTACACGGCGGAATTCCTACGCGCTCCGGCGCTAACGTTCCGTCTTCTCCTGATTTCTCGTCTCGGCCGCTCGATTAAATACCTTCCGCGCCACCTTCCAGAACGTTCTCATTTCGTCGGCGCGATGCGCAGCGAAGGCTGGGGAGAGGCACGAGACGGTTCGACTGCCCTCTCCGGAGAATGATTCACTCAGTCTGACCCCGCCTCCTTCGTTCTAGAAAAATCGCGGCCTTGCTGGGCCGCCGATGTGGGGTGAGGAGGATCGTCTGCGAAGCCGCGCTTCTGCGGGGAGAGCGCGCGCCCGGGAGCCCTAAATGTTTGCTTTCTTTTTTTTTTCTTTTTACCTCGCGGCGTTTCTGCCACCCGTTGTCGCAAGGATTTGGCGGCGCGCTCTTTTTTTAGCGCTCGTTCTGTGACACTTCTCTTATATCCTCTAATGTTCATTTGTTTGCCGACGACTGCGTAATTTTTCGGGAAATAACTGCTGACAACGACTCCTACTCTCTCCAATCAGATCTAACTAGTGTAAGCAACTGGTGCAAAGAATGGTTAATGGAACTTAATGTCACTAACTATAAAGTAATGCGTGTATCGAGAACTACTAGTTGTATGCCTATATATTACCTGAACAATACACCACTTGAAATCGTTTCCTCTTACAAGTACTTAGGTGTTCATATTACCAACAATTTAACTTGGACGAAACACATCTAATACATTATTAACAAGGCAAACCACATGCTAGGTTATTTACGTCGAAACTTTTTTTCAGCCCCGTCTTTTTTAAAACTTCTTCTATAGAAAACACTAATCAGATCAAAACTAGAGTACGCAACACCAGTATGCGATCCTTGCCATGACAACTTACTCACCGCACTTGAACTTGTTCAGAATAATTCAGCCCGTTTCATTCTATCAAATTACAATAGAACGGCAAGTGTAACGGCAATGAAAAGTAGTATTGACCTCCCATCTTTAGCATCATGACGTCGCATTTTTCGCCTAACTTTATTTCATAAGGTTTATTACCATGCTTCTCTCCATGCTGAACTGCTTTCACAACCTCAGTATATATCATGTCGAATTGACCATAATCATAAAGTTGGAGTTGTTTCATCTAACACTAAATATTTTGCTGAGTCTTTCATTCCAAAAACATCCCGAGAGTGGAACCACCTTCCCGCCGATGTTGTTTCCATACGCGTTAATCACCTGTTTTATCAAGCATTAGCTATTATTGTATAATCAGGATAATCTATGTTTTTTCTATTCAAACACATGCTCTGTTTTTTCTATGTTTTGTACATCTTGTTACTCCCACTCCCCTCTCCAATGCCCATTGGCCTTGAGGGTATAATAAATAAAATAAATAAATATCTAAGACGCATATGCTTGGGCATGTTGGTAGTTCATTTACTCTCTTTTTTTATTGCACAAAAAGACCGATAACGGAAAACAAGGGCGTGGTGTCCATGTCGTTCTTTTCGGTTCTTTTTCGTTTTGTGCGGTAACACTACCATGATAACTCGGGTTGATGCATCGCGTGACAACACAGCATATTGCTTCGCGTTAGGTGCGCCTCGCGAAGTTTGCCTACTTGCTAATAGATTCAATTTCGTTAAACTTGTCTTCAACGGTGTTTTTGTTCACCCGCAACGTAGCGTGACACTGCCGAAAGCTGTGCCTATGTAGCGGATCGAGCACTGAAGCTGGATATTTGTTTGAACAGACCTTTCGTCTGTGTGCGTGGTCGAATTGCCTACTTGAACAGCGCAAACGCTTGTTTGAACATAACTGCTAACGTACGAGCACATTTTATTCAGATTGTTTCCATCATGTGTAACTTTCAAAATATTTTTGATATTCAGAGTTTTATTGCCATCAGCTCGCTTTGGCATTTAATTTCGCTAAGTACTTCAGATGTTAAAGGTATTTTCGATATGTGAAGCGTATTATTATTTTTTGTTGCACAAAAACACTTTATTGTTATCATACTGCATGGTATCTAAGCGTGTGTTGCAGCCAAAATGTAAGACTGGGCAGAATATTTATCTGGTGACACAACACGAACAGCCACTGAACAGCCTACGCTGCATCGGGAAGGAGTTATGCTTTCTCAGCCTTCCAGCATGATTGAAACAAATGACCCTAATTTAGCAGTATGCAATGGTAATTCAATGAAAGTGTCAGGGTTACTTTATTCCCAATTTCTCAACCAATTTTGCGGTTATGACAGATGTGTTTTAAAACATCGTGCTGATTTAATGCACTGAAAAGAGTGAACTGCTTGAATATTTTGGAGAGAAAAAAAATTTTGGTCACATGGTTGCCTTTTGAACTTCCCAGAATGTTGTTTTAGTGTTGTTTGTGAAAAAAAAATTACAAGTACCGCTCCTTTTTATATATCAAGTTTGGTACATATTAAGTAAAGGGGCTTATGTAAGGTGTTTGAAACTCAGTAATATTAACACAATTTTACGGCCACATACGTCTGCAAGAATTTAGCCAAAATGTGTTATGTTTGCATTTTCTCATTGCGATACTGCACTTTGTGTGAATATCTGAGCTGTGACTACTTCCTTCACAGAAAAGATATCTTGATGAAAAATTATTTTTAGACATCTTAAGCTGTTAACGTCTACGAGAAAAGATCACTCATTTCACAGAATTGTCATTTTTGTCCATATTGACACGCAATTTACACCATGTGGTGGTACAAATAAAAATCACCTTTTACCTAAACTGAAAGCAAACAAACAGTTCTTTGTATGTGACATTTTCATCATTACGATTTCTATTTCAAGGAATAAATTAATTTTTGAATTTTCCCATTACCGCCAATGGGGAACTTCGAGGCGTCGGCTGCCGTATGACCAAATGACGAATGGGGAACTTCAAAAATCATTTAGGGGGAAAGCTGTTGAGGCCGTGGGTCATTCCCTCCTCTGTAGTGGTACTAATATTATGTAGCCACTTGATGAGTTGCACAATAGATAGCGTTAGTGGTTTTCACAGCATATACACGGACAAAATGATGATTCGTGGGGCGAATCGTTCGTCCGTACATTTGTGCTTTCGTCCGTTCGTCTGTGCATCTATCCGTCCCGGCTTCCGTGTGTCAGTCTGTCCGTGAGTCCGTCCGTCCTTCTGTTCGTCCATATTGACGCCAGACTGTCTGTCCATCTGTTTGTGCGTCCGGACGAACGAACGCTACGCCCCACTCATCATTATTCACTCCCAGGATATGCTGTCATCTTTTTCTCATAGCATATATCGCTATACAAAATTTGGCACATGAAAAGAACTTTTTATGTGCTTTCAATTTAGGTACAAAGTCTATTTTAATTCAACCACCACATAGTGCAAGTTGCGTCTCATTATAGACAGAACAACTATTTTGTGAAATTCGTGATTTTTTCTCGTAAAGTTTGACAGCTTGAGAGGTCTAAAATATTTTTTCCTTCAAATACACCATATGTGGATTAAGTATTCACTCCTCAGATATTCATTCAAATTGCAGTACTGATATAGAAAAATGCGGATATAACACATTTCGGCTAAATTATTTGAGGCGTATGCGGTCGTAAAGTGGTAATATTATTACTGAGCTTCAAACACTTTACGCAAGCCCTTCACATAACTTGTAGACTAAATCTGGCACGGAAAAAGAAGCGGTACTTATGAAATATTTTTTTTCAGAAACACCCAGACGAAATTCTGGGAAGTTCAGGAGGCAGCCACGTGAACAAAAATTATTTGTCTGCGAAACCTTCTAGCAGTTACCTTTTTAATGCAGTAAAATTAGTGCGTTTTTTTCGAATACATTTGAGATGATCGCCAAAATGGCTGGGACGTCTGACGTGTAACGAGCCAATAGCCAATTCTTTCATTATATAATCGTTTCAAGAAGAGCCAGTCCAATAACACTAGTATCATCCGCATTTTCATACGTAACTATACAGTACTTAACTTTACAAGTTACCTGCACTGAAAACCTTCTCAATGCGCATACCGTCATGTATGCTCAGCGGCATTGTGCTTTTGTGCAATATAGATAAAATGTTTATATGTTGTTGGGGGTCGTACTGCATTTCTTTTATTAAACAAATCGAACGAGTACCACGGTAGATCTACAGAAATACACATGTAGCTGTGTTGATGCATACTTAAGCATAGAACTTGACATTCACTTAAATTGGTCGTTGCATGCAGCTTATGGAACATTATCAACTTGGAGCAGCACCTTTTTATTTGCTTGCGCGAGCAAGCAGAAAGGGTAAAGTTCATATCTACGGCACGAAAGGTATAATGATTCTGCCTAAGCGCGCTTTTTATGGCGTTTATTGCTCAGCCTACCTTCTCTAGCATTTCTCACTGCAGTGGAGCCCGATGCCACTGAATATGCTTGCTATGCACTCAATTTATACTTACACAAAAGAAAGCAGTTAGTTATGCAGGGTGCATACTGTATGTTGCACACTTTGTGAAATTTCAGTCATTGTTCCTTGTGTATTTATTTTAGGTTTCCGGGATTGAATTGCCTGTACAGAAAGAACAGCTTCGCCCCACTTCTCTCGAAGGCACCAGTCATCTCAGCAGCTGAAGATGATTGTGCAGGCAGCAGTGACGAGTGGTTTTGCAGTTAGAAGTATACCAACACTGACATTACAATAATACGACACCAATTACACAACCTTGTCGATTGTTCTCTTTTTTAATGTCAAAATTTTTACTGCGAGATATAATAGGTTGTAAATGTTACTCCAAGAACTCGCTCACTCTTTCTATGTGTTTTTTTTATTCTATATGTGTCAATCAATGCCATACCTCTCAGTAGTTTGGCCAACTAGCACAAATGTTTTGAAAGTTGTGGAGATATATTGTACTTAAAACAATGAATTTTTAGTATAGAGAGAAAGAAACTTGGTCTCGTGACATATTTCAAAAGAATGCCATCACAGTCCTGTTTGTCAGACTTGCAGTTTTTCTATAATAAAGACAGATTTGATTATATGGGCTTAACAGTTTTTCGCTTCGGCGTTATGTTCGGTTGAACCTTACGCTGCAGGTTACTGCTTGCCCTACTGTGGTGTGGTGCGTGTTTGTGTGTGTGTGTGTGTGTGTGTGTGTGTCTGTGTGTGTGTGTGTGTGTGTGAGTGGGTGCCTGCGCGTGCTGCATGCATGCAGGTATTAGTGCAGTGGGTGACTCGAGTATTTTTTTCTTCCCTGTCAGCCGCAAAGAAGGTTCATATATGCTTCTCCCTGAAAACAATCGGGGCTTTGGCCAGTTGGTGATGCACATTTGATTGAATGAAGTGCTATGAACGGCTCTCCTCAACACACAAGACTAAGCGTCACCTCCTGTGTCTCTCCTTTTGTTGTTCCGTTAATTGCGCTTCATTTGATCAAGGATGTTTATCCATATAACTGCCATCGTTTTAAGAGTGTTTTAGTGTACACCCCACTCGCATGGGTGTACCTTCATCGAACACCCATAGTTTAGGGGTGTTCATAAACATCCAATAAAGTAGGGTGTAACGTTTCTTTACACCCTACGAGTTCAAAAGTTTCTCAACACCCTATTGTCAAGGGTGTTCCTAGACACCCTAAAAAGGTGTTGCCCACGAGACAAAACAAATACACCCTTATGGGTGTAAACATTTTTAGAGTGTAAGGTGTTTAGAAACACCCTGAATTTGTCGGGTGTAAAGAAACGTTACACCCTACTTTGATAGGTGTTTTTGAACACCCCTAAACAATGGGCGTTGGATGAAGCTACACCCACGCGAGTGGGGTGTAACGCTAAAAGCCCCCTTGAAATATATGGCAGTTATATGGATAAGCTTAATTGATCGAATGAAGCGCGGTTAACGGGACAACAAAAGCAGACACAGGAGGTCACACTTAGTCTTGTGTGTTGAGGAGAGCCGTTCATAGCACTTCATTCCATCAAATATGCATCACCAACTGGCCTAAGCCTCAATTGTTCTCAGGGAGAAGCATACATGAACCTTCTCTGCGGCTGAGAGGGAAGAAGGAAGATACTGGTGTCCCCCACTGCACTTATACCTGCATGCATGCAGCTGATAAAATAAGGTGCCATGGTCTTGAATGAGCTGCATGAGACCAGTTTATATATGTGTACGTAGACTGGGCCGAAAACCGTAATGTAAGACGCGGAAGGTACACACACACACACACACACGCGCGCGCAAACGCACGCACACACACGCACGCACACGCACACACACGCACGCACACGCACACGCACACGCACACAGAGTAGTGCAAACAGTAACCTGTAGCATAAGGTTAAACCAAACATAACGCCGAAGCAAAAACAATTGAGCCCATATCTTAACATCTGCCTTTATTATAAAAAATCTGCAAGTCTGACAGACAGGACTCTGATGGCATTCTGCAACATTTTGAAATATCTCACGTGACCAAGTTTTTTTCTCTGTACTAGAAATTCATTGTTTTCAATACAATAAATCTACACAACTTTCAAAAACATTTGCGCAAGTCGGGCAAATGACTGAGAGGTATGGCGTTGATTTACACCTATACAATAGAAAAAAACACGTAGAAAGAGTAAGCGAGCTTGTGGAGTCACACTTGCAACCTATTACATCTCGGAATATGAATTTCGACATTAAAAAAGAGAACAATCGACAAGTTGGGGTTGTATTAATGTAATGTAAGTGTTGGTATACTTCTAACTGCAAAACCACTCGTCACTGCTGCTTGCACAATCATCTTCAGCTGCTAAGATGACTGGTGCCTTCGAGAGAAGTGGGGCGAAGGTGTTTTTCCTGTACAGGAAATTCAATACTGGAAACCTAAAATAAATACACAAGGAAGAATGACCGAAATTTCACAAAGTGTGCAACATACAGTATGCACCCTGCATAACTAATTGCTTTCTTATGTGTAAGTATAAACTGAGTGCATAGCAAGCATATTCAGTGGCATCGGGCTCCACTGCAGTGAGAAATGCTAGAAAAGGTATGCTGAGCAATAAACGCCATATAAAGCGCGCTGTGGCAGAATCATTATACGTTTCGTGCCGTAGATATAAACCTTACTTTACCCTTTCAGCTTGCTCGAGCAGGCAAATGAAAAGGTGCTGCTCCAAGTTGATAATGTTCCATTAGCTGCATGCATCAACCAATCTATGTGAATGTCAAGTTCCATGCTTAAGTATGCATCAACACAGGTGCATGTGTATTTCTGCAGATATACAATGATACTCATTCGATTAGTTTATTAAAAGGAATAGAGTACGACACGCAACAACATATACACATTTTATCTATATTGCACACAAGCACAATGCCACTGAGCATACATGACGGTATGCGCATTGAGAAGGTTTTCAGTGCAGGTAACTTGTAAAATTAAGTACTGTATAGTTACGTATGAAAATGCGAATGATACTAGTGTTATTGGACTGGCTCATCTTGAAAGGATTATATAATGGAAGAATTGGCTATTGGCTCATTATACGTCATATGTCTCAGCCATTTTGGCGACCATCTCAAATGTATTCGAAAAAAACGCACTAATTTTACTGCAATAAAAATGTAACTGCTAGAATATTTCGCAGACAAATAATTTTTTGGTCACGTGGCTGCCTCCTGAACTTCCCGGAATCTCGTCTGGATGTTTGTGAAAAAAATATTTCATAAGTACCTCTTCTTCTTCTGTGCCAAATTTGGTCTATAAGTTAAATGAAGGGCTTGCGGAAAGTGTTTTAAGCACAGTAATAATATTACAATTTTTGGACCACATACGCCTCAAATAATTTTGCCGAAGTGTGTTATATCTGCATTTTTCTATTTCAATACTGCACTTTGAATGAATATCTGAGGAGTGAATGCTTAATGCACATAAGGTATATTTGGAGGAAAAAATATTTTAGACCTCTCAAGCTGTCAAACTCTACGAGAAAAATCGCAAATTTCACAAAATATTTGTTTTGTCTATAATGAGACGCAACTTGCACCATGTGGTGGTTGAATTAAAATAGACTTTGTACCTAAATTGAAAGCACATAAAAAGTTCTTTTCATGTGCCAAATTTTGTATAGCGATATATGCTATGAGAAAAAGATGACAGCATATCCTCGGAGTGAATAATGATGAGTGGGGCGTAGCGTTCGTTCGTCCGGACGCACAAACAGATGGACAGACAGTCTGACGTCAATATGAACGAACAGAAAGACGGATGGACTCACGGACAGACTGACACACGGAAGCCGGGACGGATAGATGCACAGACGAACGGATGAAAGCACAAATGTACGGACGAACGATTCGCCCCACGAATCATCATTTTGTCCGTGTATATGCTGTGAAAACCACTAACGCTATCTATTGTGCAACTCATCAAATGGCTACATAATATTAGTACCACTACAGAGGAGGGAATGACCCACGGTCTCAAAAGCTTTGCCCCTAAATGATTTTTGAAGTTCCAATTTCCCCATTCGCCATTTGGTCATACAGCAGCCGGCGCCCCGAAGTTCCCCATCGCCGTTGATGGGAAAATTCAAAAAATATTTTGTTACTTCAAATAGAAATTGTAATGATGAAACTTGTCACATACAAAGAACTGTTTATTTGCTTTCAATTTAGGTAAAAGGTGATTTTTAATTAGACCACCACATAGTGCAACTTGCGTCTCAATACGGACAAAGATGACAATTCTGTGAAATGAGTGATCTTTTCTCGTAGAGGTTAACAGCTTAAGATGTCTAAAACAATTTTTCATCAAAATATCTTTTCTGTGAAGTAAGTAGTCCCAGCTCAGATATTAATACAAAGTGCAGTATAGCAATGAGAAAATGCAAAAATAACACACTTTGGCTAAATTCGTGCAGACGTATGTGGCCGAAAATTTGTATTGATATTGCTTAGTTTCAAACACCTTACATAAGCCCCGTTACTTAACATGTACCGAACTTGGTATAAAAAAGGGGAGTGGTACTTGTAAAACATTTTTTTCACAAACAATACTCAAACAACATTCTGGAAAGTTTGAAAGGCAACCACGTGACCAAAAACTTTTTTCTCCGAAATATTCAAGCATTTAACAGTTTTCGGTGCATTAAATCAGCACAATTTTTTTTCAAACACATTTGCCATAGCCGCAAAATTGGCTGGGAAATTTCGAATAAAGTGACCCTGTTACCTTCACTCAATGGCGATTGCATAGTGCTAAATAAGGGCCGTTTAATTCAATCATGCTGTCAGGGTGAGAATGCATAACTCCTTCCGATGCAGCGTAGGCTCTCCAGTGGCTGTGCGTTTTGTGTTCCCAGATAGATATGCTGCCCAGTCTTACATTTTGGCTGCAACACATGCTTAGATACCGTGTAGTATGGATAACATTAAAGTGTTTTTGTGCAACAAAAAAACTAATAAAACGCTTCACATAGCGAAAATACCTTCAACATCTGAAGTACTTAGCGAAGTTAAACGCCAAAGCAAGGCGATGGGAATAAAACTCTGAATAACAAGAATATTTTGAAAGGTACACATGATGAAAACAATCTGAATAAAATGTGCTCGTACGTTAGCAGTTATGTTCAAACAAGCGTTTGCGCTGTTCAAGTAGGCAATTCGACCACGCACACAGACGAAAGGTCTGTTCAAACAAATATCCAGCTTCAGTGCTCGATCCGCTACATAGGCACAGCTTTCGGCAGTGTCACGCTACGTTGCGGGTGAACAAAAACACCGTTGAAGACAAGTTTAACGAAATTGAATCTATTAGCAAGTAGGCAAACTTCGCGAGGCGCACCTAACGCGAAGCAATATGCTGTGTTGTCACCCGATGAGTCAACCCGAGTTGTCACGGTAGTGTTACCGCACAAAACGAAAAAGAACCGAAAAGAACGACATGGACACCACGCCCTTGTTTTCCGTTCTCAGTCTTTTCGTGCAATAAAAAAAAAGAGAGTAAATAAACTACCAACGTGTCCAAGCATATGGGTCTTAGATACGGTTGATGCTTTGAGCTAACAGGCGCCGTCCCCACACATGTATCAATTAGTAAACTAAAATTGATGTGCATAACGAGCGGGCCCCGTTAAAAACGGCTGCCAACAAAGGGCACCACAAAAATCTGTTCAATTTCTTCGCTGAACCTCAGAGCCACACGCTCACTCTGCTTTGTACTCCAAACAATCTAAACAAACAAACAAAAAACTTGCCCACAATCACACTTCGCCATCATCCCCGTGAAACAGTTCGGACAAATATTCTCGCTAAGTAAACAAATGCTGATTTGTCATCAACTAGTTCAAAACAAAATTGTTTGAAGGCGTTATTCTCATGCTCACGCAGTTAACAAAGCGCTGAACGGAACAACGTGGGAGTAGTACTCACTACTTCACTTCGAGTGCTCCACAATATGAATCCACAGATCCAGTCTTCAGGATGGTTCACCTTCGCAATAATCAGCACTGACAGAACACACAGGTGTGTGTGCTGTGTGAGTGACAGAACACACACACAGCACTGACAGAACACACATAAACTCTACCGATCGAGAAGCCACGTGCTCAACACACACACGCACACGCTCGGGAGGGTTTTTCGCCAGAGCACGCAGTGACTTGTAAGACGATGCCGGGCCCTTTCTCGCGCTGTACGTCCGGCTCGCAGCAATACCTTGCAGGCAAGGTTGTGCTAGGCGACGAGACTTGATGGCACCTTTTGGCGCTCTTAGACCGACTAGATGCGGTTTAACGCTAGCTCCAGCCTTCTGCTGATAGCTCGGGCGCTGCTTTTTTTTTGTGGCAGTGATTTGTTGCGTTATACTCGTTCTTTAACAGTGCATCTGAATCGCAGTGAACTTTGTGACGGTGCAGTGCGGCCAGCACGAGCTGCTAGTCAGAACGCGCATTTGTAATATTCAGCAGCAATATTTAGTGCACCTTCACCGACCTAGTGTTGTGAATACTGGTAAAAAAGCTAAGCTGAGGCTTTTCGCTTAGCTCTATGGGTCTTTAGGGACTGTACATTCAGGGTCACACAGACGATATTTTATCAGCACTTTCATTTCGGTTAAGACATTGCAACATTGCATGCATCGGCCGTCACGCTATTCGATGAAAACCTATTGCCACGTGCGTACTGTTAGGAAGACGAAGACGACAGCGCATACGCGCATCTGCACGCTTTTATGCAGTAAGAAATAACAAGAATGAAGAGGATAGCTCTGGCGCGCAGTAAATAAAAAATACTGACCTGCTGCTACTTTCTCAACCTGTTAAATACTACTTCTGTCTTCCCGTTGCGAGAATACATTTGTACTTAGCTTGCAGTCCTTGAAACAAAACCACGGCTGAAAATATTTTATCAATGTTGTTTTCTCACTACTTACAAAGTCAAGGCTTTTACTGGAGCACGTCTGCTGGGGAAGTTACATAAATATAAAGAAGGGGATCCACAAAAAAAAACGGAGAGAGAGAAACTAGAGAATGCGTTTTGGCTCCACTGAGGAGAGCTTTGTTCGCAATTTCGTCAACAAGGCTCCCGTCATTATAAGTAAGGCTGCGTCAAGGTCACCGAAATGTCCTTATTCTGCATTTTTTTTATGGTCGGTGTCCTCTTCCTAATTTTTTGACGAACTTTTGAGGACACATGAAGATGAACATTCGCTGCAGTAAATAACTTAAACGTGCCTGCTAAATATACATGACGTCAATATTTGTTTTGAAGGGACCTGATGACCTGCTGACGTGGTGGTTATGGCTAAACAACTGTGCTGTTGTTGTTGTTTGTTTTTGTTTTTTGTAGGTGGCGGACGTTTTTATCTCTAGCTTTAAAAGCTTCGATCTTATGGGGGACGGGGGATGGGGGGGGGAATGTTCTATGCTTGGCTACACCAATGTGCGCAACATTAGCTTGTTCAGGCAAATCAGTGCACTTAGTGAGTGTTGACTTATCACGCAAATGACACAAATGAAAGAAACAGGTACAGGAGAATCGGCCCTTACTCTATTGAACAAGTGGCGCTCCTATTGTATCTTCCTTCTTATAGTAGTTTGCATGCTTTATCGATGAAAACTGCGTTTCGGTCATATTACTTCCTGCTTCGATTCATTGCTAGACTCGCAAGCAGCTAGTAGTAGGAGCCTTGCTCGTATCAAGATGGTTATTGTATACAAACAGTATAAGCAAAACGGCCCGAAAATGTCGTGCGTTTGTAGCCTTGTATATGCACGTGTGCTCAGTTTTTGGGTGCACGTTAAAGAACCCCAGGTGGTCGAAATTTGTGGCGTCTTCCACTACAGCGTCTCTCATGATCGTATAGTGGTTTCGGGACGTTAAACCCCACATATCAATCAATCATTTGTAGCCTTGTTGATTACACCGCAAATTTAAAAGTGTAAATGGGGTGTTTTGAGGGTTTTTTATTCACGAACACCTCAAATTTCAAAAATGGAGTGTAAAAAGGGTGTTTATATGGGTGTCTTTATTGCGTACATCAGTTTTATACCTTTTAGGGTGTAAACTGTTTTACAGTGTACTTTATCGCGGCTATCGAGTCTCATAGAGGGGCACTGATTGAGACAGAATACGAACTATACCCAAAAATGCGTATAGAGAGCGTATTTCAAGGGGGTGACTTCGCATTGCTAGGAAGCCACGTGCTTAGCAAAGTCTGTGGGGTTGGGGGTGTGAGTTATTGACACTATATTACACCTATATGGGTGTAATTCGCTTTAGAGTGTGCAATCACAAACGCGAGGCGTTTCGCGCGCCGAGTTACAGGGCTAGCGCGTCCTTACTGGCAAATGAAAGGAAGCAGAAGAAATGTATACCTGCGAATCTTTCCTCCAGGGGAAAAAGCGAGCAATAGTGTTTAAGGTGGAACATTATCAGTGACACTGAAGGCGAGGAGCAAGAGCTTTACCGACGATACATCTCGGCTGATAAACTTCCACATGAAACACTAGCACTCATTTTTCTCCTGGAGGAAAGATTCACAGGTATACATTTTCTCCGCTTGCTTTCATTTGCCAGTAAGGGCGTGCTCGCCCGGGAACTCGGCGCGCGAAACGCCTCGCGTTTGTGATTGCATCCCTGCGGATGGCTGGTAGTTTATGTTTCGTTGTGATTCCACACCACAAACTTCAATGAACGTGAAGGTGTTGATGCCCCAGTGAAATTCCAGTGACTTGCATCAGAATTCCCGTAGCAGATAACCGCCAGGCATAGATGGTGCACAGTACAGCGTAAGTAAACTCTTGTTGCATGCGTTAACAGCCCTCGTCAGAGTTCACGCGTCCTGAGAAGTTGATTATGGTGTACTATGCTCTGAACAAGATCGGTGTTTATTCCTTCATCACTAGTGAACTGATCACCCTAGATTTCATGGAAGACGAGGTTGTTCCTCTGCGCGCTGGCGTAAGTGTTGCAAACACGAAAGCACAACCTAGTTAGATCTGTGTATATGGCATATCGTATGGCATATCGACGCTGCGCGGTCGAATATTCTGTACGGTTCTCAATTTGTTGACGTAAAGAGAAAGGACGACTGCACGCTTGCAAACAACGGACGACACCTTGCCTCAACGCTATCCTTTCAGGGACAAGAGCGACGAAACTTACGAAAAAAAAAGAGAACATTTCGCATTTTGTGCACATTTGTGGTTGCTAGCACATATACGCAGCGAACAAGCTATTATATGTGAGTAGGTATATAGTCTGGTCCCAGGTTCATTTTCAATTCAGACCAAGTGAACATTTCTCAACAATGATTACTTCACCCCCGCAGATTGCCCGATAAAACATCCAGGATTGGAGTACATTATTGATATCAAAGTCACAGTGCAACCACAATGTCAACAATGGTTGCGAATAGGTCTGCCTGAAGAATAACGCTTCCGAAATTATGTTGCCAACGTGCAGTATAATTTACAAAAAATACTGATGGCCTATTGCAAGCATGCGTGGATGCGTGCAGTAAACTAAAAAAAATGTTGCCTAAGAGCTATCACTGCGTCAAGGCTGCTCGACATATGGAGTTGAACATAAATCATTCACATGGCTAGCAGTCACTCTCATTCCGCGCTATAAGCGGAGCGGTCCTTTTCTTGTGAAGTGCACTTCACCCTGACGAGGACAACACCATCTACGCTTAACATATATGAACGATTAACGATTTCTTCTCCGTTCGGGTGGGTCATCGCAACGTTGCGTGCGTTTTCGAAGATTAGTCCATTCAACGGTGCGACGAGAGGCCGTTGCTTCAAATGACCACTGTACCCATTATTTACTGTGTTTTTACAGCTGTTACTTTACTTTTGATCACTCCGCTCACAAGCATATACGCAGGGAAATGGGGGAGGGGGGTCTCATGACTTTGATGTGCGTGTACACAATCTACTCAAGCTACCACAGACAACCACGTCAGAAAAAAAAGCTGATGCCTTTGCCCCCCCCCCCCCCTCCCCGAAAAAAATTCTGGCGACGCCCCTGATTTGCCAGAGGCAGCATTTGGAAGGCGTCTGAGCCATGTCTTAGATTTGGCGCCTTTGTGCTCGGGAGTCACGCGTGTAGTTTGGCCAGTCACGGGTAACACGATGCGCCAGCAATTGCTCTAATGACAGCTTATCCCTGCTGGGGGGTTAGTGCGTGGTTGCCGTGGTGTTAATGGCCTCGCAGAAGCACGGCCCCCAAAGCGAGGTCTATTCAAACATGCCATGAAAGTTCGGGCGGAAAGAGGTTCAAAAGCTACTGCCAGCGACATCAGCATGGGGAGTTATGGGAGCGGCGTTTGAAGTGCGATTATGTGCGGAGGGAGCGAACACTGAAGCGCGAGACAGAGGTGTGATTTTCCGTACGATGCGGCGTGTGGTGCGATAACGCGAAAGCCGGAGTGGTGACACTTTGTGACTTTTCGGGACGTATCATCGCATCTGAAGTGGTTCTAAGAGAGAGAAAAGAAGAGAAAAGTGAGCCCCGTAACTGTCTGCATCACGGTGCGACACCTCAACAGTAGCTCACAGTGGATGGGGGTGAGGAGGGATTGAAACGATAGGAGTAAAGGTGTAGAGAGAGAGAAATAGAGATGCGCTAAGCCAGCGAGCGAGTACATATCGAGAGGATAGGAGAGATAGGAAAGATGTAAACATGGTCACAGGAGTCCGAGGACGGGGCACCACTTGCGAGAGCTCTTGTCGGCGTCAGGAGATGGCGTAGGGCAAGTCCAGCAGGTCAGAGCTACGCTGTCGTCGGAGGTCAGCGCCAGAAGATGACGTAGGGCCAGCCCAGTCGGCCAGAGCTACGCGGACGTCGGAGATCGCAAGGGCACAACCGGTCGGCACAGAATCATCGCACCGCCGTATAGCCGGAGCGGTGAGCATCAAACTGGCCAGATATTTTCGTAGCTGCATCGCACTTCCATATGGCAGCAGCCAATCACAGCGCGAGAAGGAAAACGTCACGATGACGTGTCACAAAGCAGGTGAACCAGCTAGTGGAGCTGCCATATTGCCGAATTTTCATGCCAAGAAGGTAATAGGTGACGAAAACTTCGGCAAAACCATGAGTTCTGAAGCCGCTCGATTTACGAGTGAAGTATAGTTTCACTTCTGCGACATGAACCGGTACTGTGGAACCAACACTCGGTAATATACCGGAATGCGGATGCGCGCGCGGATGCCTGGAAACAAGTCGTCAGCATGCTAGGCCTTGTTTTGACAGATGGTATGTACTTGTACTTCATTGTTAAAGCATTTTTTTTTCGGGCGCGTTTTTTTGTAGTGTGAACTGTGCACGCATCTCAGCTTTTCGTGTGACAAAAGGTTTAAAACGCTATGCTTTAGACCCACATGGGGGGAACCTTGAGACGTGACGTATGGCAAATCTGGAAAGCTATGTTTAGCGGTTTGAAGTTAGCAAGTGACATAAGATCAGATTATATTCCGTAGTGATTGGGAACGGAGCGTAATGGCGAATTTTGAGCGCCTATAGCTTCTTTTCAAAACTTAATGTACGCCGGCGCTTATTTTATGAACCCATAGAAGTGTTGTGTCCAGCAAACGAGCTGGCGCCTCTCAAGCCGCTGTGTAGCCTCTAGTAAAGGCATGCCTCAGATGAAAGCTACTTTTGACACTTATAATAAAATGTCTTGCAAACACGTTTCATGCGTCAAGTGTAACATAGCTGTTGCGGTTTTAACGTCAACCAAATTGTCTTAACATCAATCATCTGTTGTGTAGAGTAGGAAATTTGTTACGCAGTACACAGCTCGTGCAGTGTTTGTGGCATTGAAAGGTTAAACATTGTCACACTCTTCGACTGTCAAATATTACCCACATTGTCCGCTCTGTCATTGCAAGCATTAAAATTGAAATTGTGTTCACCGATTAGGTGCATAGTATTATGAAAGACCTGAGTGGCAAATTTAGAAGCATTGAAGGAACAATCAGTAAAAAGCATAGAATGTCACATGTTATCTAGCCTTCAGAGTTTTTTTCTTCTCAGTTTGTGTCTCCAATATTTCATTAAAAATGTTTGGAGAAATTGTGCATACTGTGTTTTTGTTACCTTTTTTTTCTAGAAAATGTCAAGCTGGTATACAATAGATGGAGGAATTTAAAAGATACCTTGTCTAGAAAACTAAAAGAATCGACAAAAAACAGTGGGGCTGGGGTGCACGATGCGATACCAAAAGGGAAAATTTTCGACCACCTCCTCTTCTTGAAGGACGCCACCGAGCCACGTACGTAAGGCAAAGCTTTGTTTTTGGTTTGTAGCAAACGTAGAAGCGTTGAAAGTGGCTGACACTTCAAAATGTTTTGATAGGAGCGGAAAGTCCTAACATTCAAACTTTCCCTTTCGTTGTGGCTACATTGTCACTGACACAACTAAAGAAGAAGCACAAAATAGCGCCGATTATCGCTTCAAGTTTATCAGTGAGGTTTGCGTACTTAGAATTAGATGTACGCTTCAAGTATTGTAGGTCCGAAGCAATGTCTATACTTTCATTATCAACATCTTGCTTGAGTGCACGAATATTCTTGACAGACCTTTGGTTCAGTCTTTCACAATATATCGAAGGAAGACGTCTGATACATTTAGGTCAAGTGGCCAAGCTGGCAAATCAATTATGCCAAAAACAAAACATATAACAGTTCCGAATATTTTGCGAACTAATTTTTGCATTGACATAATATGGTGGTGCATGTAATGAAAGTTGTGTCTTCCTCTGCTATTTTCCCTCCCACCAACCAGAGCAAGTGATAAAAGTGGCACACTATTTTTAATTTGAAATGTGTGATTTTGTAGCGCAGCACACTTTATGAACTATTTTCTGTAAATCCTCAACTTGGGCGGTTGAGCCGATGTTATCTTGCTTTTGTATATTGCGACGTGAATTAATAAGGCAATGAACTACTGTTTGCTTGAAGCTCAACCGTTTTCATGGGATTTTGTCTACCGTATACCGTAACTCTGTTCGTTTACTGGTTAAAAAAAGATGCAAAACACAGGTTACAGCCCAACATGGCAAAACACGCAAACCAATATATATATATATATATATATATATATATATATATATATATATATATATATATATATATATATATATATATATATATATATATATATATATGAGCAAACGAAAAACGATGCTTTATTGCCAACGTTACGGCCGGGGACCGGCCTTCGTCAGGGCATACGTGCATATTACACTAACACGCACTTTTTAAGGAGATAGCATGGGGGCTCCCAATTGTGAATAATCACTCTGAGCAATATTGAAATACATGTTAACAAAAAGATATTCAGACATACGCAGCATTTTGTTGATAGCGGAGCAGCAGTGCGCTATACAGAATATGGTAGGGCAAGGTGACTTGAAAACATAGATACAAATAATATGACGGACACTTGTGATATCGCAACATTTGTGAGTGAATAGAAACAATAAAAGAATAAAAGAAAAGAACAATAAAGAATAAAAGTGATTATTCACAATTAGGGGGCCCCCATGCCATCTCCTTAAGAAGTGCGTGTTAGTGTAATATGCAGGTATGCCCTGACAAAGGCCGGTCCCCGGCCGTAACGTTGGCAATAAAGCATCGTTTTTCGTTCACTCGTTCGCTTCATCTGGTGACTTATAACTCGACCCGAATCCAGGAAGACTTTAAAGAAATACCACACACATATATATATATATATATATATATATATATATATATATATATATATATATATATATATATATATATATATATATATATATATATATATATATATATATATATATATATATATATATATATATATGTATGTATAGCTGTGTTAATACCAATGTTAAAACAGAAGTTTAAAAAACTCAAGTAACTTCTGCTTCCATGATGTAGCAACTAAAATGCTGGCGTGTATCTCTCCACAAGTCAAAATACAGCTAAGAAGCAGGAATAAACTTCGGTCATGTTAAATATTTTGGGCACATACTAATTTTCTCCACATGCGTGAACTGTGACTGCACACTGCTAACGTATGGAACAAAAACAGTTCACTTTGTTCACTGTACTTCATGGATTCATGCCAGTAATCATAAATAGGGAAACAGCAAGTGAAAACAAAGCCGAAGCAAGGAACAAGCAAAACACCACACGAAGCGCATACCGCACTGTTTCCAGATTGAAAATTTTCAACCAACTAGTAACAAGTTCGCCTAATATACCATTCGTCTGCTATTTGTTTGTAATTCACTTAGAAATTGGTAGAATTTCACTTGCGGAATCAACCTTTTCCTGGTTAAATTGTTACCACAGTGAGTAGCATAATATCAATTAGGGAGGTGGTGCCGTTGGGCCTGCACACTATGATGGAGCATGCCAGCATTGAGGGGCTAAACTTGCGCTGTTGTTCCCCTGTGAAAGCAAAAGAGGTCTGTGTTTCGGCCACGCCACCAGTCATGGCTGCAGCTGCTGCCAGTAGTCATCATAATCATTTATTTTAAATCAAACAAAGGAATAAGTACATAGTAAGAATATACAGGAGGTGCTATAGTCATAGACTGCAATGGGACCTCGTGTGCTCGTATACTGGCTACTGTACATGTTGCGCCATGATTCAATGTTGTAGTTAAGATGAGAATGAACAAAAGCATATAAAGTGATATGAGAGTAGAGGAGAAAAGCAATCGAGCTTTGATGAGAGTGCGTATACCTTTCTTTTTCCCGTTAGAGACGTGTAGATGAAATTTGAAGTGGCGATCAAGTTCCAGGCCTAAAAATGCATAATAGCTAGCGGCAGAGACAATGCTGTTATGAGGAAAACATGACAAATTTGATCTTATTGTGATGATTTACAGGTTGTTATTTTCAAATCACATACACATTTAAAAAAAATGTTCATTTAGCTTATTTGTTAGTGCAGATATGCAGCGATTAAAAATAAAGATCCCCGTGTTGTCAGCGTATAAAATACGATTAGACGAGGGGCAAGTCATTATTATTATAAATCAAAAACAGTAGGAGACCTAATATGGCCATCTGTGGTACATCTATATTGGTAGTTGCTTCTTTATAATAAGAACCAGATATATCAATGGTTTGTTTTCTATCCTGCGAATACTCGGCATAAGGAGCAAACGTGGACCGGTTATTACAGTAGCTTCAGGTTTTGCTAAATGAATCGGGTGAATAATAGTGTCGAATGCTTTCGTAAAGTCTATAAATATGGATGCTGCAAATTCACCTTGATTAGCCGCTTTTTTGAGTAACCAGTATTTTCTAGAAGAGCTACATTTCTTGAAAAGCTGGAGCAAAAGCGATACTGATAGGGAGAAAAAATAAAGAATTTATTTACGTAAATTGTTCTTCACTTTTTTATTATTTTTTTGTAATGCAATATGACTGCTTGTGACACGCTTCCTGAAATTCTCTGCGAAAAATAATCACTACAAAGAAACCATAGTTAGATGGCACATCTTCACATGTATTTACGCTATTTAATTCCCACGCTCATTTTTGAGTTGCATTAATTCTTAAAACAGTAGTGCAAGTCCAACTTGATGTAGCAGTGGCTAGGGTGTTCAGCTGTTGACCCGAAGGTCGCAGGTTTGATCTCGGCTTTGGCGGTCACATTTCAATGGAGGCAAAATGGCGTAGGCCCGTGTGCTGCACCACGTTAAAGAACACCAGATAGTCGCGTTTCCTGAATCCTCGACTAAGGCATCCCTCACAATAACGTTGTTGTAAGACGCAAAACCCCAGATATTATTAAATCATATTTTAACCCCAACCATCTCAGACTGGCAACATTGGGAATGCTAGAACCGCTAGATGCTTATTTTTAGTGCGATGATGCATAGTAGCTAGTGCATGCATTCAAAGTAATATATTTGTTGCTGCTATATTCTTCATGACACTAATTTTGTGGCTGTTTGCTTTCATCATAAAACAAGCAGTAACCTGGACAAAGATAGCACAGATGCAACCGAAGATACAGCAGTGGCGTTCGCATCAATGTTGCCCCCTCGGTGTGCCAGTGCTCAGAGCGAAAGTAATTATTGCTCTGATACACCCGACTACACCATACCAGCTTCTCCTTATCCCACTTTAGACGATCACACTAGATTTTTTTTCTTTCGACCCATTTCGGCTCCACCTGTTTCCCCCATTTCAACACAACCACCCACCTCAATACCTGTCCCATCTCTCCCTTCAACGCCCGTCGCACTATGTAGTACGCGACGCACAACCCAAACAAAGAAAACAAACAAAAGGAAAGAAGCAGCCAGCTTGCTGGATAGAGTTGACCAAGAATTAAGAGACAGAAAAAAAAAAAACAGGAGAGAGCAATTCATACTTTCCCTGGCCGAGCACATGGGCAAGGTGGGCAAGGTGCCTAAACGCTTGGCGGTATATGCAAAATGCACCTACTAGAAGTGCTAATGCACTACAAAGTTGGGGAAGTGCCGAGTGTGGTCGTTCATCCAGGGGTCACCTAGTCGATCAAGCCAACACTAATCAGAGTGGCCCGGAAAACTGCAGAGCCCTGCCAGAAATTGTGTAAATAAAATTTCTCGATTTTTTTTTCAATTGCGTAAAGTTCGTTTTGTCTTCATGAAAATTTGGGGCTTAAACAGCACTCAGGCCTTAGTACTTCGTGAAAAGGAAGCGATACCAAACAGGTCATCACAGGCTGAGTAAACGACCGACGCAGAAGTACAGTTCTCCCTAATATGAAGCACAGTATACAAAATTTTAATCAAGGCAGGACCACTGCGAAAGTGAATTGCTGTAGACCACAGAGCACCCCGGAATGATATTAAAAGTGATTTAGAATATAAAAACCCCTTGAAAGAGTTTCTTCTTGAAAATATTTGATTACAACAGAAAGGACTCGGTCCTGGCATTGAAATGCATTTGTGACTCTTCCAAGTTCACGTCCTCAGCGGTCGCGATGATGGCGCTCATTCTAGACGGCAGTGAATGCATTGCGTTAGTGATGTGTTCCGCTGCAGCATGTTTCATTAATTATTTTAACGATGGAAGCGTGTGCTTCACAAGATCGAGACTGAGCTAAATAAAACAGAGGCTTATCTGTTATACGTTTTTAAATTTTAATGGTTTAAAAAAGTACTGTATTCTTTATCTGGTTCACCATGTGTCGTATACCCGAAAAAGAGCGACTTAAGATAATTTAACTCTGTTGTAAAAACTACGCCACCATTTCTAGCTGGCTAGCGAGTCTTGCGGTAATGAAATGTCGTCGTAAAGCGACACGTTCACACTCTGTCTTCACCTAAAACATTCCTGAATTCGTTCCCATTTGTTTTATCACACGAAAGTACGGCTCTTACTGTCAAGTGTTTTTTATTCAAAATCAAATGAACACAACGTACTTTGCGTGCTAATTGCCGTGTCTTCCTTATCCAAGTATACTGCAATGCACGCATAGTGAAGAAATATTCATGAACGCACACATCACCAAGGCGTTTCAAGAGAGCAAACAAGATATGCTGTTGAATCCTGCTTGTAGCTCCCCATTATCACAAATAAGGGCTCATAAGTGGGTGTCGCACAACGTTCAGAGCAGAATATAGGCCCAGTTCCTGCACTAACAATGATATCCGCACGCTGGCCAGCAATGCGGCAAACAAGAGCCGCCGTAGCAGACGACGGGGTTCAAAACTAGATTCCTGAATTTTCTGCGCACGCGTGAGTGCCTGACGGCGCGCTGTTGCAGTGCTGGCCACATCTCGATGCCACGTGCTTCGAGATTTCACTAAGTGTAGAACAGCCTGTACATCCACCACTGCAGTGTCATCATATAACGAGATAGAAAATAGTTGTACCTCTATGCTCTGAATGAGCAAGAAAGTGGCATATTCTATGAAAACCATACGGAAATTAAAATATTGCTAAATGGCTGCTAATGTTGGGAACAAAAGTACTGAATGTTTTGTCGGGGGATGAAAAGGGGCTGTTTGACGTTGTAGTACAGATGCGATAGTGAAGTGATAGTGCAGCATATAGTACCTGGTTCAGTGTCTTCTGGCTTGACAAATGTTCAGGATTATTTTAGATTTGCAAGTTCTTTTAACTTTGCTCTGTGAATATTGTAATTGAGGCAGCTTTTGGGAGCAATCGACTGTGCTTGCAGGACACTGCAATCGATATGACACAAGAAATGCTTGGCTTAATTTAATTATACAACGACAGCATCATCCACAGTACCTTGGTTAATATAACCAGTCACTTTCAAAAGTCGAAAC
This sequence comes from Rhipicephalus microplus, assembly GCF_043290135.1. Classification (NCBI taxonomy): domain Eukaryota; kingdom Metazoa; phylum Arthropoda; class Arachnida; order Ixodida; family Ixodidae; genus Rhipicephalus; species Rhipicephalus microplus. Next base: position 256,644,364 of record NC_134702.1, read on the forward strand.
ACTCTAAACAGAAACGTTGCTGAACACGTATGGTGAAACTCAAAATACAGTAAGACCTCCCAGTGTATAAAGTGGTAATACCATATGACAATTTTTTCTTATCTGCATTTAAACACAAGTCAAAATTACTAGCCGTTATTACAGCTAAGTAGTTTATGAGAGTACAAAACAATATTACACATGTAGCAGAGCCTTGGAACGCTGTAGTGGGTCATCTTTTCCAGTGCCTTCCTGATGGTTGTCCTATCCTGCTATTCTTAGCAAATGCCACTGATACAGGGAGTCCGCCTTGACTTGCCATTGCGCTGCCTGCTTGGAGTGGTGCCCAATCAACACCTACACAAATTGGGGCACAGTGCTGTGGCCTCAAAACAACTTCTGCTCTCCTTCTACAACCTGATAACATTCACACATTGAAGGGCCTGCTTGGGCTTTTTTGCGACTGTGCGTTTCTCAGGCTGTCAGCAACTGATCCACATAGTACATAATTACCCTTGAAGACACAAAAGTTATGAAAGCACCCGATGACAAGAACCATCCCAGTTCCAGTGCGCTCTGTGCAGTTTCTTAGTATGAGTTCTCACCCACTAATGTATTTGGTTCCTCTATTGCTGACAACCTTTCGCCGGCCAGTGTTCTCAGCTTTTGTGCCTGTGAGAAAAAACTTCGTTTATTTTTTCAGAACTGCGTTTCTAGTTTGGTGCTTCATTTTAAATTTATTATTACCACTCGTGAAGCTTCTTGGAAGTTATCAGTCCCTCTATTTACAGTATATATAAAGTCGAAGTGCGACGGCCCATTGCGAAGGTCCATTGGTTGTTGATGCCTCCTACCAAGCTCCTATCCATCGCCTCCTACCCATCGCACAAAATTGACAAAATCTTTCCATACATGCCAGATCCTACCGAGTGTGCGTCTATTTTTGCCACAGCCAGACATTCTGCAGAGTTTCGTGATGTTTCCCACACCTTTTCTGCAAATGACCAGGAGCGGTAGATGCTCATTTACACTCGCACTACTTGGGCGTCCACGTTCCTCCCTGGAGCACTCCTACGGCTCTCGGTCCCGACCACTGCAACTGGCTTCTCTTGAAAAACCGGTGCCTGAATACAAAGGGTCCTGAATAGAAAGAGGGGAGACACACATACCCTTTAGCTACCTCACTGAACGCATTGAACCATTTTTGGAGATGCGCCATCGAAGGCACGACATTTTTCTCGTTGAAGTGCCTAAAAACGGGGTTCGATACACTCGTAGTGACAAGGTGCTACAAAGGTGGAAAACACACATCCCCTCTAGCTCCCTCACTGACCGCGTTGAACCATTTTTGGAGTTGCGCCGTCGAGGGCACGACATTTTCCTCGTTGAAGTGCCTAAAAACGGGGTCCGATACACTCGCAGTGACAAGGTGCTACAAAGGTGGAAAACGGACATCCCCTTTAGCTCCCTTACTGACCGCGTGCTTATGGTGCACTCGTGGCCGGTTCCCTATTTGATGTAGAGCAAAATCAGTATGGCGTAACATTACTCAATGACGAATATGAATGATAGGTTACAAGGTGAAAATATGACGTGGTTTTAATTGTCCCCACTTGTCATTTGTTTTCGTAATACAGCTATTTCCCCTAATAGCAATCTCAGTTCGCAAGCAAGCAAGCGAACAAGCAAGCAATCAAGCGAAATGGCCGCAGCGTAGCATACAAGGCATGACTTCCATACAATTATTTTCACATTGCCAACTGTACTTCATGATCTTCATAATGTTGCACGACACAATACAAATTTTGCTCTACATGCGGATAATTATCCGGCCGCGAGCACATAATTAGTCCGGCTTTTAGAATATGTATTTATTGAAATGAATTACACGATCTTCAAGTATGCACCTTCAATTTGTATTCGTCATACACTCACGATCATGCCTTATTCATTTTGGTGTGTAATTAACCGGCTTTCAGCACGGCATGAGCGTGTTAAATCAATCTACACGACCACACAAGGCTGAAGGTTCATCCTACCTGCTGTTATTTACATTTATCACACGCATATATTTCGATATACACTCACTCAAATAAATGGGCATGACATACCGAGACCACGTATTACAAATCAGATTGTGCGTGTCATGCCTGATATAATTTGTACAACGACCAGTGACTTACGTTCTTCATGCAATTTTCTCACACTATAGTAACTTTGGAAGAAATCAACGGAGCGGCCACAATGACAACACGGCAATGGCGCGTAAATTATGCAGTTCGTCATGTGCATGCTATAATTTAGCTATGACCTTCGACTTACATTCGCCATGGGGTCATGTTGATATATAGATATAGATAGATAGATAGATAGATAGATAGATAGATAGATAGATAGATAGATAGATAGATAGATCCTTTTTAAGCGCAGAAGTTTTTCAAGATGAGCTTCGCATCTAATAAATACCAACAGCCGCGCACCGGAATTCCGTGCCGTTCGCATTTTATTGTCGTGTTAGTAAGTGTACACGTGCATGCAGGCAATAAAATGTCGCCATTCTTTTTTCTTAGACAGGTGAAGAACAACTGTATTCTTCATTCAGGGGTGCAGAAGCCCACGCAATCTGTTAAACACGCGCGTTACTTCGCGTAACATGAACACTGATCTACCACAGCTTCAGCAGCACTGGACTATATACTATATATGACTATGGGCTATACGGTCGCGGTACTTTCTCCGTTCCAGTGACTTCAGCTGAATGCTGTGATCCCAGCGTCCATTCAAATCACGGAGACAGGAAGCTTTTCCCTCCTTGGTTTCAATGCTGGTGTCGAGACGCCGTAGTAGGCTGAGACTACCGCAGCATTCTGTGTAGGTAGTAGTTAGTGCAATAATGCAGTGCTTGTACGCTCTTAGATGGTGGAGCTGACCTTAGAAATAGATAATTCAGGCACAGAAAGAAGGAACATCAAATATGCAAAGCGTGTCTGAAGTACTCCTCGCCAATGCGTCGATGGCGCTGGTGGATAAGCGCCCACATACTGTCGCCTCGGAGCGAGCAGTCGTGAGTTCGATTCACAGGTAGGCCTATTTCACAAGATCTTTCCTGAGATCTTTATTTGTGGTGTGTTAATGTACCTTTTAACAATGTCATATCTTTGCAGGAATTACGTCTGTGAAGTCCTGTGTACCTCAGCATAATACACGTTTGTGTTGAAAAAATTGCCAGATCCCACGTAATCGATGATAAGTGAAGCGCGAACGAGGGAGATTGAAATGTCGCTTTAAAATCAGCAGAACGTTATGAGACTGACGTCAATTATGCCGCACATGACTTATTGTCATGATTATTATGTTTGGACGTGTGATTTGCCTTCGTCATCCATTCACGTCACGTGATACTAAATTTCGTATATGAGGAGCTAGGAAAATGGCCACGAGCGCGCTATGTGCGTATAGCATCTAGTCATGTTTTACATGACACCTATGTCATGATTATCATGTTTGGACGTGTCATTTTTCTTCGTCGTCCATTCACGTGACGTAATGGCCACGAGTGCATCATGAGCGTGTCATGTAGTCATGTTCTTACATGACCCACATCCTGTGATTTTGATATTTACACCAGTCGTTTACCTTCATTATCCGTTCACGTCCTGAAATACCAAATCCAAAGCCCGTGGGAGTCCAAATCTTGTGGGAGTTGCGAGACAAAGGTAAAGAACGACTGTCGGACTCTGCAGCAGTTGTTGTATCTCTGCACCTTGTAGCATAAACAGAGGAGTTTCGTGACATTCTGTTTTATATGATGTTGTTGTTAAGTAATATAGTTTGCACTTTCGTTCGATTTCAGTTTCTATCATGCACTATGAACACCGATATCTTGATCAGAGTGGATGCATTCCCGTGCGCATAAACACGTCGTGGCTTTGGCCAGGTGATCATCTTAAAATGTGTCAAGACTGCTTCACAAAAACCACCATTGGCGCATGATTCGATAATAAGCTGTAAAGACAGTGGTGAAAGTGAACCAGCGAAATGAAAGGCTGAATACACGGGCGGATACCATCGGGATCTTTTCATCGTTTCGCAAAGGCCATACACAAAAGAGAGGTTGCCCTTCGTGCGGTTTGTATTTTCATTCCGGCAGGATCCTTGCTTACACACGATGCATGCAGCGGCGCACTTGAAGCACTCACACTAATCTTGCCCACAACTCCTCGCGTTTCTCGGTCGCTACGCGATCTTTGGAAAGCCGCATCTTTTATGACTGGGTGGCGATGACCTTGCTGAATACGTGTGCCAGAGACTTGCTTCACGGACACACGTTTGGGGGATGGGTTGGCCGCCGTCGCTGGGCTGACGCTGCCTTCTTGTCTTTGTTAAACTGTCAAGCCACTCGCTTTATACAGGCTCGTCGTGTCATGAGACGTATATTCTCCTCGCAGGGGGTCACAGATGAGTGGACGTGCTTTTACATCGGTAATTTTGTAGGAGTGGGGGTGCTTATGATTGAAAATGCGGCAACAGCACAGTATGCACACGAAAAAAGATGCTTGTTTGCTCCATTCTGCGTGAAGGAAGAGGAATGGTTTTTTCGCGCTCTGCCATGGCAATTTTGGTTCTTAAGAGTTCAGATCAAGTATTACTATAACTAACTACTCCACTGGTTCTTTAAAACTGCTTCAATCTGGACCAGTTGGTAGGCGTTCTTGAAAAATAAAGCAGTAGGGCAGAACGAAACTTGAAGGAGTGGACAAACTGAAAAAAATAAACGCTGAAAACTGCCGAGTCCAAGAGAAGAACAGACACCGGACCGGCGCTAATAATTAACAACTCTTTATTTTTTATCGGGCTCAGAGTTTCACTGAGAGACCAGTGGTTATGTCATACGTGCACGCCAAGTCACGTGGTCTCAAGAATGTGGTAAACAGACATGAAGTGCCTCTGCTTTTTCTGCCCTTAATAACCTGTGAAAACCTCGCCCTTGAATTTGCGTTGATCCAAGATGCAGCCCTAGGCACGCAAATACAATCACTGAATGCTCTGTTGTTTCCTTCGATCACGTGCCTTGTGGGAAAATGTAGATCAGCCAGTCTGAATTATCCATCAATTAGTGAATCAGAGAGCATGCACTAAGTGCAAGAAATAAAGAGGAAAACTATGATCACACACATTTATGCGTGCGAGTGCGAACAAATTTTCCGAAGCACTAGGATACTGTGTGAAAGTGAACACAATTTTTTTTGGCTCACTTTAAAAGAATTGTCATCAAAAACGAGGTTGGTTCATGCATTCATGACTTTTTGATATCCTTGCATGTGGCTGAATTTCATTTTCTACCAGAGTTATTTCGCCATGCTCGCTGTTGACTTGCACCTTGTTATTCAACATATGTTATTACATAGTCGGTTACGGTATCATATTCGATTTTCCGCTCAGTCTCTTATGCGATATTGCTTATGCGCAACAACATGAATGCATGTAGTACATGAATGCATGCACTTGATGAGTGTAACAAAAATAAACAGTTGTTAGCAGTCCAGTGTCTCCTCCTTTTTTTTTGTGCTCATCAGTTTTTAGCGCGCATTCTTTCAGTGTTCATGAACAGCCAACTAGCCCAACAGCCTGGCTACTAATGTAGACGCAGGACTTACGCATGCCCCGTGACCACACGTCCGTACATTATTCTGCACGGTTTTAACCAAGGTTCCCAGCAGGGCGGAGGCCGCCATCTGCCCGACGTTCAGTCTCATGTCGAAATAGCTTGACAAGATGCAATGTTTTGTCAAATGCTTTTCGCCTTTGAAAGGTAAGCCTTGTGTATAAACAGGTTGAATTAGCAGTATCAAGCAGGATATCACCTCTTGGACGTACCTTCACATTTACTTTTTCGCATTTATAACGAACATAGCGAAAACATAAGCACCCGCGCTGGCGTCAGCAACCTTCGAAACGCCACAAGGCTCTTTTTTACGAAACCAGGTGGCGGGAAGCTGTGCTCGCTGACATAGCGCTCGCACAGTTGTTACGTTATTGGTGTCTTAGGCACGCATTTCAAAAAATATTAATTGAAGTGGTTTGCAGAAAACATTGAGTCTCGGAGAGACGGAGAGGTGGGTGGGGTTTCCAGGGCCACCCGCCGGTGGGGAGGAGGCGCAAGTGCAGGTGGTGTTCTGTTGAAATGAACTGAACACGAGAAAAGTGACACTCCATAGTGCCACTTGCTTCGGCCGTTTCATCCGCAATGATGCAGTCGTGAGGTGCTTTCATGAGATTGTGTTTTCCCGTTTTTTGAAAACAGTGTTTTTTTAATGAACTACTGGCTTGATTTTGAAGTATAACTTATTGTATTTCTTTATAATATATAAATTTGGCTTTAACCCAAGCCTGTTTTTATATCACCACTACCAAAATATTGGCGATCTCACAAAGTGTCGAATTAATCTGTCATGCGTAACACTGCCTTGTCGGTGGTGACGCAACAATAAACTGTCGCTGAAGGTATCCAATGGCTTGGGCAGCCACTAGGCATGGCCGATCCCCGAATCCTGTGGCATTCATTTTAACGTTAAGGCCACCGTAACGGCCAACTGAATTAATTTTCATGGGTGTATGATTTTGCACCGTTCTAAGCTAACGCTAGTGAGGTGATGAGGATGTGGCGTAATATATTATTTCGGGGTTTTATTATTTTTTTCGGTATGTGATTTTTGTGAAGTAACGTGTTGTGTGTATGTCCATCGGTTTTGCCTCATCTGATCGTTCAATTTCGACCTTCTTCTCTCCAAGTCACGCAATGTAGTTAAGCGTGAATGTTCGATGTTTAGTCGCAGTTCAGTGGGAGTAGAGTGGCTGTATAGCCTTTCGGCGAGTCCTGCCCGATGCTTGTATACCATATAGCTGTCATTAAGCCTCAGCTGTACTTTTAGGAGACAAATAATATTGACCTTCTTGCGTAAGCTATTTACCAACTAGTATGCATGCAAGGCCGTCTTCGCGATGTAATTACGGAAGAGTTTCTCCGGATTCTATTTTCAGATGTGGCGTCACTTCGTGCCGCGCTCCTGTCAGCGGATGAGGAAAGTGGCACGACGACCGTGCTGCCGCCGCCGCCGCCGCCGTGAGAGGAGGCTCACCGAAGCCGCACATCGCGGACAGCTTCTGACGGGTGAGTTTGTGCACTCGCTTACCGGCCGAATCGCTTGCTTTTTGCTCGGTCAGATTAGGTTACCTCTTTGCCGATATTATTTGGCGCATACGGTGTAATATCATCAGGGTGACAGTATCGCAGGTGCGGTGGTTTTGTTTTCGATTTACAATGCAACATAACACGTGGGGTTTCGCGTGCCAAGGAGACAGGACCTCAGTTAGGCTGTGTTGACAGCTTGGCTCCTCAGAAATAAAGTTGGATGAAGTATTCTCGTGAGGAACTGCGTATTGTATTCGGATCCTCACGCTTTTTTGTCATTTATACCTGAATACCAACGCGAGGGTTTTTTTTTCGCATATTCTCACCATCGAAATGCGGCTGTTGTGGCTGCGAATGCGTGATCGATCAACACGGCGCCTCACCTGCCAAGTTTCTGTGCAGCCTGCGGTTGTGGTGCTGTAATAATCTCCGCTCGATGCTCATCTGAGCGCTCTCGTCGCCTCACTGACGCTTGCAAATAAGAAGTGCATAAACAGCATACTCTTACTCCGTTTATCTATTTAAATGGAGTTTCTAGCCATTTTCATTGACAAGCTAGCAAGCGTGAAGAACTTTGTTTCCCTTTAGTTTTCTCTTTTTCTCTCTAATGTTATGTATTTCTGACGTGTGTTTAATTTTCTTTCTCTGTTTCTTTCTTTGTAAGCATAGCAGTTGACTTGAAAAAACACATTTTTTCTAGCACTGTTGCAGCATTTCTAGTATTTGTCATTGTCAGTGTTTTGTTTTAAAGCTGGCATTTTGAATATTTGTCCGTATAAAAAGCGTTGTATTATGTTGAACAAGTCACTTCTAAATGTAGTTAGCTACTATAAATTTCAATTTGCATTCGCATAAGCCGTGAATTTCATTGTCCCGGTATAGCGCTGATCAAAAGTACCGTTAAAATTATTTTATTTTTGAAACAGACAAATCTTTTGAAAAGCATAAGTCATCTGAATAAGTGCACATTTCATTTACCACAACTTTCTTGTTCGTTTTGGTAGCCTTCTCAAGCTTTACTACAGCAAAGTTTACATCATCACTTGTCGGATATTCGAGACGCCCATTGTTTAAAAACGCTCAAAAGCATTGATTTAAAAAGATATCCTCTATGAAGAGTGGGGCCTCATAAGAGAAGAAGGACGAGGAGCAAAAAACAAAAACTAAAAAAGGATATATGCAGATTCATTTATTTCCCCTGATATGCCAGTTTGTTCTCCGCTACGTTGATTTTCCGTCTGGTCATGTAGCGCCTGTATCATTATTCGCTCCGTCGCATGCAATGTACCTGGTGCTTAACTTCTCGAGTCTTGCCGCCATCGTGCAACGTTACATTGGCATAATACAATAATTGTATACACTTCGCTTCACGGAAAGTGGCATATGCTGCCGTTTATGATTTGGAAATACCTGCCGGATGCGTTCAAACTAGCGTCTATTCTTCGGGGAGTCTCTTCTGGTGAATGAGTTAGTAATTGATAAAAGTAGCGCATACTCTTGGGCATATGCTTCAATTTAGTTGTGTAAAAACGACTCTCCTTCCTCCGCCGGACCACCTGGCATTATCGTAGTGTTGTGTACCCTCATCTTTAACTCTACTTTAACAGTCTTTCGGTTTTGGTAGTCCTAGTTTAATGCAGATTCTGGCCATGAATGCTAAATAGCATTATGTCGACGATAAACATTAAGTAGTTTACAAATGCTACGGAAAAATTCATTCCTGTTTCTTTCGTAACTTTCTCTTGAAATACTTCCACTGAAGAACTCTAAGGCCGTTTCGCGCTGCTGGTGTCAAGCGTGAAGGACTTTGTTTCTCTTTAGTTTTCTTTTTTTTCTCTCTGATTTTATGTCTTTCTAGTGTGCGTTTATTTTTCTTTATGTGTTTTTTCTTTCTTTTTATTTTGTGTTTCAATCTTCTTCTATATCTCTCCTCTCGCTTTCTCGGTACTTTTCGCTTGCTTTTTTTCTTTATAACGCCTTTTCTTTGATGTCTACGTGTCACTTTCCACTTTCTCTTGTTCCATTTTCCTCTTTTTATTCTCACTTCCTTGTTCCACCCCTTGCTATACTAAACTATGTTCACGGGCCTCGAGGGCCTTCTAATCGTGGATACACTTGTTTGAGTCCAACCTGTGCAAGAAATTTCTTCGTCATTCTGTTTCCCGTTTTTTCGATCTCTCACTCTTTCTTACCCTCTGTACTAGTTCTGCCGTCAATCAGTTGTTGCATCCCCCGTTGCTCAAATCGGGCCACGTGTATACTGCGAGAGAAGGAGACGATCAAGAAGAGGAGGGATTATCATTTAATGCGAAACCGATTGTGCCTGTTCACGCGTCACTGAGCAGTGCTCGGCTTAAACAGCTCCGCTCTTATTTGCGTCTCTCATCACTTTTTGGTCGTTTTTGTTTTGCTGTGCTTTGTTAAGAAAGCGCACTTCAGAGGTAAAGTCACTGTTGATATTGGCTACGTGGTATTCGCGTATATTTTAATTACTCCTTGGTGAGGGGAAGCAGTGCGTACGAATACGTTCGCATGCTTTATGAGTCGAATGCTTTTTTGTCACCCGTAAATGTCACAATTAGGAAAAATACTGTCCTGCTTATAAACATGCTTTCATCATCATAGTTTTTAACGCGATACATTTCTTAGCGTACACATTCCGCGTTTTTGAGCGCAGCTCTTAGGCGCTGAGTTTTGTAATAATATACATTAAAAAGAAGAAAAAAATTCCCGGGATCAAATGGGATTTTGTCCCGTCACCCCGGCTTGGTGATTGAGTATCCTGCTATATACAGAACCATGCTGTTGTTTGAAACTCATTTGCGAAACGACCATATACAGGCAGCATGTGGGATAAGGATCTCGCTAGCATATGTAATACGGCGTGGCAGACGACCTGCCATCACACGGTACTAAGCGCGTGATGAGTGCATGGTTTAATGCTTCCCATCCACTGGAAAGTGTTCAGCCATAATTCATCATGAGCCACATGCAGCATCAACAGTGTGCACATAATGCTTTGTATTTCTGTAGCACGTACTTCGCTTTCGCAAAATGACCATTAATAGAGTCGGTGCAAGGGGGTGGAACACCAAGTACGTGCCCCCCCCCCCCCCCCCCGGCGCCCTCGATTGATTGGTTGATATGTGGGGTTTAACGTCCCGAAACCACCATGTGATTATGAGAGACGCCGAAGTGGAGGGCTCCCGAAATTTCAACCACTTAGGGTTCTTTAACGTGCACCCAAATGTGAGCACACTAGCCTACAACATCCACCTCCATCGGAAATGCAGCCGCCGCAGCCGGAATTTGATCCCGCGACCTGTGGGTCAGCAGCCGAGTACCTTAGCCACTAGACCACCGCGGTGAGTCAACCCCCAGCGGGCCCGAAATCGAGATTTTTTTGCCATATTATAGAGAGCGCAAAACCACTCCACCACATCTACCTACCTGATTCCCCTTGAGATGAAGGTGTTGCTTCCACCTCCGAAAAAAAATTCCGCTTACCCCGATTGCTTAGGAGCGGAATGCAACTTCAGGACCAGGAATTCATAGAAAGTGAGAAACACATGGAATTGTGTTATTTTGCATCATGTTTGTCCCCGACCAGACGGGCTTTCGTCGCACTCTCGACTATGGAAACTTTGTATAGTGGTGTGTTGACAGCGGGATAAATACGGCTGTAGAGTAAAGGGCTGAGGAAACTGCGTGTCTGTTTAATGGATGCTGGATAAGGGATTGCTGCTTGCTAAGGGGCTTTTATGATGGTAAGTATTAAAGTCAGGCCTTACGTTAGTACAATAAGATTTCTCCAAACGTAAGAGTTCTCTCCCTGTCGTGGTCGCGAAAAAGGAGCCCATCATCTCTCGCTCAGCCGCGTCGGGTCGCGAAGGTGGAGCTCTGTTGAAAGACGTGCCCAGTGGGCGATAGCTCTGGTGGCGTGGATTCTGAAGGAAGTATGAGATATGTGGAAAGCCGACTTCAGAAAAGCATTTATGCTGTTGAGTCCATTTCAGAAGGCATGGGATTGAAATTCTCTCTGGACAAGTCAGAACTTTTAGAATTTAATAACAGTAAAAGGGGCAGAAAACCACAAGGGTATGTCGCTGAGGAAGTGCTCAGGTTAGTACTAACCACGAAGGGGGGCAAATCTGTTGAGCAATCGAACTGATTAGAGTCGTGGGGTTACACCTGGAGGCAAGCGGAAGAAATGGAAGAAGAATGCAACGCATCACTAGCAAGACTGGGGATGTCATGACAATGCTAAGAAAAATCACTAACTGCCAGAGAGGGTTGGGAGAGGACAGCGCCATGAGACTCGTCCACGCATTTGGCTTGTGTCACTTCGTCTACGTAACTGAAATGCTTAGATCGACACAGACAAAGCTAAACAAGTTGAACGGGTTGATTGATAAATATGTAAAGACATGCAAGAACAGAATAGAAACCGATTGCATACATACCATGAAGTCACAAAGCATTACTACATTAACAAGAAGGCATTCTCAATGTCATATGCTAAGCTTGACATACCTCAAGCGGTGACATTGTGATTGCTAATGACAAAAAATCACCCGGATCCAAGCTCCATGAACAAGATGTACCCAGACAGAGAGATCCAAATCGATTGCGAGAAGTGTAATGACATCATTATTCTCGACCATACACTTTGGCAGTGGTTTTCTCAGACTGTGACTAGGAAGGAGACTGGTGGTAAAGAGTACTCAACAGTGGAGATTTTTCAGATCAAGTACAGGCCGCCCAGAAGGCCCACAGTACGGCAGTAAGGTTAAACCTTACTGTCCCAACGTCAGAGCCCCTGCGTAAAGCTAAGCGTTGATCTTCAGGACCCGAATAAAGTTTACCATACCACACCATGCGTGCTTCTGAGTTGGCCATATCTTACTTCAGAAAGATCAAGATTTAAAGCGTAGTCAATACTATGCGGAAAGCCAAAACTTCAAACACAGTTTGTCTTGCCCCATCACAAAGCTGTGCTATGAATTCACATTATGCGATTAACTGTAAACTGTAATCTTGGGTGGATGATCTATTTCCTGAACTATATACGTAGCTGTGTTTTAGTGAAATTGGTATGCGCCACAAAGCGTGGATGTCAACCAAGGCATTCAGGAGCCCATGTGTTGTCGTACATCCGGTGTCAGGGTCGACGGCGTTGTCATTGGGCGGGAAATGAGGATAGAAGCAAATAACTTAAGTCCCGCCTTCAGCCGGAATCAAAAGCATATACTGCAGGACAGTCAAGTTCTCTACCATTAATGCTGGTGCTTAAAGGGCCCCTAAACCAGCAAGAGACGCTCGCGTGCTGCTGCCCACCCCTTTCCTCTATCGATCTACAACAGCCATCACGACGTAGTTGGCGGCGCCAACAAGAGACGCTGTCAGTGGGTGAACAAGAGACTGTTTTCTGCCAGCTGACACGCGCTTTGAACATTTCCACCTCGGACGCTGAGGAAGGCCAGTCGGAGAGGGGGACATACAAGCCGACGAATGCAGCCTAGCTACAGTGTACTCTAGCGAAGGAAAGAACGAAACGAGGAAACGCGTGTAACTTCCCGAGTATTTGTTGAAGACTCGTGCGAAACTACAATGTCCTCACTAAATTTCGACCTGACTTTTAAAGACGATTGTCTGTCTTAGGGACCTTCGACGCAGAAATTTTAATATGTCTGTCTGTCGGGGTGTAGATTTGTCTGCTTGTCCATTCTTAACAGTACCCTAAACGGCACCAAAGG